>NC_060138.1:450526356-451126356 GCF_021461385.2 Schistocerca piceifrons | reverse complement strand
ATGCGGATGACGCTCTGCTCCTATTTGATGTCAAAAAGAGGAACTTTATGAGCTTATTACTTTATTCAGTTCATTCTACAATAGAATGAAGTTCACAACTGAAAATGGAACAAATCGATCCATAAATTTACTAGGCCTCACAATTGTTGGTAATTTCCAAGAATAATTGACTATCAAAGTTGGAGGGCTTCAAACGATAGACATCGAAGTTGCGATAGTAAATCGATTATGGAAGTCTCGTGGCGCGCGTTATGATAAATTACTTGTGATCGTCATTTGTATTAGTTTTGTGTTGTTTCTTCAGTTTCAGTACGTTACGTTCCTGCCATGATTGATTGTGACAGTTTCTCTTCATAGCGAGTGTAATGTGTGCTGCTTCTTAAGTTTCTTCTGCGGATTACCTCACATGGAAAACTAATTCCATGCATATGCAGTGTAAACAAATGTGACTTTCCCGGAAATATGGACTTCTGCCGGACGACGACAGGGGAGACTGTATTGACTGTGGTGCTGCGAAGTCGGTGAAACTGCGTAAGAGGAGTGCGGACACTGACATTCCGTTGCAATTTCTTTGAGGACTTTGTGGAAAGCGAACCAGCAGCAGGAAAAATACGTGGTTCGAGTCCTCTAAATTATCGATTCAGACGAGCGTAATTCTTGTGTCGTGCTGGATTCGTGATTACACTCTGCAAGCCACAGCATCAGAAACTAATCTATCGGCGAATAGCGTCTGTGATTACTTCGGGTTTTGCCGAGAAGTGTGCTACGTCATAGTGACAAATTACAGTGTGCCAATTGGTGGACCCAATAAAATAGTGGAAGTAGACGAGTCTCACATTTCTAGACGAAAGAATCAGAGAGGACGACCTTCTAAAAGTGAAGTAGATCATATCTGAGTTTTTGGTGGCATAGAAAGGGACTCACGCAAGTGTTTCGTTGTCAGGGTATTGTCGCGAGACAAGATCACTTCAGTCGGCCTTATAAAGCATTTATTACTGCTTGGAACAAAAGTCATCACCGACGGGTTTCAGTCATACCAGAGTCTCAAAGCTGAAGGGTTCGAGCGCGAATTTGTGAACCACTCTGTCGAGTTTGTCTCTCCAGATGACGCCAGTGTCCATACCCAGAACATAGAACGCCTGTGGAAGTCTGTCTAGTCAACCATAAAAAGAGAAGGACGTCCAGGACAGAGGGACGAACTGTTTATGTTCCTGTACCTATACTTTCACAACTTGCGTTTGCAGGGGAAAGCCGACGCATGCGACACTGCCGATATTCTGACGCGATATTGGCAGAGTTTACCCTGGGTATGGGAAAAAAGGACTTGTCCCAGCAGCTCATACATCAGACGGACTGACAAGACGATAACACCGTCCTTTCAATTTGCGAGTGCTTCTCTAACGCTTTTCTTTTGTCGTTCTGTAGTGACACCTTCAAACATACTCGTAACACGCACCACGAGACTTCCATAATCGATTTACTATCGCAACTGCGATGTCTAACGTTTGGAGCCATCCAACTTCGATAGGAAATCATTCTTGGAAATTACCCAATTATTAATGAACGACAAGAGCAATTTTTACATCTACAGGAAACCAATCTACACTGATGTCACTATACACGAATCATTACACCATCCACACACACGAATATGCTACATTTAGATCCACGCCAAACATGGCACACACGTTACCTTTGAAACCAAAAACGTTAACACAAATTGATATGACCAAAGCAACTGAAGTTAATAATTGGTTTTCAGAAAAAATCGATTGACAAACTATCCAACAAAAAGGTCAATATCAATAACAGAAGCACTAAGACAATAACAACTGACATACTTATCCACAAGTATTCCTTATTTGGACACAGCATCACCGAAAGCTGATAAATTATTTAGAAACACGAATATTAAGGTATCATTCTCCATAATCCGCAACGTTCGACAATACTTACTTCACGGAGTATACCCTAACACCACAAAAACAGAACACTGTGGAATATGTAGAATACAATTAACAGCTGCCCTGCATATTACAAAGGCAGAACAGTAAGAACTTTCCACACACAACACAGAGTGCACGCTAATGGTTTTAGACTTAACCAATCTGTCAAATCACAACAGCCAACCACATACACCTTAACAGACACTGAATGACATCCACAACAGCCTAATTACACTCCACAAAGAAAACCATGATCAATAACGATCTAGTAGAACAATTAGAAATAATGTTACACAAAATAAAGTCTTCTGAAAATATGTTGAATGAACGGAGTTCAGCAGCCACAGTTTTTCAGTAGTCCTTACAGCTGATGTCTTCCTAAAGAAACAAATGTTTAATTATGCAACCATTTGGTAACATAATCCACATTTGACATTTACGAACATTTGTTTTGTAAATGATATCCTGCACAACTAGTAATTTAATGGATTTGTATCTCCTTTGAAATAATAACACTTGCATATTTGTAGAAATACAGCATCTTTACATTTGAATTTTTTTGATTTGTTGACTTTCGTATACAGAATGTGCTGTAGAACGGAAAGTTTCTCATACTGTGCATCAAAAAACATGTATCCACCAATGGAAACAGTTTTAGTTTTGTAAACTTGCCTTTACAATTAGCCTGCTTTATAACATACCATTATGATCTTACCAGAACCACAGTTAATCTAAATCTGCAAAAATGATCTATGTAGACTGCCAGTGCACCTGTAGATGACCTCCCAGGGTTTGAAATCCATCGCGCATTGAAGTAAAATCACGAATGACTGAGGGCGATTGTTTTCTATTTCACGAAATTAACACAGTGACGGAAGAAATACTGACAAATGTGGAAAACTAGGGTAAAATATCCAGTTTTGGTTTCTTAAGAACTCAGAAAATTCGAATACGTTAAATAGTAATTCATTCATCGTTGTACTTAGAAGAGTTACTACTGAAATCATTTGATGACTAAGAATAAATAACAGGAAGGTTTTCCTTGGTTGCAAATTTCCTGCAGATAGCAGAAGCAAGAGTCACCTACCAACTTCAATATTGGTCTTTTAATTCTT
The DNA here is from genome assembly GCF_021461385.2 of Schistocerca piceifrons. Lineage (NCBI taxonomy): Eukaryota > Metazoa > Arthropoda > Insecta > Orthoptera > Acrididae > Schistocerca > Schistocerca piceifrons. Next base: position 451,123,295 of record NC_060138.1, on the reverse strand, counting down.
TCGTGCGCTCTCAGAAAAAAAAACGTTTTTTTCTTATATAAGTGCAGTAAGTTTTGTCGAAGGCTGTAATATATCTGTAACTACCGTAAGAAATATCAGTTTTGCGCAAATAAACATTGTTTCCGGGTTCGGGTGTAAGAAATTCTGAAATTTGCGATAACAGTGACATTTCAGAGACTGTCTTCGGACTGTTGTTGTAGAACGGAGCTTGTTGATAGAAACAACATAATCACGTAACTACAGAAAACTGTATACAACTGCGACTAAACATTCGCTTCCTAATTTATAATGTGGTCTAACCATTTACAATTGTGGTGACATTAAATAAGAAGGAAAGTCATAGGAAACTCTTAAAACCATGGTACTACACTTACTGATCTCTACAATATCGTAGCAAATGGCTTATCGGCAGTTCTCGATATTAACCACCGTGATATCTCTATATTATGAAAGTTACATAGTTCAGAAAGCCCCTGTTGCAGGATCTGTATCTACGATATACATTAACATTACTTGCGTCACGCGAATGGCACCCTGAGTGATGAGAACGAAGCTCTACGCATCTAGGAAGCCCGTATCACCCCCAAAACAATAGTGAACCAATCGAGCGTCAGCCGCAAATAAGTTACCGACGTTTTCCGCAGTTCCAGTGAGGTCAACCAATGGAACTTAACAGATCCACCATACCACATCCCCTTTCGTCTGCTCTTGCTGCTCAAGTTCATATTCATTCTGCAGGTTATATTACTTTCTGGAATAAAAACCTCCAGATATATTCACAAAATATTCACCATGATCACGGTCTCTTAGACGAAATTCATTTCCTTTATTAATCCTGTCATAGCTGCCACGTTATTTACAGCATATTACGACTTCTGCTCTTACTCTGCGTGGAACTTTAATTCCAGCGTCGGTCAGTCTTCTGCGATATTTATGTGCGCTCACATTATTACAGAATACACTTCGGCACTATTGAATACAATTTAGTTCCCTCCTACACCATTTATTTTCTAAATTTTGTCCGATTTCCGTCCCAGATACCTTATTTGCTAGTTCGTTCACCACGTGCAATTTTTCTGTCTCCATCAGTGTAACGAAATGTTCCGTGAATGTCCGGTTCAGACTGACTCTCGGAAATACGGAAGCGTCCGATCCCGCCCGTCTGCTTTGACCCATGACGTCACAAATATGGCGGAAACGAAAACACACACTTTCCACAAGAAGCCTAATGACACCAACGGGACAAGCGCCGGAAATGGGGTGTTTTGGGTGGGGGGGAAACTAAATAGAAACAAATTTAGACGCCTTGCGTAGCTACAACGTGTAAGTGAAGACAGCCATGCATGAATACCCACCCACCTCCCCAGGGGTCGTAACCCCTGCAACCCATAGAAGATAAAGATGCTTCAGTAGCTGATTAGTGTTTTTTGTCTTTTAAAAAAAATCTCACGGGATAGAACGAACAGATCAGAAAGATAAATATAATAAACTAAAACAGAAATTGGAGGAAACAGATAATTAAAATAAGTGGGTCTAGTGTAGCAGGGGATACAACCCGTCGGCTTTGGACAATGACGTCACAAGTCGCCAGAGAGCAGTTTACCATTTTCGCTTTTGCTGTTATGTTTCAGTTTCGTTTTTTTACTGATTGCTTAATAAAGTGGATCTGTTTATTCTATCTCGTGAGATTTTTTTTAAAAAGCCAAAAAACACTTATCAGCCACTGAAGGGAGCTACAACACTAAGAAGAATCGCTTCTCGATTGGCGACTTGTGACGTCATTGTCCAAAGCCGACGGGTTGTATCCCCTGCTACACTAGTCCCAAATAAGTAATAAGTGTTTTTAAATTTAAAAAATCTCACGATATAGAACGAACAGATCAGAAAAGTAAATAAAATAAGATAAAACAGAACTGGAGACAGCCACACACAAACCAAACTCCGCACCGTCATGTCACACACGACAACACCCTTACGTCATGGGTCAAAGCCGACGCGTGGGATCGGACGCTTCTGTCGACCCCTGACTCTCTACACAAGCTGTAATTCCCCTCGTTCAGACTGACTCTACACAAGCTGTAATTCCCCTCACCGAACACAACACCCCCCCCCCCCCCCCCTCCACCCAGGAGTTTAAGAAATGACAGTTATCTGGATATGCGTGGAGACTAGTACATCTTCTGTTAAGATTTTTTATTCATTACGACATTGATGTTTATACAATTTTCTACGATCGTCTTTTTTTAATAATGAAATATATTCGATTCACGTTTCTTTTTGTCATCGGTTAGTCCGAAAGAGATTTCAACACGCTATTGCACTACAGTTTTGATGTGGAATTGTACGATGCTGGTCAATTCGTGACCACACTGAAGTGGTGGTGAAAAGTTATTGCTTCTCTCGACAAAAAAAGCACATGTCTAGACGTTTCTGGTTAAAACATGGGTCCTGCTTGGTGGACGTATAGATGTTATAGCAGCATACATAAAATTTCGATTTCCTGATGGAACTGCCACTGTACGGTTCTTTTAACTTACTCTAGGATCCTTCGAGCAAAGTTAACGCGAAACATTAGCAAACGAAAATTTCCAACTCAAAGACAAAATTTTATTAAAAAAAAATAGAAACTTCGAAACAAACGCTGAGGAAGAATGAAATCACTATACGTTATTCAGTTGTAGAACCCGAAGTTAAAACTAATACAACGTTTGTCAGTTTTCATTTTACGACTATGACAGTTTAGAATTCTCTTACAACAAATTTATTGCCCGTTCGAGTTGAAATTTCTTTTCTTTGGCATTGGTGTCGACTGAACAATCATCTTAAAGTAGACAAAAAGACGTTAACTGTAGATATCGAAATTGACAGGTCACATAGTCAATGTTAATACGTTATAGATCTGAAAATAACTTAATGACCAAAACCAAACAAGACGCAGTAGTCTACAAAACAGTTATCTAAACGACAGTAACGTTACTGTAAAAATTGCTGTAGTGTGCAACAGTCTTAAGGCCGAGATCTGGGACATTTCAGGAGTGTTAAGGTTTCTCGGTTTCGTTTCTTAATAAGGGCGATCGGATGTTAATCTTAAAATACATCACTCAGTTTGTAATAAATGGCTAAAAAGAAAACTGGCTAAACACATTAAATCAGAGTACTGATGTGATGCACACACGGTGTGTATAAGGGCACGACATCAGGAACTTCGTTCATTTGCAGCGACTACCCTAAAGTTATTTTGCACTGGTAAAGCGGAATTAATAGAACACATTCAGAACTACTGCAATATGTAGAACTGCAGCAAAAGATCTACAAATCAACCAATGTACACTTACTAAAAGTGATCCCCTGAGAGTTTTCATGAAAGAAAACGCAGTCTCAGTTGCAGATTTTCCTTTATAATAAGACTAGTTTCGATAAAATGTGATCACGACCACCGCCATGTCACGCAGAAACTACCTATTAAGTACTGAGTACAGCACGCTACAGAAAATGGTCACTGTATTGTACAGTCGAAAAAATGAACTATACATTAATTTTCAAATATCAGCATAGTTGCTGAATTATCTCTTAACGGATACGTCGATAGTCCTGGAGATTATATATACATATACACACACATCAGAAGCAATGTTACGAAGTCCCACGGAGCGGAGCCCGGGTCAGATGAACAGCTATAACACGTGAAAGCTGCTTTCCAGTCTCCTGCTACAGTGACGTCATTACATAAGCTGGATGCCTGATGAATTTTGGCTCTTACATATTTATTCGGTAATAGGTACGCTTTGGCGTTCCCCTTACACTCTTTGCATTTCTTTAGTTGAAGGATGACAGTCACCGCCTGTACCAAAATGCTCGTCGTAGATGTATTACCGTTTCAGTTAGCGATAAGTGCGTTCATTGTAGGCTACTACACAGATAGCTCTGTTAGCATATTTATTTTGTATTCAGATTCAGTGACTTCGCTGTGCAACTACGCTGTTACCTCCCCAACTAAAGTCGACGTCAGATTACGCTACATGTCTGTTGTCGGTTGACACAGTCACATTAAAACGAATTTATTCGGATGTAAGGAAACCGACTCTTGTTTTAAGGCAGTTAGCATTCTGATCTGTAGTCGATGTTTTCAGACAATATACATATTTTACAGGACTGGATACACAATCCTGCGAACATACACAAAGTATACGATGTTCTTGGGACACAGCAGTACCACGGTGCTCTGTGCAGCTGTAATGTTTTTTGCACGGGCAGTAGACACCTGGAAACCTATCGCGCAGTTCTCGACTTACCGTGTCGCTGGACGCGAACCGCCTCCAGCTGCGACGCCAGGAAACCAGCGAGGAGGCTCCAAGCACGGCGCTCACCGAGCGACGTAGCCCTCCGAGCGTGCTTTGCGATTGTCGGGGCATCAGCGCGACGGACACTAGGGCACACGCGATACGCGACACAACACAGCACCGGTGCAAAACAACGCGCGACTGACGCGAGGGCGATGGCCGCTGTCTTGTTCGCTGGCTTATCGACCCTTCCTATCGATAAAACTAGTCGATAGCATTAAGATTATACCACAGTCTAACATACACACTCGCGACACTCAGTATCCACGTTTACATGCGCCATATATTCCAAAAGACGAAAACCAAATTTCGGAAAACGTGTTTCGCTGTTATGTTTACATGTTAATGTCTGAAGCGGATCTGCTAGCCCAGTTAAATATGGCCATTTTGTGATTCAGCAAACACAATTGTGATTTCGCTATACATTAATATTACAGGTAGATAGCTTTATGCTCAGTCTAATATTTCTGCTTCTCCTACACTGTACAATAAGTCGCTATTAATCGAATATTCTGAAACCAAGACGTAGCTTGACAACCCAAGCACGTGTCAACACCAGTTGCGTTAAAATTAGAGGGAAAATCGATCACGGAATTGGAAATTCTGCAACTGGAACCGTATTTCCGGAACAGATTTTGAAGTGTTTACTTGAGCGCCCAGAAGCCGTCTTGGGAAGTCAGTTTACGGATTCCGGTTTTGGGAGCCCCATGTAAAGGGCGTGACTGCTGTAAAAGCTGGTGTGACACTAGCACCCCAAGCTGCGAGAAAGCAACCCTAAAATTAAAGTTTGTTTTTAATTATTTTTCTAGTTAATTAGCGAAGTAGTTATTACATTTTAGCGTTCCGAGCATTAGTAAATTATCAAATGACATGAATGATTGTGAAATAATGTAAAACAGCCGAATTTCCCTAATTCAGACATAAGCTAGACCTTAATGGTGAAGAAATACTTCCGAATATGCACATAACTGCAGCTTCCTCCAGTGAAAACAGGAGGATATAAACACATATTTCATACACGAGAAGAACATATTTCTTTTGTTATCTGCTCTTATTATGATAGGCTCTTTCCTTGACACATAACTTTGTAGGGAGCCAAATGTTTCACACAGTCTCACACTTCACTCGACTTTCTGATAGATAAATATTTTTGTAAACGTAATTGCTTTTGCCTCAAAGGTAAATGTGTTGAAGATTATTGCACTCTGTGCCTCGAATGCATCAACATTTGTGGAATTGGTTTCTTCTGTGTTGGCGCTGCAGTCTGGAACCGCAAGACCGCTACGGTCGCATGATCGAATCCTGCCTCGGGCATGGATGTTTGTGATGTCCTTAGGTTAGTTAGGTTTAACTAGTTCTAAGTTCTAGGGGACTAATGACCTCAGCAGTTGAGTCCCATAGTGCTCAGAGCCATTTGAACCATCTTCTGTGTTGGGAAACAATTTTGTTCTTTTGTTTTCACGTCTGTGTGGTTTTTCCTTCAGTTACAGTTGTGGTAGATCATCTACTGCAAACGTAGGTTTGCGTTCCGTATACGTTTCCTGTTTTTGACGTTCACAGATTTCACTGGAATTGTAATGAAGAAAACTTCACGTTTTTGAATAGATACACAACAGCTTTCTGCGAAAGATCTGGTCTTTTGCTGTGTACTAGCAATTTTTTATTCTTAAAAACCACTGCATGCTCCAGTAAATATCTGTGGGTTACAGGAAAATCGTAAATAAACTGTTCTAATTGTAGCGGTTCACGTCTCCTAGGGTCGTTACGAAACCTCTTCCTGTTGTTGATGCAATTTATCGCGCTACAGACGGTCCCGTTCCTAAAAACCACTCTATAGACCAATATAAACAATTACCATTTGATTTCACTTCTACGAGATCTCGCCGAACGCAACAGTGTAATTTCCTGGAAGCTTGGCGCGCTGCAATCGCAGTGGGTAAAAAAAAAAAAAAAAAAAAAAAAAAGACGGAGTGTCGCGACTGTTACGTTAGACTGTGATTATACGCAGTGCCCTCTATCTAAAATCGATGTCTAACTCGAGCTGTCTGGTCCAGTGATCTCTGCACTGTCTGGATGTAGAAGTCTGGCCTCTGACAATGGGACCGCACCTACACGCCATAGCCGGTTTCGTCCAGGTTGATGGTGTATGCAGGGTTCGCCCAGGAATGAAAGTACGATATTGTAGTGTCTGTGTTTATTAGAAGTACGATGCAATATTCCTTCTGGACAGGCACTGCGGCAACTACAGCCGTTGCGAAATACAGGACATATATTCGCAGGTGCGAATACGGGCAAGCTCCAACTATAGAATGGAATGACGATACTGAAAATTTTTGCCGCATCGGGACTCAAGCCTGGATTTCTTCCTTGTCGCGAGTGGTCGCCGTAACCATTTCGGCATCCTTGCAGGCTTCACGGTCATCTTCCTTCGGACATGCATGCTTGCCCGACTGTGATTACACGTCAGTGACACATGGACGCCGACATATGGAGGTTTGAGTCTGGCTGTGAAGACTGCACGGATAGCCGGTATGGTTAAGGTGACTGCTCACGACAAGCGCGAAATACGGGTTCGAGTCCCTACCCGGCAAATATTTTCAGTGTCGCCATTCTGTTCTACAGTCGGAGGCAGCCCATACTCACACTTGAGAATATATTTCCTGTAGAAATAAAAGTGGCCAACGGTTTATGTATGTACAGAGTGACAGTTATTGAATTAAAAGGAAAGAAAAACGTAAATTAGTTACAAACTAAGGCGTGCACATAGTTTATTCAACATGTAAACGTTACTACAGATATTCGGATTTAGGTTATGCCATGTTCGATACGTCTGACATCTTTGGCGATTATGTGGCGCAGACGAATAGCGAAATTCTGCATGACCCTCTGAAGCGTCGGAACATGGGTGTTTTCAGGAGGAGTTATTGCTGTACACCTCGTCTTTCAAATATCCTCAGAAAAAGAAGTCGCATGTGTTGAGATCCAGAGAATATGGCGGCCAACAGAGGCCCATGGCAGTGGCCTCTTGGTACCCCAGAGACAGAATACGGTCCCCAAAGTGACCCTCCAGCACATCAAACACTCTCTTGCTTCGATGGGATCGAGCTCCGTCTTGCCTGAACCACATCTTGTCGAAATCTGGGTGACTTTGCATAATGGGAATGAAACTATCTTCCAAAACCTTCACGTACCATTCGGTAGTCACCGTGCCATCGAGCAATGTCGCACCGATTATTCTGGGACTCGACGTTGCACATCATACATACACCCCTTGAGGGCGAAGAGACTTCTCGATCGCGTAATACTGTTTCTGAGTCCCCCAAATGTGCCAATTTTGCTTATTGACGAATCTATCCAAATGAAAGTGGCCTTCGCCGCTAAATAAAACCAAGCATGCACGTACTAATTCCCCTCTCATGCCCCAGACAAACCGTGTAGTTTGAACGTCCTAACGCAAACCGTTCAGAAGTTAAGATCATTTTATTTCGTATAGTTCACTAATTGTCACCCTGTATATATTTCATTTAGTTCAATAATTGCCACCCTTTATACACTCCTGGAAATTGAAATAAGAACACCGTGAATTCATTGTCCCAGGAAGGAGAAACTTTATTGACACATTCCTGGGGTCAGATACATCACATGATCACACTGACAGAACCACAGGCACATAGACACAGGCAACAGAGCATGCACAATGTCGGCACTAGTACAGTGTATATCCACCTTTCGCAGCAATGCAGGCTGCTATTCTCCCATGGAGACGATCGTAGAGATGCTGGATGTAGTCCTGTGGAACGGCTTGCCATGCCATTTCCACCTGGCGCCTCAGTTGGACCAGCGTTCGTGCTGGACGTGCAGACCGCGTGAGACGACGCTTCATCCAGTCCCAAACATGCTCAATGGGGGACAGATCCGGAGATCTTGCTGGCCAGGGTAGTTGACTTACACCTTCTAGAGCACGTTGGGTGGCACGGGATACATGCGGACGTGCATTGTCCTGTTGGAACAGCAAGTTCCCTTGCCGGTCTAGGAATGGTAGAACGATGGGTTCGATGACGGTTTGGATGTACCGTGCACTATTCAGTGTCCCCTCGACGATCACCAGTGGTGTACGGCCAGTGTAGGAGATCGCTCCCCACACCATGATGCCGGGTGTTGGCCCTGTGTGCCTCGGTCGTATGCAGTCCTGATTGTGGCGCTCACCTGCACGGCGCCAAACACGCATACGACCATCATTGGCACCAAGGCAGAAGCGACTCTCATCGCTGAAGACGACACGTCTCCATTCGTCCCTCCATTCACGCCTGTCGCGACACCACTGGAGGTGGGCTGCACGATGTTGGGGCGTGAGCGGAAGACGGCCTAACGGTGTGCGGGACCGTAGCCCAGCTTCATGGAGACGGTTGCGAATGGTCCTCGCCGATACACCAGGAGCAACAGTGTCCCTAATTTGCTGGGAAGTGGTGGTGCGGTCCCCTACGGCACTGCGTAGGATCCTACGGTCTTGGCGTGCATCCGTGCGTCGCTGCGGTCCGGTCCCAGGTCGACGGGCACGTGCACCTTCCGCCGACCACTGGCGACAACATCGATGTACTGTGGAGACCTCACGCCCCACGTGTTGAGCAATTCGGCGGTACGTCCACCCGGCCTCCCGCATGCCCACTATACGCCCTCGCTCAAAGTCCGTCAACTGCACATACGGTTCACGTCCACGCTGTCGCGGCATGCTACCAGTGTTAAAGACTGCGATGGAGCTCCGTATGCCACGGCAAACTGGCTGACACTGACGGCGGCGGTGCACAAATGCTGCGCAGCTAGCGCCATTCGACGGCCAACACCGCGGTCCCTGGTGTGTCCGCTGTGCCGTGCGTGTGATCATTGCTTGTACAGCCCTCTCGCAGTGTCCGGAGCAAGTATGGTGAGTCTGACACACCGGTGTCAATGTGTTCTTTTTTCCATTTCCAGGAGTGTATATTGGCGTGGCTCGCGCGAGGCATGAGTCATTTACGTTAGTGTTGTTGCAAGGCAGCGGCTGGCACAGCGGAAAGAGAACAGAACAGTAATTCGAAGCTCGTGGGGTCGAATTACTTATACTGCAAAGAAACCAAAATGAGGCTGAGTATTTCGTAAACGGCATTAAAATGGAGGGCAAAGGAAAATTTGGGATGGCAAATAAATTTTCGTCAGGGGATTGTAAGGCGTACACGAGAACTTCGTATCTTAAATTATACACTTTTATTATTTTACAGGTGATCGCTTCCACGTGCTGGGGTGATATTCATCGTAAAAACAGGAGAAGCAGTAATTGTCTAGGCATCTTGCGCTCCGCATTTTACAACTAGGTACTTGGTTACTTGAAAATATCAGTAGGAAAATAAACTTGGTTCACATTCATTTGCCAGCAAACTAAGCGCAGAGGATGCTCGTAGGTAGCACACAGCGCCTTTTGCACGTCCACCGCGGCGCTCGAGGGTCACAGCACCAAGTTAAGACACCTGAAGATGGGCGTTTAAGAGCCGGAAACCGGTCATGTGATAATAAAAAGAACTTTACAACTGTAGCGGTATTTTCAACCTCTGGTATAATGCTCAGTTGGGGATGTTCCTCCAACAGTATTGTTTGTACATTTATCTAGATAACATACTTAAGTAACTAACATTGCAAGATCATAGGTTAATGTAATCGCAAGGTAAGCCACTGCAAGCGTGAAGCTCTGGTACATTTATAAACGATGTAATCGCCAGACTGTTGAATCCAAGCGTGCGTGCGTGCGTTGCTGCTTTGTACAGTTGACAGATGTCACTTTTGTGGGATGGAATTGTATGCCTGTTGCACTTGGTCAGTCAATACAGGGGCGGTTAATGCTGTTAGTGGACGACTCTGGAGTTCTTATCCGATGATGTGATCGACTGGAGAGAAATCTGGTGATCGAGCTGACCAAGGCATCTTGTCGCCACTCTATAGAGCATATTCGGAAAAGCGGTATATGAGCTAGCGTAATCCCGTTCGAAAGTACCCCCTTGAATGCTATTCATGAATGGCTGCGCAACAGATCGAATCACCAGATTGACGTACAGATTTGTAGTCACGGTGCGTGGGATAACCACTAGACCGCTCCTGTTGTCATACGAAATTGCGCCCCACACCATAGCTCCAGACGCCGTTCCACTGCATCTACGAGGGTAATTCCAAAAGTAAGGTCTCCTGTTTTTTTAAAGTACAGAATTCTATTTGTTGGTCACACTGTTATGAAGAGTGCTTCACGCGCTGTGTGTAAACATGCGCACGCCGCGCTGAGGCGCTCAGTCTTGGCTTGGCAGCCGTTGAGAATGGAGCTCCCGTTGGATGTTACCGCCAGGTGCGAATTGCTCGCAGTTATTCAGTTTTTGAACGCAAAGGAGACTGCGCCGATTGAAATCCATCGCCAATTGACGGAAGTGTATGGTGAGTCGTGCATGGATGTCAAAAATGTTCGTAAGAGGTGTAGAGAGTTTGCACCTGGTCGGACCGAAATTCACGACGAACAAAGGAGCAGGAGACCGTCGATTTCTGAGGAGACAGTGTTGAAGGTTGAGCAAAGCATGCGTGAACATCTGCGGATCATCCTGGATGATCTCTGCACATTGGGTCCTGAGGTTTCCCGAAGCACCGCTCACAGAATTTTAACGGACACATTGCACTACAGGAAGGTGTGCGCAAGATGGGGCCAGGCATGCTGACTGAGGACCACATGCGGCAACGAGTTGATGCTTCCCACGCGTTTCTTCACCGCCTTGCATCCGAACAGGATAACTTTCTGGACTCAGTTGTCGCGGGTGACGAAACCTGTGCGTACCACTTTACACCTGAGACCAAGCAACAATCACGCCAGTGGCGGCATCCTTCTTCGCCAAATCCGCGGAAATTCAAACAAACACAGTCTGTCGGTAAAGTCATGACAACCGTTTTTTGCGATCGGAAAGGGGTATTGTTTGTCGACTTTATTCCCACTGGGGCCACAATTAACGCTGACAGGTACTGTGAGACTCTGAAAAACTCAAACGGGCAGTTCAGAACCGGAGAAGAGGAATGTTGAGCAAGGGCGTACAGATTCTCCATGACAACGCTCTCCCACACATCGCTCGGCAAACCGTTGCTCTCCTACAATAGTTTCAGTGGAACATAATCACCCACCCACCCTATAGTCCTGACTTGGTGCCCAGTGACTATCACCTGTTCCCTAAGTTAAAATAACACTTTGCCGGAAAGCGATTCAACTCCGACGACGAGGTGAAAGAAGAGTTTCATAACTTTCTGAACAGCATGGCGGCAAGCTGGTATGGCATGGTCATACAAAAACTGCCACAGCGTCTACAAAAAGGCATTGACAGAAATGGTGATTATGTCGAAATAGCTAAATGTTCAAGCTGTAAACTGATGTAAACCATTGTAGAAATAAACAGGTTTATGTACTTATAAAAAAATAGGAGACCTTCCTTTTGGGATTACCCTCGTAGTATGCAGTCAGATTGGTTGCAGGTCCTCAACTGACTACCTTTTACCCAACATGCGGCCATCATTAGCAACGAGGTAGAACCAGCTTTTATCATAAAACACAACAGACTTCCACCCTGCCCTCTAATGACTTCTCGCTTGACACTACTGGTTTGGGGTCAGTGGAACGCACACTACGGGGCGTCTGGCTTTGAGCTGCACTTGGAATACAATTTGTTGTGCCGCTATGGTGCCACTCAAACCACTGCTGTGGATGCTGTAGGATGCGCCGCAGCCATAAGCCGATCAGCGTGGTCTTCCCTGTCGGCACCACAACGTGGCCGTCGGGAGCTCCGACTCCTTGCTACAGTACATTCTCGTGATCACCGCTGCCGGCAGTCATGAACAGTGTCTACATTCCTGACAAGTTTTTCTGCATTATCGTAGAAGGAACATACAACGTCTGGTAGCCCTATCACACGACCTCGTTCAAACTCAGTATGGTGTTGGTAATGGCGTCTTTGTCGCCTTAAAGCCATTCTTGACTTACATCAATTCACCACGTTCATTCTCGAAGGTAACTAACGCTCACGACCGTTAGAGCATGTATTTAAAGAAAGCCATATGCATCCTCATAGTGGCGCAACTAGCGCCAGGCTTATGCTACTGGTGCGAGGTGTAAATAAACCTCATCTTTCAAATGTAAAAACACGCCTGCAAACTTTTTTTAATATCGCACAGCTGTTTCTTGGTGTTTCGATTATTTTTTTCGTCTGTGTATTTTGACGGAGTCACTTGTTCATCTTCACTAGTGTGAAACACATCTCCTCTATTGAACAAATGTTTATAGCTGTTAAGGCATATGTTCGAGAGTCCAGGTTTACTACATATTTCTTCTTGTTTTGGTTCATACTTCCACCTCTGAATGCTGCCTAACCTACAGTTTTAGCAACAACGGTACCTTTATATTCCACTGTCAGTGAAATCAAAACGATTTCGCTTATTACTTTCGACTCGTTTGTTTGCGGTGCAGGGACCCTTTCTTAAAATCGATATGTTTATCCTTCTCCATCGTCCTAGAAAGTTTGTCACAGCACTATAGAATCCCCCTACGCTGATAATTATTGAACTATTTGAAATAAAATCGTCATGTCTGCTCAACAGTTTGCGTTAGAACGTTCAAACTGCACTGTTGGGCGTGGGGCATGATGGAAATTAGTATGCGCATTCTTAGTTTAGTTTAACGACGAAGTCCACTTTCATTTGGATGGATTCGTCAATAAGCAAAACTGGCGCATTTGGGAGACTGAGAATCAGCATTTCGCGATCGAGAAGCCTCTTCTCCCTCAACGGCTGAGTGTGTGGTGTGCAACGTCCAGTCACGGCATAATCTGTGCGATATTTCTTTATGACACGGTAATGTAATGAGCGTATGGCACTGGTGGCCGGGAGACCCCTCGCGGGGCCGTTCGGCCGCCGCTCCACAAGTTCTTTAACGCCACGGCGACTTGCGAGTGAATGAGGATGAAATGATGATGAAAGACACACAGCACCCAGTCATCTGGAGGCAAAGAAAATCCCTGACCCCGCCGGAAATCGAACCCGGCCGCGGACTATGACACGGTGACTACCGAACAGTACATGAAGATTTTGGAAGATGATTTCATCCCCATTATCCGAAGTGACACTGATTTCGACAAGATGTGCTTCATGCAAGGCGGAGCTCGATCCCATCGAAGCAGGAGAGTGTTAGATGTCTTGGAGGAGCACTTTGGGTACCGCATTCTGGTTCTGGGGTACCCAGAGGCTGCTGGCTTGGGCCTCAATTGGCCACCTTATTCTCCAGATCTGAACACATGCGACTCCTTTTCGTGGGGCTACTTAAAGAAAAGGTGTACAGCAATAACCCCAAAACCATTGCTGAGCTGAAAGCAGCCATTCAGGTGGTCATCGACAGCATCGGTATCGCGACACTTCAGCTGGTCATGCTGAAATTCGCTATTCGTCTGCGCCATATCATAGCCAATGATGGCAGACAAATGCAATATGCTACAACTAATGTCGAATGTATGTGGTGACGCTTACATCTGCAATAAAGCGTGTCCAGGTCGTAGTTTGTAACTAACTTACGCTTTTTTTCATATAGTTCAATAATTTTCACCCTGTGCACACATTTTCAGGCGTTGGTGCCCATAACTTTGAGGCTCTGTAGTGTCGTTGGATGACGTTCCCGGAGATAGGTTCCTGTGTAAAACCTGACCTACTAAGTCCCCTAGACAACCTCTAGAAGTGTGTAACACCAATTGTGAAGCACCCTGTATAATGTGAACAGTAAGGACGCTATCACACTTTTCTGAGGTACATTTTACGACGCATTTTCTTTTTGACGTCGTACTGGACTCTTTCCGTTGGTCTGGATTCTTTCAGTCGCATATTCATCCCGATATCCCATAGACACGTATTTTATTTATTAAGCAGAGGCTGTACGATTCTACCCATTGTTTTAGGAAATTCTAGGAACGAGGCATGAACCTGTATTCCGCTACCTACAGTCTTATGAATCTGGTGAGTGAATTGAGGAAGATGAGTTTCACCACTCAGTGCATGCCATATCGGGTTTAGTTTCCATAGAGGAGGTTACTCGTCCCCGAAGCAGTATATGTACAAGGTGGCCATAAACCGTCTGAGAAGCTTGTAAGAGTGTTTACAAGAAAATTTGATTCGTTGCTCGGTTTTGCAGTTTAATTAGCTTTGAAATTAGCCAATCAGATTGTTGTGCATGCAAAATTCTAGCAGCCCATCAGAGACGGTGTTGCCAAACAATTTCACCGCTTGGTTAGCTGAAATTTAACAAAAAAGACCGGGTTCGATCCTTGCTACTGTCAAATGCAATATCTAAATTTTTGTATCGCATTCTTGTCCGTTTTTAGGTAACCAAACGAAGACTCCTCAACTTCCATAGTTCCCTATGTGTCCAATCTTCTTCCTAAAGGCCCCTTGAGTTCACTGTAGCATTAACACCTTGCGTCTTCCACGTCACAGTCGATCACCGTGTACTGGTTGCGTACGGGCTGAGGCTAGACATCACTCGGGTGTGACCGCTACTTCTCGCCAGTACTCTCTAACGAGTGACATTTCATTTAGCACTGCGATGCACCATTTCCCGGTTGACAGAATCATGTGTCAGCGCCGACAGAATCATGTGTCAGCGCTGTTTACCCTTCGCTATTTGTTCGTGGTATAAAAGAAGTTCCTAGGTCCATTGGCTGTTTGTACGAATGGAGGCAGCCTAGCGATCAATCGTCATATGCCTTGAAAATAGCAGGAGTGACAGAAGAAAAGAATAAAAACTGTCAATATCTGTTGTTGAATTTGTGAAGAAAAAGGGGAGCAGAAACGAAAATTAGAACAGTTGCGTAGTCAGCCGGCACTGCAGATTTGTGATGGAAAGACATTACAACACGATGCACAAAGAAAGAGTTAGTTGAAAATGAACGAGAAAAAAATTACAGCGGTCGACAAACGGAATTCACTGTTCTGTATATCAAGAAGCATTTTGTACTAAATTTTCAGGCCTGGAATACGTGATAAAACTGCTGGGACGAACAGTAAATTTTCTAAAGCCGCATGCCTTATTCGACTGCCAGTTTCGACAGTTTTCGACGGAACTGAGCGAAGACTATTGAGAGATCATGTACTACTGTAAAGCGATTATCTCAAGGAGCTTGCCTGAAACCATTTTTATATTTAAGACCCGCTGCTGTTGAATTTATGAAGAAAAAAAGAAGAGCTGGAACAAAAATTAGAACATCCGGAATGGATCGCACACCCCCACATTTTAAGTAGACTTGACCGCACAATGCCCACAGTAAGACACTGATAGGTCAGAAACTACTTATTTATGATTTGGTATGGGTGCATTTAGAAAGAAAATAGCGTTGTGGAAGGGTTCAATGTGGCCTTGAAATACTTAAAAGGATAACTGTCTAAGCATTTTGAGGACAACGCCAGTCTCACATCTGTTTTCGAAACCGTTTCCCTTTTCATTTGAATGTGGTGCTTTTCAGACGGAAATTTCTGCCTTGCACAGTAATTTTCTTTTAAAATATAAATTATTTTACATTAAAACTCTCCAGGAATTTTACGATGTTTTCCTTGGGAAGAGATTCCACGTCTGCATAATGGAAATGCAAATGTGATAAAATATTTCAATGAATATATGTGTAAGAAAGATTCTTTGGGTTGTGAAACTAAGTAAATCACGATTAAATGGCAATTTGAGCGCGAAAACATTTGAAATTGTGTGCATCGGTCCGTATGCCGACAGTCTATACCAAATAAAAATTATATTATGTCTTCAGAGAGCCAAAACTTATTAAATAATACTGAAAATTTGTTTTGTTTGTGGTCTATTTTATTGAGAAATGTGAAACCAAATCGTACACAGAGGGACTGCATTACCATTTAAATGTGGTGCGTGTGCAGTTTCCCCCTCCTGCTCTTCCTCACACTTACACAGTGTGGTGTGACAGTGGGGGAAGTGTACCGCTACGCAACCTGTGGCCACTAGTTGTCATCCATTAAGTTTAAATGGCTGTATAAACTTAATATTTTGCAATCTATGTCATTGAGAATATTGTCTATCTCTCCTATAATTTTCCACATTATTTCATTTCTGACATGTTCCAGTCTAGAGGTGCTACAGCTTCCTCTCCATCTAAAGAGACGTCTGTTTATTTTTCGCCTTTTTGATTGGCTAGCTCCCATATTTCAGTGTTTTGTGATTGATACTTCCATGATGCACATGTACAGCAAGATGTTTGTCTTCTTTGTAATTTTCTGACTCCATAGCAGCTAGCGAAGTTCGTTAATCACTCTTTTCCCAGGCCTAATTTTATTTGTGATGCCTTAAGTGCTTCTTCTATTTGTTGTAAAAGTGATGCCGAAGTATTTAAATGTAAGATTTTTTAATTTTGCAGAATCCCACATTCATCTTCACCAGCTACCATGTATCTCGTCTCTTTTGTATTTATTGGCAGGCCCCATTCTCAGATTCTCAGTACTCTCCTCGTAATTTCCCGAACATGTAATACGGGTCATCTTTGTCCCCTGCTATCAGGATCTAATCATCGACGAAGAGTAAACAGTATTTCTTGTTCTATGGGCATTCCCATTTGACGACATTTTCTCTTCCAGTTTTCCAAAACTCGTTCTTAGTATACTTTAAATAAAGTCGTTATGTACGGAGAATTTCTGGGGAATTTTGATAACTATTTCAAACACATTGTTGCACCCCTCATACACGTTTCTTTCTGCCTAGACGTACCTAATACCTATACCAAAATTCTGCATTGCTGCACGCACTGGGACTGTATCGTTCGCCTTCTGCAGATCAACAGATGTTAAGCGGACGGTCATTCACGTTTCTGGCCACTTTACAATGAGGTGTTCAAGAGTGAATTCTTAAGCGTCATAATGTGAGAGCACAAAATCCACAGCCTTCTAACATTCTGCGTGGTGTCTCTATGTTCTAAGTCGTGTCTCCCTACCACTTTCACGCAACGACGCTCTGAGCGTGTTTCTAGGAAATTGACTAGTTTGAACCTGGGACCAGTTGCTGGTAAGGAGAAGCCAGACCACACATGACATTTAGAGTTCAGAAGAGTTCAGTGAGACTAGCGATGATACAGTGAAATACTTAATGATTTCAGCGTCAGCTCCACTGCACTCCCTGTAAACGAATCTTAATACTAACTAAATTTAGTGGAAGGGGTTCAAGGCTTTCCTATTTTTAGTTAGCTGGTAAAATAACGTCGAAAAAGCAGTGAAGTTTACCACTGGAATATTTTCACAAAACATTGTTTATAAATTGTATTATTGATAAAAGGAAATATTTTAATACAGGATGATAAAAACCAACTGTGTTCAACAAAAATGTGAACGAATATTCCCTGAATGGGTTTCCAAGTTCTATAATGGATCGAAGGATGACCTATGCCATATCACATCTAGAATATAGGTTTAAATTAAGTTTCATAAAAGAGAAAACTATCAAAAATGGTCTACAGTGACCCTCAATTATCTTTAATTACTTATCTAACTTGTCGTAAATTACAGTGGCTGATGTGGCTTCTCAATATATATATAACAGAAAAATTATCATGTTTCAGATTCTAACTTCAAGTAGCAAATGTGAATACCACAAAGTTTAATTGACGATCGACACGAGTATTACGTAAAAAGGGGATGTAACAGATGAGACTTCTGCAGTTCTGAGTGAAGCCTTATGCGCTCTTATGCGGCATCGTGTGCGTTCATTACCTTGTTGGTGGTTAGGTAGCGTCAGGGACAGCTGGTGGCGCAGCTCCACACACCTCACTGTCTCGGTAGCAACTCTCTCGAACTTATCCTTACTACTGTTTACCGAAGTTGGTTTAGGAAAAGATATCTGGCTGTGTTTTCAACTGACCAGTTAGCGTCTCAATGTTAACCTTAAGCTCCACCTACAAAAATTCTGTCCATCCAATGAGAAACGTTATACTTTTCATGGTGGGGCAATGTTTTTAATGTTTGCTACGTGTCAAAGACGCGTATAGTCTCCCGCTAAAACTTGCAGCTGGTGTGGCCCTTTTAGTGTTATCGTAAGATCTATACTGTTCTTCTGGAGGGCTCTATCTTTTAACATGATCTGGGGGATGGACCTCTTGGCGGTCGGCCGGAATTGCGGGTATCCCATTATCCCACTCTTATCGTAAGGCCTTCTATCCTACACAGCTCTGCTCTCGACTTCTGTTCTCGTTTCTCCCCTCGAAACTGCGTCTGTTTCACGGTGGGAAGGTATGACATGCATTTAGACATTCTTGTGTTAGTCTGTTGTATCCCATTTGCTCACTCGTTGATCGTATTACTTTGGTTAATTTTATGTCAGGATTTATTCGGAGCTATGTGACATATTGCCGGATTTGCTATCACATCAGGGTTTTCATGGAAGGTGTTGGATTTGCCTGACACCTTACAGCCTGTAAACAAAGATTCAGTCTATTTCACAAGACGATGTCTCCTACGTGAACAACGATACAAACTTCAGGTGAATTTTAACTTATGCAGTGAAGGCAGAAGTTGATCTCGATGACAGTTATAAGTTGCCAGTTCATTAGGTTGCCGCTAGAAGTCCCTGTGCCGCAGGTCGTTCACTCTCTCTCTTACTACTTTGTTCACTAACCAGTGGCTGTAAGACAGCAACAAAAGGTGTTTTTCGCTCTCGATTAAAATAGATGGAATTCAGTTACAATTATCCGGCTTGATTTCCGTTGAGAATACCGCACTGTCCTACATCCCAAGGCGTTCGATGATCGTACCAATCGTTTCAAGATACTGGTCCGCTGAAATAGCATACGATTGTTTCGTAGAACACTCCCTTCTATTTGCTCCACACCCCCCGCCCTCCCCACCCTATTATCAGAAACTTTGGCTGAACAGCGGCGCGACTTGTCAATAGCAGTGAATGCAGTACATCCACACATCCAAAAAAGTGCTTCACGACTTTGATTACTGTTAGTACGTTTGTTGCGCGTCCGTTCGAAGATTCAATGAATATTTGTGAAGCGTAAAATAAAAATTTATTGCTGGTAAAAAGTGCCCTAAGTTGTATGAGCATGCATGTAAAAGATATACCCTTTTACAATCTGATGGTGTTTAAGAAAATAAAAATTTGGTGCTTCTATGTATAAGTTAAAAATCACTCCACGTTTGTGTTTTAATTCGTGTTAAGTTACAGTCCCAAGAAATATGATGAGTCTTTATGTAACACCTTGTACTCTGTAATAGGAAAACTTTGGAAGAACTACTTACCTTGGTGAAAATGGTGCTACGTTGAATACTTGTAACATAGCTGTGTACCGACATTGGACTCACATCTGGAAACTGTCTTCGGTGTATGATTCTGGTAATAACTTTCATATAAACTGCTTACATCCACGTATGGAACCTTGGGATTGGTTACTCAGTCTGATGGCAGCGAGGTCATCGGCCCCATCGGATTAATAATGTTTTCCGCAGCAGGAGGCGAAACACGTCACTGAGGAAGTAGCAAACTGCAAAATGTGTCCCAAGGTAGCAATATCAGAATTTGAAACTAATCGACTTGGTGGTCATTAAAAGCATCAGACGTTGGAATTCTAAATGAAAGAGGAAGATGATAGTAGGAAGACAAATATCTTTCATGCAAAGGCGGTGTACGGACAAAAAAAAAGGACCCATATTGTCAGAGTGCGAAAAAAAAGGACCTATATTGTCAGAGTGCGTCATGCGTCATCGCCTAGCAATCACACAGGTTTCATAAATTAATAAATTACTGTAAGCTACAAACCTACGGCAGCCATGTTGAAACCCAAACAGCTACCCATAAACAGTTATTCTGTTGCGCTGTATTAAATAAGTGAAAACCAAGTGCTGAATTTGTAGTCTCTCGCTGTTATCTCACACAAATATTCCCCTTTTACAGTATCTGTGGGAGTATGTTATAACATCCGTGATCGGTATATACCATGGAGGCAAAAAGGAAGCGAGTTGCCATTATGCCACAAACTTCAAGCTGACGTTCGTTATCTTAAGTGGCTCAATACATTTCACCGCACTGATACCTCCTCACCGCGGTGATACTTCCCCGTGATGACACTTTGACGTGCCTGTGCCCAGTTCGACCGTTGAGGATATCTTTCGACTTTTGCGGTCGTATCCCAAATGCCATCTGGTGCTTTGTGTGGTGATGTAGTTGTTTCTTAAAAAATGCCAGCTTGCGTCATTTACAATTGTACTAATCGATCGGAGAACGAAACTGTCGTTCTACGGACCGGAGCGCTGAATATCAGATCCTTTAATCGGGCAGGTAGGTTAGAAAATTTAAAAATGGAAACAGATACTGTAGGTTGAAGTTACGCAGATGATGAAGAGATTGAAGAAATGTATGATGCGATAAAATAAATTATTCAGATAGATAAGGGAGACGAAAATTTAGTAGTCAAGAGGGACTGGAATGCGACTGGAAGAAAAGGCTGAGAAGGAATAGTAATAGGTGAATACCGACTGGGGGTAAGGAATGAAAGGGGAAGCCGCGTGGAAGAATTTTGCGCAGAACATAACTTTATCATAGCTACCACTTGGTTTAAACATCATGAAAGAAGGTTGTATACGTGGAAGAGGTCTGAAGACACTGGAAGGTTTCAGATACATTATATAACGGTAAGACAGTGATAGAGGAACCAGGTTTTAAATTGTAAGATATTTCCAGGGGCAGAGATGGATTCTGATCACAATTTATTGATTATGAACTATAGATTTAAACGGAAGAAACTCCAAAAAGGCAGGAATTTAAGGAGATGGGACCCGGATACACTGAAAGAATCAGAGGTTGCAGAGAGTTTCAGAAAGAATATTAGTGAACGATTGGCAAGAACAGGGAAAAGAAATAAAGTACAAGAAGAATAGGTAGCCTTGAGAGATGAAACAGTGAAGGCAGCAGAGGGTCAAGTACGGAAAAATAGACCAGGGCTAGCAGAAATCCTTGCGTAACGTAAGAGATACTAAATTCAATTGATGAAAAGAGAATATATAAAAATGCAGTAAACGAAGCTGGCGAAAAGGAATAAGAACATCTAAAATGAGATCGACAGGAACTGCGAATGGTTAAGCAGGGATGGCTAGAGGACAAATGTAAGGATGTAGAAACATGTATCACTAGGGGTAAGATAGATACTGCGTACAGGAAAATTAAAGAGACCTTTGGAGAAAAATAAACCACCTGTATGATTATCAAGAGCTTAGATGGAAAAGCCGTCCTAAGCAAAGAAGGGAAAACAGAAAAATGGAAGGAGTATATAGAGGGTCTATACAAGAGCAATGTACTTGAGGGCAATATTATGGAAATGGAATAGGACGTAGATGAAGATTAAATGGGATATATGATACTGCATGAAGATTTTGACAAAGTACTGAAAGATCTAAGTCGAAACAAGGCCCCGGGAGTAGACAACATTCCATTAGAACTACTGATAGCCTTGGGAGATCCAGTCCTGACAAAACTCTACCATCTGGTGAGCAAAATGTATGAGACAGGCGAAATACCCTCAGACTCAAGAAAAATATAATAATTCCAATTCCAAAGAAAGCAAATATTGACAGCTGTGAAAATTACCAAACTATCCGTTAAATAAGTCGCGATTGCAAAATACTAACACGAATTGTTTACAGACGAATGGAAAAACTGGTAAAGCCGACCTCGGGGAAGATCAGTTTGGATTCCGTAGAAATGTTGGAACACACATGGCATTACTGACGCTACAACTTATCTTAGAAAATAGATTAAGGAAAGGCAAACCTACGTTTCTAGCATTTGTAGACTTAGAGAAAGCTTTTGACAATGTTGACTGGAATACTCTCTTTCAAATTCTGAAGATGGCAGGGGTAAAATACAGAGAGCGAAAGGCTATTTACAAATTCTACTGAAATAAGATGGCAGTTATAAGAGTCGAGGGGCACGAAAGGGAAGCGATGGTTGAGAAGGAAGTGAGACAGGGTTGTAGTATGTACCCGATGTTATTCAATCTGTATATTGAGCAAGCAGTAAAGGAAACAAAAGAAACATTTGGAGTAGGATTTAAATCCATGGAGAAGAAATAAAAACTTTGAGGTTCGCCGACAACATAGTAATTCTATCAGAGAAAGCAAAGGACCTGGAAGAGGAGCTGAACGGAACAGACAGCGTCTTGAAAGGAGGATATAAGATGAACATCAACAAAAGCAAAACGGGGATAATGGAATGTAGTCGAATTAAATCCGGTGATGCTGAGGGAATTAGATTAGGTAATGAGACACTCAAAGTACTGTAGTAAATGTGTTTTGCTATTAGGTTCAAAAATGGTTCAAATGGCTTTGAGCACTATGGGACTTAAGATCTGAGGTCATCAGTCCCCTAGAACTTAGAACTACTTAAACCTAATTAACCTAAGGACATCACACACATCCATGCCCGAGGCAGGATTCGAACCTGCGATCGTAGCGGTCACGCGGTTCCAGACTGAAGCGCGTAGAACCGCACGGCCACACCGGCCGGCGTTTTGCTATTAGGGGAGCAAAATAACTGATGATGGCCGCAGCAGAGAGAATATAAAATGTAGACTTGTTACGGCATGGAAAGCGTTTCTGAAGAAGAGAAATTTGTTAACGTCGAGTATAGATGTAAGTGACAGGAAGTCTTTTCTGAAACTGTTCGTACGGAGTGCAGCCGTATATGGAAGTGAAATATGAACGATTAACATTTTAGACAAGAAGAGAATAGCGGCTTTCGAAATGTGTATTGCTATAGAAGGATGCTGAAGATTAGGCGGGTAGATTACACTATTGACCTTTAAAATTGCTACACCAAGAAGAAATGCAGATGATGAACGGGTATTCATTGGACGGATATATTATACTAGAACTGACATGTGATTATATTTTCACGCAATTTGGGTGCACAGATCCTGAGAAATCAGTACCCAGAACAACCACCTCTGGCCGTAATAACGGCTTTGATACGCCTGGGCATTGAGTCAAACAGAGCTTGGATGGCGTGTACATGTACAGCTGCCCATGCAGCTTCAACACGATACCACAGTTCATCAAGAGTAGTGACTGGCATTTTATGACGAGCCAGTTGCTCGGCCACCATTGACCAGACGTTTTTAATTGGTGAGAGATCTGGTGAATGTGTTGGCCAGGGCAGCAGTCGAATATTTTCTGTATCCATTCGTGCAACCAGGTTCGTCGTTGAGTACACCATCGCAGGCGCTCCTGTCTGTGAAGCAGCGTCATGGGTAACGGCAGCCATGGTCTCCGAGCTGATAGTCCATGCTGCTGCAAACGTCGTCGAACTGTTTGTGCAGATGGTTATTGTCTTGCAAACGTCCCCATCTGATGGCCCAGCGATCGAGACGTGGCTGCACGATCCTTTACAGCCATGTGTATAAGATGCCTCTCATCTCGACTGCTAGTGATACGAGGCCGTTGGGATCCAGCACGGCGTTCCGCATTACCCTCCTGAACCCATCGATTACATATTCTGCTAACAGTCATCGGATCTCGACCAATGCGAGCAGCAATGTCGCAATACGATAAACCGCAATCGCGATAGGCTACAATCCGACCTTTATCAAAGTCGGAAACGTGATGGTACCCATTTCTCCTCCTTACACGAGGAATCACAACAACATTTCTCCAGGCAACGCCGGTCTACTGCTGTTTGTGTATGAGAAATCGGTTGGAATCTTTCCTCATGTCAGCACGTTGTAGGTGTCACCACCGGTGCCAACCTTGTGTGAATGCTCTGAAAAGCTACTCATTTGCATATCTCAGCAACTTCTTCCTGTCGGTTAAATTTCGCATCTGTAGCACGTCATCTTCGTGGTGTAGCCAGTAGTGTACGTAACTAATGGGAAGGTATTGATTAGAACTGGGGGGAAGAGGAATTTGTGGACAACTTGAAAAGAATAAGGGATCGGTTGGTAGGACACGTTCTAAGGCATCAAGAGATCACCAGTTTAGTTTTGGAGGGCAGCGTTGAGGGTAAAATGGTAGAGGGAGACCAAGAGATGAATACGCTAAGCAGTAGTTGGCACAGGATGAAGAGGCTGGTACAGGATAGAGTACCATGGAGAGCTGCATCAAACCAGTCTCTGGACTGAAGACCATAACAACAACAATCGATCGGATCGCAAGCCAAAGATAAATACTATCACATTTCATTCGTAAGTTTTCCGTTCAAGCAATATTTTTCTCTTGTATGTTTAGTTAGTCCTGAATAACTGACAGAATTACTGGTGAGAAATATTCCGCGAAAAGAAGCAGATAGGCTGCTGTCGGAAAGGTAGGCCTGTATGTTTCGCCGGTTAGGCTATCATTACTCAAAAAAATTATTTATGTACATGTTATAGCAAAATATCCACTTTATGGGGTCCAAGATTTAGAGGTCATACCCTTAATCACATTTATTGTATTACATGACGCTGAAACATGTTACAATTATATCTTCTTTTACCCCGTAACTTGCTATTATTGGTCACATACTGAGTGACATATTGTAGGTAAGATTTCCGAGTGAGAAGATGTGTAAACTACAGAGTGACTAATGTACTGACAGTCTAATAAAACGCGAATTCTATTCTGCATGGAGGTATACTTCTATGCAGTTCTGTTTCTTTGGCATTTCAAGAATTGTTCTCTTTGTTGACTTTCACAAGATACGATAGCATGCCTTTCTTCTTTGTTCAATGCATACGTTTATGGGTAATAAAGAATACGTAAGAAAGTTTTTGCGAATGTAAACATTAAAAATGCTGTGCATACGAGATGAAAGCTGAAAATGCAACGAACAAGAAGCAACACCAGCAAGGAAACACGCACTGGTTTCGGAGTTCCAGCTTCATTTGTTATAGGTGTAAATACAAGTAGAATTAAATGGGTTGCGAAAGCACCCGTTTCACATCACTGCCTGATTAGTAGAAATCATGAACAAGTTACGGTAAGGAGGCTAAATATGTCATATTACTAGAGCAAATACACTTTCAAGAAGAGAAAAACGTTCGAAATTGCGTTCCTGGCACTATGTTATTCGCGCAAGCACTGTAATTTTTAGTATTTAAAACAAGTGTTGCGTGCGCTCGACAGAAATAATGAACAATAAGCAATCGTAAGAAATAGTCTTGTGATGTTTTGGGATGTTTAAGATGGCGGCAGACCCCGCCCACTCTGGTTTCAAAACAACGTTCAGCGTAAGTTTATTGTGCCTTCCAAAGACCATAGATAACATAGACTGCGCATGACGTCATTTTACTGAAACCAACAACTAAGTCATGTGATTCGGCGCTCGAAGCTGAGCATGTCACTACACATTTGTATTGCACAATTTATGACATTTTTATTACAGATCAAATGTGCTTTTTACTAGATGCAGAAGTAAAGACCTTCGCATATTCTCAGAATACACAGTTTTTTTGTGCCCTACAGATTAGGTCAAGCGACTAGAATCTTAGTTGTGTACGTGAATTAATTTCAAATACTCTTATTTGCAGAGGTATTTTCATAAGTTGATAATTAGCGTGGAAATTGGTCCTTAGATGTAAAACTTCGTGAATTTCTAAGATTTTGAGGCGACGTATCGTTAATATCTAGCTCACTACACCAATATAATCAACGTTTTGTAATATCTTACGCTTCCTAGCTTGATATCGCTTCGGTATCTGTGCTGCATTAAACAAAAGTCAGAAAACATACGTGCTTATTTTGTGTAAATACTGACATTATGCACATAAAAGAATTTCCTTTCTTTCAGAAGCTTACTAAAGCATTTCACACATATTCTTGTGGATTCGTCAGAAAACTAACCCTGCGTTCGAAATAGTTATTTTGTGTTTCAGTTCTGTGGAAGCGGTGGACTACAAGAATTCACAGTGGAAAAAAACCACACAAAAAAACAAGTATTCATTGAAGAACAGTCACTGTGTCGCTTGTTGGAATAACTGTCAATACATTCCAACTTGACCACGTGTGAAAACGATAGCCATTGCTTTATTATCAGGAATTCCGAAGGATCTATGTTAACTACACTACTACATGTGTAAGAGTAGCACTACAGCTCGTTGAATTGTGAATCAATGCTTGATTTCAGCTATAAATGAAAGAAACTGTAACTGTCAGCTCCACTTCACACAGAGCGTAATGACAGGAACTCGACTTTATTCCCCGAGTCATGTGATTTAGATGTTGGTCTCAAGCGTTACAAGGGAAAGATAGGGACATAAGCGGTCTATGTTATACAGGGTGAGTCACCTAACGTTACCGGCGGATATATTTCGTAAACCACATCAAATACTGACGAACCGATTCCACAGACCGAATGTGAGGAGAGGGGCTAGTGTGATTGTTTAATACAAAAATGCACGGAAGTATGTTTTTAACACAAACCTACATTTTTTTAAATGGAACCACGTTAGTTTTGTTAACACATCTGAACATATAAACAAATACGTAATCAGTGCCGTTTGTTGCATTGTAAAATGTTAATTACATCTGGAGATATTGTAACCTAAAGTTGACGCTTGAAACCTCCGACGTTCAGTTGCGTGTTGTAACAAACACAGGCCACTGTCTGCGAGCAGCATCTGCAGGGACATATTTACGATGACGACTGTGTTTACGAGTGTGGCTGTAGTGCATTGTTGTGGTTTGGTCTAGCTGTCGCAGTGTTCGCATGTAGCGCTTGCTGCTATTGTTATTCTGCATTCGTCTCCGCACGCAGACCAACTGCAGTACACCGTGTTACCAGACGTCTGTGATGTGTAGTGTTGTAGGAACTGTGACCATGGTGTATTCGAACTCTGAAAAGGCGGAGATGGTACTCATCTATGGCGAGTGTCGGCGAAATGCAGCTGAAGCCTGCAGGGGGTATGCAGAACGGTACCCAGACAGAGAGCATCCAACGTGCCGCACATTGCAAAACATCTACCGCCAATTGCATGCAACAGGTATGGTCGTAGCACGCAAACGGGTCCGTAACAGGCTTGTCACAGAAGAAGCGGGTGCAGTTGGTGTGTTAGCTGCTGTTGCCATGAACCCACACATGAGTAAACGGGACATTGCGAGAGCCGGTGGACTGAGTCAAAGTAGTGTCATGCGCATACTGCATCGTCACCGCTTTCACCCGTTTCATGTGTCGCTACATCAGCAATTACATGGTGATGACTTTAATCATCGAGTGCAATTCTGTCAATGGACATTAACAGAGAATGCATTGCAGTTCTACCTGTTTACCGATGAAGCGGGTTTCACAAACCACGGAGCAGTGAATCTACGGAACATGCTTTACTGGTCCGTGGACAATCCTCGCTGGCTCAGACAGGTAGAACGACAGCGACCGTGGACTGTAAATGTATGGTGCGGAATCATTGGCGACCACCTCATTGGTCCTCACTTCACTGCAGAGGCCCAGACAGTTGCAACATACATCGCGTTTCTACAGAATGATCTGCCAACGTTGCTCGAAAATGTCCCACTGGAAAAGAGTCGACGTATGTGGTATCAGCATGATGGTGCACCTGCACATTCCGCAATTAACACTAGGCTGACCCTTGACAGGATGTTCGACGGGCGTTTCATAGGACGTGGAGGACGCATAAATTGGCCATCCCGTTCTCCTGATCTTACACCTCTGGACTTCTTTCTGTGGGGTACGTTAAAGGAGAATGTGTACCGTGATGTGCCTACAACCCCAGAGGATATGAAACAACGTATTGTGGCAGCCTGCGGCGACATTACACCACATGTACTGCGGCGTGTACGACATTCATTACGCCAGAGATTGCAATTGTGTGCAGCAAATAATGGCCACCACATTGAACATCTATTGACCTGACATGTCGGCACACACTCTATTCCACTCCGTAATTGAAAACGGAAACCACGTGTGTACGTGTACCTCACCCCTCATGGTAATGTACATGTGCGTCAGTGAAAAAGACCAATAAAAAGGTGTTAGCATGTGGACGTAATGTGCTGTTCCAGTCTCTTCTGTACCTAAGGTCCATCACCATTCCCTTTGGATCCCTACGTAATTCGGTGCTCTCCGATACACACGATCGAACAACGGAGGAGTGGTACGCAAGCGTCAACTTTAGGTTACAATATCTCCGGATGTAATTAACATTTTACAATTCAACAAACGGCATTGATTACATATTTGTTTATATGTTCAGAAGTGCTAACAAAAGTAACGGGGTTCCATTTAAAAAAAACGTAGGTTTGTGTTAAAAAACATACTTCCGTGCATTTTTTTATGGTTTGTATTAACCAATTACACTAGCCCCTCTCCTCACGTTAGGTCTGTGGAATCGATTCGTCAGTATTTGATGTGGTTTACGAAATATATCCAGCTGTAACGTCAGGTGACTCACCCTGTTTATGGTCTCCTGCGCCATCTCCCTCCTTTTTTCTTACCTATATGGTATATACATCTTTGATTTTGCATAGCGCTTTTATATGTATAACCACTGGAGTTAATAAAACGTAGTATTCTATGAAATATCAACTGTTCTTTATGACGGCTAAACCGTTTTATATTCGCGAGTCTGTCATATGGTGTCGAAACTCATTCCGTACATTCGCATGAACATTTACTGCAACCTTTCTTCGTAACCTGTTACACTATGCGACCGCACTGGTCGGAGAAAATTGTTCACGCACAGAGAACACACACTTCGTGCAGAGGAACTGCCATCACGTCCAGTCCAAGTGTCAGGTAATGAGCAAACGACTTTCTGAATTAGATACGATGTATCATAATTGATGTCGTAAACGTAAAAAGTTAAAAGTACACGGTACTAGGAGGAAAAAAGTCTCTGTAAACATGGGCTCTAAAACGCATACATTAACAACACTCAGCACTACTTTTTCTTTAATAATATGAAAAAATCTCTTCTACTACAAACCCTCTGCTTTCCATATCTAGGTGGACCAAGAAGAAACAGTGTCCAGTAAACATGGTCTTTAAGGCTAAGACCTTTAGAGCAATTGGCACCTCATCATCTTCGCCACTGTGAAAGATTTATCTTCTACTGAACAAGTGCTCATAGCTCTTCAGGCATGCGCTTTAGAGCCTTTGTTTACTTGGCTTGTTTTCTTGTTTTGGTCCATACTACCTCCACTCAAGATATGGAAAGCAAAGAACTTGCAGCCAGACTACATTAGTTTCGCAGTATCGAAGATACTGAAGTGCTCATAGCCCTTAAGGATTGCGTTTTTGAGCCCATGTTTACTGGATCTTTTTTGCTTCTAGTATCTTTTACACCATAATTACATTACATTATGTTTAGCTTTGCTTGTTGTATGAACTGAACACGCTCTGTGAGTTGAAGATAAAACAGCATACCTAGCTTTCGCATTGACAGACGACGAGCGCCGTCCGTACTAGCAGCAACAAACGCTTTCTTTCACGTCAAATGAAATCTGTGCACAGTCTAACAAAACAGTCGGGACACTATGTCCAGTTTTTGTTACCCTCTTCAATAGCAGCGCCCCAAGCTACCAGCAAGCAACACTTATGAATACGATATCGGACGAGTGCAAATACTAACGGTTAAATTGATTTGTAACATAGTTTTTACTGTAGGTAGTGTACGTAATGCCATAAAAATCAGTAATAACTAAAAATAACTCCACGTTTCTCATTCTTTAGTTTCTTAAGCATCCTGGGAGATACAAAACGATACATTATAGGAAAGTCTATTTACAGTTCCCTTATAACTTAGAGATATTTGCTGAATAATATCGTTTTTATTTAATAAAAAAATCGCCGGTAACTACCAGAAAACCTGACGTCGTGTATCTGCCCAACAAAGCAGAGTTTTATTGTCATGTTGATTAATCGGGTTTTGCCGGTTATTCACGTCTTCCCTGCACAAACTTTTATTCACTACACTTTGAGCCAAATCAGTAAATTCGAAACGTAGGAAACCTATGTTGAATGTAATACCTACATTATTTAACGTGCCAAATAAGTTACCACACGTGTAGCACAAAGGAAAAACACAAAGACGTGATAATAAAGCATCAGAAGCAATATAACTGCTTCCCAACACCGAAGAAACTAATTACGCAATTGTTTTCAAATCTGAGCAACAAACGGCAAGAATCTCCAACACATTCGTCTTTGAAGTAAACATTATTACAGTTACAAAAATATTCGTGTGTCAGATATTCGATTGTAATGTAAGAATGGGGCCAATCATTAGACTCTATGAAAATTTTTTGAATTATCAAAAAAGTGCCTATAATAACAACAGACAACAACAGAAATATACGCTTCTGATGCATGCAATGTATGTTTATAGTCTCTTGCTTTTTGCGGAGTGAGCTGTACGCGTATTCGAAAATATTTCTTCACGAATAAGTTGTAGCTTATGTCATTGAATCAAGTATTTCGTTAATTAAGTAGAAATTTCTTAACAACAAACACTATGCTTACTACGCTTGTGACTCTCTGCTTCTTCACTGTTTGGAGCGCTAGTGTCGCTCCAACTGTCAAACAGTAACAACTTTCGCACCAGAGAGTGTCGTGACTGTATTAGATGGCGGCTGTACGTTGTAGTTGGTGCACATGTGCAGCTTTAATTTGATTAACAGACAACAAAAATGGCTCTGTGCACTATGGGACTTGACTTCTGAGGTCATCAGTCCCCTAGAACTTAGAACCACTTAAACATAACTAACCTAAGGACATCACACACATCCATGCCCGAGGCAGGATTCGAACCCGGCGATAGACAACATTTCACATCCTCTGTCACATACGGTAAACTACACGTAGCTGCACGCACTGTGCATAAAGACGCTTTCACAAGTAGTGTGCTATCGGAAGTTAGCAATACAAGCGAACCTCCACGAAGTCAGACATTGTCCCCCATTCAACAGCACACCTGTCTGGGAAGCGACACTACCTCTGTTGTCATCCTAGCATCACCCAACCTCCTTGGACAAATCACTGCAGATGTCCTTGATCCAACTGGAAGTGACTACCTACCTATCCTCCTCACCATATCTTACACATTGCCTGGCCCTCATGCACCCTGTCCCATCTTCCTTCCAAAAGTTGTCCACGACTATTCCTGAGGCAACTGGAATGCTTACGGGAATCCATAGATATCCAGACCGGAAACCATTCTCAAACATTCCAGCAACACGATGATATCCCCCATGCCACAGCTTTCCTGCGACAGATCTTGTCAGATGCTGTCTCCGTGCATATTCATGCTAAAGCCATCCTCATCGCCCCAATCTCTTATCACCATCTGTACTGCTTGTAGTTGAATCTTGTGCCGTATGTTGCTCCTGCCTCCGGATTCGTGTCCACATCATCGGCAAGTACAACAACACATTAGAAATGTTAGTCAATGCCAAATAATGCCTGGACTCGCACCAGACGTGCACCAGACTCAATGCTACACTCCCAGTTAGCTCTTCCAAACACTGGAAAGCATTCCACCGACTTACTGGCACCCATCCCATTCGTCACTACCCAATCATTCACAACAACCTTCCCTTACCCGAAGTCCTGAGCAAAGCCAATCACTTTGCATCCCATCTCTCTGACATCTTCTTCATCCCTGATGGCCCTCGCCTTGATTACTCCCGATTCCATACTGTTCATGAGCACACAGATACCGCAGTCCCACCCCTGGGTCCCAGCTTCTGGTACTTGAAAAAATAGCAGAAACTGAATTAAACACCTAATCATAGCACAGGATATAAAACAAGGACTTCACAGAAGGTGCAAAACTTCCCCTGGTCTTAACCATATTACCCACCACCACTTCAAAGAATGCCATATCTCCTTTTTCGTAACCCTTGTAACTCTGCATACCACTATCCTCTTCGCAGGCTACTATCTCCCATTCCCCAAAGTCCTACTAACCTGAAATCAAATAAACCCCTCATACTGTCCCATGTGGATTATCTCAATGTTTAGCAAGATCTGTGAATCCAATCCCTCCCAACGCATCCACTGCCAGCTACAGCATCACCATCTACTCTAAATCAGCCAGTGTGGCTTCCACCCCACCTTCTGTGCTGATGATCAACTCATGTACCTCACCCATCTCCTACTCCAACAGTTCAACAACCTTAAACCCGCAATCCTTATCTCCCTTGACATAGGGAAAGCATACGACCTTGTATGACATTCCAGTCTCCTTTTCAGACTCCAGACTTATACACTTCCTGTCAGCTATGTCTGCCTTATTGCATCCTTCCTCTCCAATCACCCATCCTATGTCACTGTTAACAACATCAATTCCCATACCTTCCGCCCACCTGTGGGAATGCCCCAAGGTTCAATTCTCTCCCCTCTCCTTTATCTCTTAGACACTGCTGGTACATCCAAACAACCTCCTCCCATTCACCTCCTGCAGTATGCTGATTACCTCTATACTAATCTCCAGAAATCCCAACGATCCCTCCAAATCCTCTTGAATCAGTTTACCTCCTGGTGTAATCAATGGCTCCTTAAGATTAACCCCAATCAAAACCCAGGCTGTACTTATAGGATAGCACTACCCAGTATTCTGTCTCCATGACTTCTACCTCACCGATTATAACTGTCCCATCCAACTAACTAATACACTAAAATACCTTGGACTAACCGTCGATCGCCAAATAACTTGGAAACCTCACCTACTTATCATCCAGCAGAAAGCTCACAATACACTGAAGCTACTAAAACTGCTAACTAGCCGAACATGCAGACTACACCCCTCCACTGTCCTACACACGTACAAATCCCTGATCTGTTGCATCCTTTGCTACGCAAATGTTACATAAGTCTCTGCCACTCCTAAGTTCTTTAAGTCAGTATAGGTACTCGAATGTCATGCTCTCCGGCTTGTTTTCCGCATCCGCCAACACCACACACGTGAACGCTCAAGCTATCGCCCACCAAAGTAGAACAATTTTCTAGTGATACTGAAACCTGGTTTCGTTTCAAAATACGAAAATCGCAACGGTTCATAAACATGTATTTTTGCGAAATTATTTGGAAGGCGGACCGAAATATCCGGTTGACGGCATAGTTGTCATTAACCTTATTATGAATGACTACGAAAAAAGTCATGTGTCTCGTTAAATGTTTAACAAGTAGTGAAAATAATACTAGGCCTAGGTTTAAAGAGCTTTCAAACAGGTAGGATCAAATACATAAACTTGGGCTATTAATGATCTGTATTGCAATTTAATTATTCTGTAGTGCATTCCGTCAGCGAGAAGGAGCTTCTTCACTCCTCAGTTTACTTACTATTGCCTTAAGAACCAAAGATTTGCGTCCGATTTTATAGCATTCAAGGAGGTTACATTAAATAATTGACAGCCGCTTCTGTATAAAATCACGTAAAGCTGTGAATGACATACGTGATGTGGTTTGAGGGGATTGATTGTATGGGGAATAAGGGACCAAACTACGATGTCTTTATTTGATTCGAAGAGCTAAAGAACAGGTAGTACACATATGAGACGTAGTTTCCCCTATCATAGTGCAATTACAAGATTATGTCTACGTAATGGCAGCTATTAACACTGAATGATTTGAAACAAAATAGGAAATAACTGCATATTAGTAAAATTACGATATAAAGAACCTTCTAATTATTTTGTTTTACTTTAGCTAAGTTGCGTTCCAGTTGCTGGTGTGATTATAGTTTTCAACAAAGTGTATTCTTTTTTTAAAAATATGCACAATGATTAACTCCTTATGTGTTATTTTGATGTGAAGTGTGTTATGAACTGAAAAACTGAGAGCTCCCTTTTAACACTATCATTTTGAGCCAAGGCGTCTTCTATATATGAATAATTATAGCAGTTTAACAATTACAGCCATTTTCATAAAGATGGACAGTAGGTTTGACATTGCGCCATAGAGATTAAATGCGCTCTCGATATTTTAACATAATATAATTCTGCTACAGCTTATTATAAACTTGCTATGCACTGTTCTGAATCGTGACACTGTGATTAAAATAAGGCCATTCTCTAGACACCACGAATGCAGAGCTCATATTTCTGTATTATTTTTTCCACAAGGAAAAAAAGAACGAATGCAAAGGACGCCAGGTATTGCACTGCTAATATCGGCAGCGGGTGCTATTTATCTTACTTGCTCACTGAAAAAGTAGAAATAATGGTGGAGTGGCATATCGAACAGTGCGCGCACTCAATATCTTTGCAGGATTATGGTGAGCTTCTGGCGGCGACGCGAATTCAGCAACTGAGGACCTTTTTGAACAGGCCGAATAATTAACGCTCTCAGCATCTTCCGGAATATTATGTTGCGCACATCCTGTATAACGTTCAAATCACAACCAGAAACAAGTGAACGAGAAGGAGGTGAACAATTTGCTTATAATTTTTGAAGAGAAAAAATGTCCCTGTTCTGGCTATTTCTGTTGTGGTTAAGATTATGTTTACAGCATTCACTAAAAAAAGGTCTTAGGCATACAATATAATGATCATATGTTGTTGATGATGTGTTCTTTGCATTAGCCAGAAGCATCACAGTCAGTTCTCGTGGCTATCCAACATGCTTTCCGTAACTGGCTGTGACGCATATTTATCTTCATGTTTTCAATTAGATTGTATCTTTTTCCTCTTATGGTCGTCTTCCGTCAATATTTCTTCCAGGGCATTATGTATTATGTAGACTCATCTCTGCGGCGTCCTAGCCAATTTCTTTTCTTTCTCTTAACTGTTTCTGGTTATGTCTTTCCTCATTTATTCCGTGTAAACAACCTCATTCCTTATTTTATCTGATCATTTCACACCTCCTATCCTTCTCTATATCCAGGTCCCAGAACTTTCTAAACATTTGTCGTTTATTCGTTGCAATGTCCATTTTACGGCACCATGTAAGATAACAAGCCATTCGATAAGGGGCCACAGAAAGCATTTCTCTACCCATAAATCATCTGTTTTGTGTGTCTTACGAACTTGCAGTACTGAAATTTATCCATTGACTCATATGATATAATACAGACAAGTTCATTCAAAATGACGTATCAATACTTTAAAAATAGTTAATAACCTGCGAGAAAATCCCTGTAACGTTGAGAAATGAATGTATGACGAAATAAGCACAATGCCAAAAATATAAACAGAACTGTTTGGAGATGCAAGCCACGCTCAACTAAATGAGGGCAGGAGGAGAAACCTGCCAAGTCTCTGTTAAAAGTTCCATGTGCGTACTCCATTGAAATGATTTAAGGGCATTCCGTAAAATGAAAACCAGCGTTGCGTGCGGGGCATCTGTCACGGCTCTTCCTAGAAAGAAGTTCACTGCATTAAACGCTGCCGTATATCTCTCGGGCCATTACTGACATATCTGTGTCTGGGATGTGCCTCCAGTAAACAGTTTTAATCCGTCAACAGGTTACTCTGCTTCAACACAAAACACATATTTCGTTCTCTTCGTTATTAAATAACTGAGAATTACGGTGATTTGATGTTATATACTTCGTATTACTATATGGAATTCGAGTACAATGAAAACAAGCGAATGATTTGACTGCTGTAATCAGAAAAGCGGCCAACACGTGGGAGACAGAGGATCTGCACAAGGTCACCTGGTACACACAAATTCAGTCACATTTAGCCAAGGCCCAAAGGTACATTGAAGAGTTCACTATATGTTGACATGTAACTTAGTTGCCATAGGGAACAAGAAGCGGTTCGTAAGGATCATTCCCAGATTGAAATTAAAAAACGGATGCTACTGAACACATCTCTACAGAATCCACGTCACACCATCACCAAATCACGTATGTGAGAAGACTCAGGACAACATGCAGTTTATTGTGTATCCTAGATAAAGAAGGGAATCAGGCAGGACATTGTCCACGTGGATCAATCCGAATGTGCCAATACTCTTGACAACAATGAATATGGATAATTATGTAGAACTTGATTTGGAATTCGTGTTACAAATTGGGATTAAATTGCAATCGTTCAGTTTGGGTTTTTTATGTGTGTCTGCGCGTGCTTGCTCGTTTGCGTGCCTCTGTCGTGTGTGTGTGTGTGTGTGTGTGTGTGTGTGTGTGTGTGTGAGTGAGTGAGTGTGTGTGTGTGTGTGTTTCCGTGCGTGTGCGAACGTGTTCAATTTTCTGAACTGGAAAGCTGTCGGTTTACTAAGAGTCCTATGCAGTTATAACCATGTCAATGAAATTTATGGTTTAAGTTCCTCAGCAAGTGGAGAAGAGATAGACCGGTGCTTTCAAAGGATAAGCAGCCCCGTTAGTTTGCAGTGGCTCTATTGGTGCACACAGACGCCAATAAAGTAAAGCAGAAATGTTTATTCAGTAATAATTCGAGCAAGTCCCTCAACTTAGTTGATATAAAATTTTCCATTCCACAGAAATTGTCTTCAATGCTTGTGAAACTGAGCACCAAACCATATATGTTAACATTTCCACACATAGGAAAAACCTTTGTAAACCGAAATCTCTGCCGCCAAACAGATAGACGCATCATTTCTGTATCAGTTTGAAGAAATCAACGTGTATTGGACACCTGGATGGTAGTAAGTGTACCCTCAGACGTGAAATTTCATACAATTCTATCATTCACCTCAAGAATTACGTGAGTGGTCCCTCCCTCTCCTAGCCCCCTGGATGAAGGCCTGCTAAGCAGTCAGAATACACCTAGATCTACACGATTACTCTCTAGTTCTACTCAGATGCTTGGTAGTGGGTTGGCAGGACCACATTGACTATATCTCGCCCCTTCTATTCTCGGTCAGCTCCTGCGGAAAATGAACGCACAAACTTTCCGTGCGAGCTCTCATTTGTCTCAATTTATAACAAAGGGCGTTTTTCCTTTGTAAGTGAGAGCCAATAAAACATTTTCCCAGTCGGAAGAGAAAACTGATAATTGTAATTTGGTCGACAAATCTCGTCGCAACGCATTTGTTTTAACGATTGCCGCACCAGCGCGCTTATCATATTCTTGACGCTATCTCCCTACTTTGCGAGAGTATAAGAAAGCCACCCACTAATAAGGATCCCATACTGCACAGAAGTGCTCGAGCAGGGGGCGGACAGTCGTAGTTCAGGCCGTTTATTTAGTAGGTTTGTTGCAACTTCTGAGTGTCCAGCCAATAAAATGCAGTCTTTGGCTCGACTTACCCACAATTTTTGCATGTGATGATTCCAATTTACTTTGCTGGTAATTTAAATTCCAAGCTGTTTAACTGAATCGACAACAGTTGAAATTGTGTTATTCATCATTTAACCGAAAATTAAAGAAATTATTGTAATATTCATGGAAAGCATTTCATACTTTTTAAGTGTTCCTTGGGGAATCCTAGATATCACTTCGATTTCAGCAGATGATTTCCCGTCAGTGACGAGTGGTGTTCAATAAATAATGCAATACATATTTTTTTGTAATCTTCTTAGTTTTATTCAGTATTCCAATACACTATAACATTCCCCACTCTTCTCGCTACAAAACCCTATTTTTCAACATAATCTCCATTCAATGCGATGGCCTTACGCCACCTTACTGGGAAGGGCTGTACCCGTGGTAGCACTCTTCTGGTTGCGTCGGAGCAAAGAACTTGCTGCATCTATAACCTTCCCATCATCCGCGTACTGCTTTCCGCGGAGCGAGTCCTGCATTGAGCCACACAGATGGAAGTCGGATGGTACGAGATCAGGGCTTCCAATGAAGTTTTAGTGAATTCCTTTCGGGTGAGAAGGATTTTGTAAGGTCTTGCCTTGTCATGGAGGAGGAGAAGCTCGTTTCCACTGTTGTGGCAATGAACACGGTTGAAGTTGTTTCTTCGTTTTCCTGAGGATAGAGGGAGGACTTCTAACAGAATAGCCCCTTCAGAGTTGCAGGAGACATTCGCCATGACTTTACCTGCTAAGGAGGCGAGATGATGAGGCGCCACTCAATGGATTGCCATTTTGTGTCCCATTCGTAGTGATGAATCCATGTTTCATCGCCTGTGTCGATGTTCGTCAAAAAATTATTGCGATCAACCTCGTAACACGCAGGAAACTCCTCCCCCCCCCCCCCCTCCACCTGATGGTCTTCTGTTAGGGATCAGGAACCCAATGGGCACACACCTTTGAGTACCCCGGCTGGTGGAGGAGCATATCAGCACTGCATATAGAGACGGCCAGTTGAGTAGCTAGGTGTTTGATTGTGATGTATCGATCACCTGGAATGTGAGTGTCCGCACGTTCCAACATTTCTGTAGTCACTGCTGTATGCGGCCGGCCGGCGCGCGGAAGATCTACATCTACGGTGTGTGGTGGAGGGTACTTTAAATACATCTATCGGTTCTCCCTTCTTCCAGTCTCGTATTGTTCGCGGAAATAAAGATTGTTGGTATGCCTCTGTGTGGGCTCTAATCTCTCTGATTTTATCCTCATGGTCTCTTCACGAGAAATACGTAGGAGGGAGCAATATACTGCTTGACTCATCGGTGAAGGTATGTTCTCGAAACTTCAACAAAAGGACGTACCGAGCTTCTGAGCGTCTCCCCTGCAGAGTCTTCCACTGGAGTTTATCTATCATCTCCGTAACGCTTTCGCGATTACTAAATGATCCTGTAACGGAGCGCGCTGCTCTCCGTTGGTTCTTCTTTATCTCCCTTCTGTCAACCCTACCTGGTACGGACCCCACACTGGTGAGCAGTATTCAAGAAGTGGGCGAACAAGGGTACTGTAACCTACTTCCTTTGTTTTCGGATTGCATTTCCTTAGGATTCTTCCAATGAATCTCAGTCTGGCATCTGATTTACCGACGATCAACTTTATATGATCATTCCATTTTAAATCACTCCTAATACCTACTCCCAGATAATTTATGGAATTAACTGCTTCCAGTTGCTGACCTGCTATGCTGTAGCTAAATGATAAAGGATCTTTCTGTGTATGTATTCGCAGCACATTACACTTGTCTACATTGAGATTCAATTGTCATTCCCTACAACATGCGTCAATTCGTTGCAGATCCTCCTGCACGCATTTCAGTACAATTTTCCAATGTTACCACCTCTCGATATACCACAGAATCATCCGCAAAAAGCCTCAGTGGACTTCCGATGTTTTACACAAGGTCATTTATAAAGATCTTACCTCCCCCCCTCTCGAACGCGAGAGAATCACTATCTGACAGGTTCGTGCGACGATGTTGTGATGGTGACAGACGCCTCGCCCAACGACTCACCATGCTCACTGTCAGGTCCCCGCAGACATCCTGCAAGCGCCTATGAATGTCTGCCATGCTCCGGTTTTCTGCCAAACGAAACCAGTGACAGCTTTCTGCTGAAGTGCACCTTAAAGGCTACGATATTCCACCACAAATTCTGCGTTTGTTTCAACCGAATTGGGCAGAAAAAAGCAGACCTACCTACCTACCTGCCTACTTGTTCACATCCATACTGCTTACCAATTCATAGACTTATCAATCCAGCTTTTTATATTAAATTGTTAAGGTTGAAACGTCCCCTTAGAAAATTTATAAATGACTGTGCTTAAACTGACACACAATATTTTTTAGCGCAACGCAATCCAACTTTGAAAAATCCCTACAAAAGAATGGCCCTGACTAACAATAACCTATACTTTTCATAAATCACCTCACAAAAATCTTCGTTACTCGAACTACTGCAATACAGCGAGCGCCAATACTGCCAGCTAAATAAAAGATTCTAACTACTGAAACACTAACTACTGATAGGAATAGTTAGCAAATGAAAGATTTTGATAGAGAACAAACAATGTATTTACCTTAATAATGTTCAAAGGACATCATATATATGCATCAGTTCATGACATCCAATAATACAAATTTACTCTTTCTAATGGACACACGTCCAGATCATCCGCTCTCAAAACTCCGCCATCTCTCTCCCCACATCCACCACTGCTGGCGACTCACCTCCAACTGCGCAACGCTACGCGCTGTCAACAGCCAACTGCCCAACACTACAATAGGGACTATTTCAACAATGCCCTCCAGCCACGGACTGCACACGGCATAGCCAGTGATTTTCACACAGAGCGCTAGGTGACGTTACCAACATAAAAACCTAAACAGCCTACTTACAAGGTGCCTCGACGACAAGTAGGTGGGAGGGGATAGGGAGGGCTTAGTGGAGATCTTTCCTGTCCCACCTCCACCCCCGCACCCCCGCACCCCCGCCCCCCGCACCCCTCCCCCCCGCACCCCCCACCCTCGCACGCGAGAGAATCACGACTAACTGGCCAACACTCGCTGTTCAGCGGCTTTGGAATGGATTCGAGCGCGATTTTGCCGTCACGGCCGCGGACCGCGTGCTGACCCCGGGGTCAAGCGCGAAGCAGGGCGGATGGCCACCAGTCACGAGCGGCGGGCGTGCTTCGGCTTATTTCGCTGCAATTAGCGGACAATACTGCCAATCGGAACCACCCACTCCCTGAAACTCGAGCGCGGCGCCTAATTATGAAGGGCGTTTGATTACTGCTGACTGGAGGGGTGTAATCAGTCCAAACCGCGGTTCGTCTGCCACTCAGCCGATCGCCACGGCTGGGCTGCAAATGAAGGTCCTTTTTGTGTAAATGTATTTATGTAACTACCAGACGTGTAAAGAAGAATGATTTAAATTTTTCTATGGATGCTAGTAATCCGCGTTTTAAAACGTAGCATAGTAATCCGTTATTACCTAGTGAAGAACGCGTAGGCTCACCGGATGAACCTAAGTGCGAAGGGACATGACAGTGCGCTACGATACGATACCGAAAAAAACATACGCTGTATCAATATTTTTCCCACATTAATCAACTGTTTACCAGCGAAGCAAGTTCAAATGGTTCAAATGGCTCTGAGCACTATAGGACTTAACTTCTGTGGTCATCAGTCCCCTAGAACTTAGAGCTACTTAAACCTAACTAACCTAAGGACATCACAAACATCCATGCCCGAAGCAGGATTCGAACCTGCGACCGTAGCGGTCACGCGGTTCCAGACTGAAGCGCCTTTAACCGCACGGCCACAGCGGCCGGCAGCGAAGCAAGTAACTTATTAAATATTGTGATGTAATACTACCGAATTCTCCGCTCTTTCTTGACAGCAAAGGCTAATCGATTTCAACAGACAGGAACTTCTTTGTTAAACAGAACGAAACATTTTCCCGTAATGAAACACGTACTTTAGGCTACTACATAAAATTGCTTGAAATTATTAGCCTCTTTCCATATCATTCTATGTACTTACATGTTACTTTATCAGTTTTATTTGCGTGATTCAAGTTTTAATATTTGGTATCTCGTATAGAAATTATCAACATTCGTCGGAGGTCAGAACCAGCTCTTATTCCCAGTGACATAGTACATTTTGTGAGGGTTAAGATTACTGCTGGAATTACTTTTTGGCACTCTCTTCGAAAAGATTCTGAAGCAATTCTGATGTAATCTATGTAGAAGGTCGAAATACTTTCATGCACGTAATTTATTTAATACAAATGGCAATGTCTAATTACAATTAATCAATTACAGCATCGATAGCTTTACAAAATAATTTGCGCTACATCTACATCTACATACGTACACCACAGGCCACCGTATATTGCTTGGCGGAGAGTACCTTGTACCACTACTAGTCTTTTCCTTTCCAGTTCCACTCGTAAATTAAGAATTTGTGTTGATGGTATGTCCCTCCTTTAAAACTTTTCACTTTTCTGTAAAGTTCTTTATACCTACTTCAATGAAAGTCTTGTTGAGCTTCCTCCATGATGCTTTTTACAAATTTTCTCTTTGCTTTCCTCAGTGTGGCTTGTGTCTGCCGTTGTATTTCTTCGAATTTTAATTTTTCTTTTTCTTGCATATTACTTTGTATCCACAGTAGTTTGACCCGTTGTCTCTCCCTGATAGCTTCCTCACACTCCTCATCGAACCAAACTACGTGCTACGTTAAGGCGGTGTCCCCTGAGGAGGATAAACATGTTATAAACATGATTTAATTGCAGACACACGGGCAGTCTGTGAAGGCCCCAGAATTCCATTCAGATCCACACAATCATACTGAAAACTCGATTTCAATGCCACTGGAAACTGTAGAAATGATCATTTTGATTTATAACACAATTCGAAATTCTCGGTTAACACCATAAGAATGACTCTACAAGCCAGCACAGTAAGAGAAGCCGCTTCAGCTTTAGCTGAAGGTGGACAGTTGTGTGTAGTTCTGGAGAGTCTTATATGAGTTAGGACAGGTACGGACAGTGTGGCAGGAATAAATGATACAGATTATTCACTTCTAATAAA
This sequence comes from Schistocerca piceifrons, assembly GCF_021461385.2. Taxonomy (NCBI): domain Eukaryota; kingdom Metazoa; phylum Arthropoda; class Insecta; order Orthoptera; family Acrididae; genus Schistocerca; species Schistocerca piceifrons. Next base: position 451,080,601 of record NC_060138.1, on the reverse strand, counting down.
TAGTACAGTGACAACACTGACGACACCATGGTGAAGTGGATGAATATGTTTTTGTTTTGTGGAAATTGATTATAAATAAACATTTTGCGAAGCTAGTTTATCTTTCCAGCATTTCAAATTATCTAGAACATATGAAGCCGTGTACTTGTAATCATGGACAAAACTATTCAAGATACAGAGGGTGAATAAAAATATGGAAACACCATAAGCACAACGCTCCACCACGCCTCAAGCAGGATAACACAACCGTTGGCACTCTAGAAGCTTTCAGTACTCCCGGAATGAATGAATATAGGCCCTGTTTCCAGGAGAACCATGTACTATTCTTCCTGTGAAACAGTGGCAGATTCAGGTAACAATGACGGAGGTAGATGACTATTACGCATCGTTATCTCCCCAGTAAACAGGAAAGGCTCAGTAATATTGAGATCTGATGACGGTGGTGGATAGGGAAGGTACGACAATTTTTCGTCGTGCTCACAAAACTAGTCGTTGACGATGTGAGCAATGTGAACAGGGGCTGTGTCGTCTTCGAGCACAGCATAATCGTTGGAGAACAAACACTGTACCACGGAGTGAACTCGATCAGCCAGAAGAGTCAGACAATTCTTGGGAATAGTGCTACCTTGCAGAGTAGCTATGGGGCCATGGAATACCAGGACATGAGTACCCAAATTATCACCGACACTCCACCATGTCTAACTTTTAGGAAGTAAACTCGGCTAGAATTTGGAAAGTGTGAAACAAGACTCTCCTGACAAAATGACTTTCTGCCATTGCTTCATAGCCCAGATATTATGGCTTTTGCACAACGTTTTTCTGTTAGTGGCATCTGCGTCAGTGATGAATGGTTTTTGGAATTTCAGCTCACTCTGCAATTCCCAGCTTATAGAGCTCCTTAGATGTCTTTTTGTTACTGATAAGATTCTTGAGTGCGACCTTGAGTTTTCTTTGTGAAGAAAAGTTATGTAACTGTGGCTGGTTAGTAAATCAATAGATCATTGTAGCAGAATTATTAGCCTGATAGAGGTAACCAATAGCAATAGATATGTACGTTACAAAATTGTGGGTACATTCACCCAATAGGTGCCGTAGAAAATTTCTTTCTTTTATACTCAGGCGATCTTTATCGGTAACAACACCTCATTATTTAGAAACCACAGTGATGCCACAGAAGACAATTAGGTGACCTTAAAAGCATTTTAGATGATACGTGATTCATAGCCACTCCCATTTTTCTGATTAATAGTACAGGAGCAAATCATTCATTGCTACATAACGTAGCTGGACAAATTAAGAATGTACGTAGATTATAATCCAAGTTACGAACTGTTATGAAAATAACTAGTATGACATAGACTGTTGGCATACATTGGTACTCTGGAGGTTTGGTGTAAAATGTGATGATTCTTAAATGCTCTGTGTATGTTTGGTATGGTAGTAGATAGGCATCCTCTTCAGTAATATGCCACGTGACTATAAATGGGTGCTAAGCTCCAAAGGCAAGGTACTAGAAATAAAAATCTAATGATGATAATCAATTATAACGATTATTAACTATGTATCATAAGTGGGTATGTACCCATGTGGAGAGAAAAAAATAATCTGGATTTCAGTCGAGATTGCAGAACATGAAAGTGTTATCTGTGTGACGAGTGCCTGTATTACTTTAAGTGTTGGTTACACTAAATTGTGTCTGTCTGCATTTTCAATAGCGTTATATAGTAACCATAAAAAGTAAATGGTTTGTAACTGAATTATTAATTTTGTTACACGGTAGATGCATTTAGCTTTTGTAATTATGTGTAATGTTAACACTTATATTGTATTCACAACAGATCTAACCAGTAGTTGGCATATCTTTCCAATACCTTAAATGCTTCATTGAATCAGTGCTTGAGATTACCACCTATAAATGGCTACGAGGTTACATGGACATACATATTAGGTATGTACAGCTACTGTTAGTCATGTAACGATGTACATCTGTTAACTGTTATTTCAATTACGCAAATGCATAGCTGAGATGTTTTTATAATTACTTTTTTACGGTTAACAAGATGTGATGCATTTAATATTTTATATCATAAAATAGCTGCATACCTTAAAGTAACACACTCTATTATATGTGATTTTGTTCTTGTTTGGTACAGTAGAGCCGATAATGGTCTGATCATAGACCATAATCGATCGTCTCTAAAATATACACCGATGAGGGTAATTTTTTCCGCATAGGCTATTGTATTTTGAAATAACCACTTTGTTTCGTGGTGCAGCGATTTCGCCCCTTGTGATTATCAGTCTACATCATGGTAAAAAAAAATCGTAATGCATGTGGCATAATATATTCCAGACATATTATTTGAGGAAGTAGCGTGTGGTAGTGTTACCACAATTAGAAAGTAGGAGAAACTAGAGCTCATACAACAGCGTGCCGACTACCTTCCTCTCCATGCATTATTCGTTCATGAAACATGGTAGTGGTACTGAGAGTACCCCCCGTCACACACTGTAAGATGGCAGGAGAGAGTACTGATCCAGATGTAGAATGGCTATCTTGTCTACGAACTGATCTATGCAGTGGGAAAGAAGATAGCAGTTTACTGAAAAAAGATCCTGTCAGCCTATGAACTACCATTTAGAAGAGCTTACAGATCAAAATAATCTACTGAAATCTGCAGGAAGTAATCGGATGTTTCGTCATAAATACTGGATGTCCTTCTCGACATTTTAAGAGATGTGTCGTGCCTATTTTCTTACGTGCCTGCAAACACATTGCAAAATGAATTATTATTCGTACTCTCTGACTCATACCAGCAGAATGAAAGCCGAAGTGATTGGGCAACGAGCTCCGTATCTCTGGCAGCTACAGTAAGTTTGGAGACGAGAAACACTTGCTAGTAAAACTGACAAAAAGAAACCACTTACCTGCAAAAGTGGGTTGTCGTGCATTCCATCCAATCAACAGAAAGACACGTATGGTAATGCCATCTGACGTCTCACGAGTCGCGTCCTTTAATTCCCTCGTTTGTGAAATTTACTTTCGCCAGAAATAAAAAGACACCATCATAGTATTCTGTATGCCGATATGTCACGAACGGGGGATTATTTATTCCAGATAGCCTCGCGATTGGTGAATTAGCCACATATTGAAATTTACAAATGACGACATCATTAATAAGGAGGAGAAACTCAAATTAAGTATTATCAATAGCCAATTACAAGATAAATAGGCCTAAACTGTAAAATAAAAGCTACTGGAAACTAACACAATTTTTCCATTTTCAAGACATGTCAAATTGTTAAAATATCAAGGAAATACAGTTCATTTGCAAATACCACATGTTCCATGGTAGAAGACATTCCATTTCAAGATACAAATGATGCACTCCCATGACTTATGGCTCCATCGCCCACACGTTATGGTGTTTGTGTAGAATTTTACCCACCAGAAATTTCTGTAACTGAAGAATTAACAATACATTCCAAATTGCCTTAACACATTATACAGCACTTAAATGCGTAGAACGTGGAATATTTATAAATGCTACGCGAAACATCGTCTCATGTCTAACATCAACAAAAACTGTAGAAACAGTGGAAATTGCTTATGATGGCCTCTAGTGCGCATTCCGTCATTCTAAAATCAGTCAACTACCAACGAAAAAACATCATATGTTCCTAGATACACTATAGTCTAGGTACAACCCGTTCCACTACACAAAAGATGCAGCAAAACTTTCATGTAGTAAGCTGTCCTTATATATTTAAGGTTGCAAAGAAAACGTGTCTAACTCTCTTAATGTGCTTTTCTTTTTATTGTATTATTAACATGTCTCAGCTACCGCCATCATTAGATTACGTAAAAATGCTCAAAAGCAATAAATAAACCTAAGAGTCCAGACGCCAGACTTAGAACTTGTGAAACAAACTCCAGCGTCAGTAGCAATAAAATCTATGACGAAGTGGGGCGTCAACTGCAAACTCGCCTGAAAAGTTAAAAACTGCAGATTCGGTTCGAATGTTAAATACAAGTGCTAGTCAGGAGGTGGCTCTGGTAGGAAACGCATTGTCTTCGTTTTCCTTGCCCTATAGATATAAACTGAGAGAGTCTCCAAAACTGTGAATACTCCAAGCTAATTACAATACCGGATTTCACAATTATCTTATTTAAAATGGCTGCATTATCTATGTGAAGAGTTTACTAAAATCAATCAACAAGCATTCAGGGTTACTTCTTTATAATCATATCTTTTTCACCTCCGTAACAGTTACGTTATATATACAGGGTGAGTCACCTAACATTACCGCTGGATATATTTCATATATATACATATACATATACATATATATATATATATATATATATATAAACAGGGTGAGTCACCTAACGTTACCGCTGGATATATTTCGTAAACCACATCAAACACTGACGAACCGATTCCACAGGCCGAACGTGAGGAGAGGGGCTATTGTAACTGGTTAATACAAACCATAAAAAAATGCACGGAAGTATGTTTTTTAACACAAACCTACGTTTTTTTAAATGGAACCCCGTTAGTTTTGTTAGCACATCTCAACATATAAACAAATACGTTGTCAATGCCGTTTGTTGCATTGTAAAATATTAATTACATCCGGAGATATTGTAACGTTAAGTTGACGCTTGAGTACCACTCCTCCGCTGTTCGATCGTGTGTATCGGAGAGCATCGAATTACGTAGGGATCCAAAGGGAACGGTGATGGACCTTAGGTACAGAAGAGACTGGAACAGCACATTACATCCACATGCTAACACCTTTTTATTGGTCTTTTTCACTGACGCACATCTACATTACCATGACGGGTGAGGTACACGTACACACGTGGTTTCCGTTTTCAATTACGGAGTGGAATAGAGTGTGTGCCGACATGTCAGGCCAATAGAGCGTACACACGTGGTTTCCGTTTTCAATTACGGAGTGGAATAGAGTGTGTGCCGACATGTCAAGCCAATAGAGTTCAATGTGGTGGCCATTATTTGCTGCACACAATTGCAATCTCTGGCGTAATGAATGTCGTACACGCCGCAGTACATGTGGTGTAATGTCGCCGCAGGCTGCCACAATACGTTGTTTCATATCCCCTGGGGTTGTAGGCACATCACGGTACACATTCTCCTTTAACTTACCCCACAGAAAGAAGTCCAGAAGTGTAAGATCAGGAGAACGGGCTGGCCAATTTATGTGTCCTCCACGTCCTATGAAACGCCCGTCGAACATCCTGTCAAGGGTCAGCCTAGTGTTAATTGCGGAATGTGCAGGTGCACCATCATGCTGATACCACATACGTCGACTCGTTTCCAGTGGGACATTTTCGAGCAACGTTGGCAGATCATTCTGTAGAAACGCGATGTATGTTGCAGCTGTTTGGGCCCCTGCAATGAAGTGAGGACCAATGAGGTGGTCGCCAATGATTCCGCACCATACATTTACAGTCCACGGTCGCTGTCGCTCTACCTGTCTGAGCCAGCGAGGATTGTCCACGGACCAGTAAAGCATGTTCCGTAGATTCACTGCCCGTGGTTTGTGAAACCCGCTTCATCGGTAAACAGGTAGAACTGCAACGCATTCTCTGTTAATGCCCATTGACAGAATTGCACTCGATGATTAAAATCATCACCATGTAATTGCTGATGTAGCGACACATGAAACGGGTGAAAGCGGTGACGATGCAGTATGCGCATGACACTTCTTTGACTCAGTTCACCGGCTCTCGCAATGTCCCGTGTACTCATGTGTGGGTTCCTGGCAACAGCAGCTAACACATCAACTGCACCCGCTTCTCCTGTGGCGGGCCTGTTACGGATCCGTTTGCGTGCTACGACCATACCTGTTGCATACAGTTGGCGGTAGATGTTTTGCAGTGTGCGGCACGTTGGATGCTCTCTGTCTTTGTACCGTTCTGCTTACACCCTGCAGGCTTAAGCTGCATTTCGTCGACACTCGCCATAGATGAGTATCATCTCCGCCTTTTCAGAGTTCGAATTCACCATGGTCACAGTTCCTACAACACTACACTATCACAGACGTCTGGTAACACGATGTACTACAGTTGGTCCGCGTGCGGAGACGAATGCAGAATAACAATAGCAGCAAGCACTACATGCGGACACTGCGACAGCTAGACCAAACCACAACAGTGCACTACAGCCACACTCGTAAACACGGTCGTCATCGTAAACATGTCCCTGCAGATGCTGCTCGCAGACAGTGGCCCGTGTTTGTTACAACACGCAACTGAACGTCGGAGGTTTCAAGCGTCAACTTTAGGTTACAATATCTCCGGATGTAATTAACATTTTACAATGCAACAAACGGCACTGATTACGTATTTGTTTATACGTTCAGATGTGCTAACAAAACTAACGTAGTTCCATTAAAAAACGTAGGTTAGTGTTAAAAAACATACTTCCGTGCATTTTTGTATGCTTTGTATTAAACAGTTACACTAGCTCCTCTCCTCACGAGCCGGCCGAAGTGGCCCTGCGGTTAAAGGCGCTGCAGTCTGGAACCGCAAGACCGCTACGGTCGCAGGTTCGAATCCTGCCTCGGTCATGGATGTTTGTGATGTCCTTAGGTTAGTTAGGTTTAACTAGTTCTAAGTTCTAGGGGACTAATGACCTCAGCAGTTGAGTCCCATAGTGCTCAGAGCCATTTGAACCATTTGAACCTCTCCTCACGTTCGGTCTGTGGAATCGTTTCGTCCGTATTTGATGTGGTTTACGAAATATATCCAGCAGCATATATATATATATATATATATATGGTGTTACAAAAAAGTACGGCCAAACTTTCAGGAAACATTCCTCACACACAAAGAAAGAAAATATGTTATGTGGACATATGTCCGGAAACGCTTACTTTCCATGTTAGAGCTCATTTTATTACTTCTCTTCAAATCACATTAATCATGGAATGGAAACACACAGCAATAGAACGTACCAACGTGACTTCAAACACTTTGTTACAGGAAATGTTCAAAATATCCTCCGTGAGCGAGGATACATGCATCCACCCTCCGTCGCATGGAATCCTTGATGCACTGATGCAGCCCTGGAGAATGGCGTATTGTATCACAGACGTCCACAATACGAGCACGAAGAGTCTCTACATTTGGTACTGGGGTTGCGTAGGCAAGAGCTTTCAAATGCCCCCATAAATGAAAGTCAAGAGGGTTGAGGTCAGGACAGCGTGGAGGCCATGGAAATGGTCCGCCTCTACCAATCCATCGGTCACCGAATCTGTTGTTGAGAAGCGTACGAACATTTCGACTGAAATATGCAGGAGCTCCATCGAGCATGAACCACATGTTGTGTCGTACTTGCAAAGGCACATATTCTAGCAGCACAGGTAGAGTATTTCGTATGAAATCATGATAACGTGCTCCATTGAGCGTAGGTGGAAGAACATGGGGCCCAATCAAGACATCACCAACAATGCCTGCCCAAACGTTCACAGAAAATCTGTGCTGATGACGTGATTGCACAATTGCGTACGGATTCTCGTCAGCCCACGCAAGTTGATTGTGAAAGTTTACAATGTGATCACGTTGGAATGAAGCCTCATCCGTAAAGAGAACATTTGCACTGAAATGAGGATTGACACATTGTTGGATGAACCATTCGCTGAAGTGTACCCGTGGAGGCCAATCAGCTGCTGATATTGCCTGCACACGCTGTACATGGTACGGAAACAACTGGTTCTCCCGTAGCACTCTCCTCACAGTGACGTGGTCAACGTTACCTTGTACAGCAGCAACTTCTCTGACGCTGGCATTAGGGTTATCGTCAACTGCACGAAGAATTGCCTCGTCCATTGCAGGTGTCCTCGTCGTTCTAGGTTTTCCCCAGACGCGAGTCATAGGCTCGAATGTTCCGTGCTCCCTAAGACGCCGATCAATTGCTTCGAACGTCTTCCTGTCGTGACACCTTCGTTCTAGAAATCTGTCTCGATACAAACGTACCGCGCCACGGCTATTGCCCCGTGCTAATCTATACATCAAATGGGCATCTGCCAACTCCGCATTTGTAAACATTGCACTGACTGCAAAACCACGTTCGTGATGAACACTAACCTGTTGATGCTACGTACTGATGTGCTTCATGCTAGTACTGTAGAGCAATGAGTCGCATGTCAACACAAGCACTGAAGTCAACATTACCTTCCTTCAATTGGGCCAACTGGCGGTGAATCGAGGAAGTACAGTACATACTGAGGAAACTAAAATGACCTCTAACATGGAAATTAAGCGTTTCCAGACACATGTCCACATAACATCTTTTCTTTATTTGTGTGTGAGGAATGTTTCCTGAAAGTTTGGCCGTACCTTTTTGTAACACCCTACATATATAGGGTGTGGTTATGTAACAGGCTTGATGCCGCCTGCCATGATTTCCTGTCGTGTGCAACTTCTCAGAGTAGAACTTACCCTCAACGTCCTGAATGATTTGTTGGAGAGTAGTAGGGGTATCCACTATCTGGAGCATTTTGACCTTTCCCCATCAGGCTGCTTGCGCACAGGGGCACGAGCTCGCCTACATGAATTTTACGTATTTTTCAGACTTCGAACTTAGTATGGAAAAGAATAGGTAGCGGTCCCATCTTAATGCTTTAGTTTTTGTTGCAACAGCATTCAATGCAGACGTTATGCATATATTTTGACTGAAAACGTTCTGGAGAAAGATATCTTGCAAACATTACATATATGAAAGCGTTTTTGAGGAAAGGCTGAGCTGAAACTTCCTGGCAGATTAAGACTGTATGCCGGACCGAGCCTCGAACTCGGGACCTTTGCCTTTCGCGGGCAAGTGCTCTACCGATTGAGCTACCCAAGCTGCTTGTATAGCTCAGTTGGTAGAGCACTTGCCTGCAAAAGGCAAACGTCCCGAGTTCGAGGCTCGGTCCAGCACACAGTTTTAATCTGCTAGGAAGTTTCATAACACCGCACACTCCGCTGCAGAGTGGAAATCTCATTCTTAAAAGCTGAGCTGTTGAAACGTAACAAAGTTTCAAAACCGGTGGTTTGGAATTGATGTTAAACTAGAATTTGGTACGGGAAGACATGGATCAAATCGATGAGTCTTGGTGCCTCGATTTTGTTCCATATATTTCGAAAGAACAGCGCTTCAAAAAGAGTTATAGTGCATTTTCAGATCTTGCTTGTTAATGCACACTTTTGTGCTCCATCATCAAGGTAGATGGCGAACGTTATTTATTACTTGAAAACGTGTGTGCCTGTGATTACTTTCAATATTGTAGACTCGCAGTATTTTAAGCTGTAGTTGTTTTCATAATTAATGTTTACATCTAATACTGTGCCGTCTTGCTGGTAAATTTTATCTCTCTCTCTTTCTCTCTCTCTCTGTTTTCACACTCCGCTAACGTATATGATATAATACTGTACTATTTCATCATCACTATATTTCATGTCTGCCTCTGTGTATCAAGCACTGTATATATTACAGAGGGAATTGTAAATGATAAAACTTTCATTGCTCTTCAACTGAAATGCTTACTGTGTTCCTTATAGAACTTCAGAAGCATAACATCATTCTTCAGTACTTCAGTGTACAATTACTTTCGCATTTACTCGTATTCTTATTGACGATCTTGTTAATTGTAAATATGGCTCTCGGCCGAGACGTCGGATGTCGCTGCGAAATTCCAACAATATTTCGTGGGCACGAGTGAACGACATCTTCCTGTCACCTGAAGATATCTGTCAATTGCGCCAGCGAAATATTGCGGAAATTTCAAGACGTTCAACGTCTCATCAGTAAAATATATTTGCAACTGGTCATTCGGGAAATCCTCAGCCAGTAGATTCTGTTACTGTTCACAACCAGCAGCTGCGACCTATTTTTGTTCCTAGTTACGTCTTATAAGGGAGTATCTGATTTCGGGAGTCATGACTGACCATAATGTAGTACAGCAGGAAATTTCCCTTCTCTCCAGTCCTATTTCAAGTATAATTGTTCCTCTGGCGATATTTAAACAGTCTATTGGCTATTACTAGCTGAAATGTATTGTAGAGCTCACTCTTTCTATTGTCTCATTCCTACTAGCAAAGTCACATTCTTCCGTTGCTCTATCTACTGTTTCTTCCTATCGCCCATAATTATTGGCCGCGCGGTTTGAGGCGCCATGTAACGGATTGAGAGGCCTCTCCCACCAGAGGTTCGAAGTCCTCCATTCGGGCATGGATGTGTGTGTTATTAGCGTAAGTTTGTTTAAGTAGTGTGTAAGTCTAGGGACCGATGACCTCAGCAGTTTGGTTTCTTAGGAATTCACACACATTTGAACATTTTGAACATGATTATTAGGTTTTCCTCTCCCTTTATCTACGTAATTACGCCTTCAGTATCCACGTATATGTTGTCCTTCTGTCCGCAGCTCGTGGTCGTGCGGTAGCGTTCTCGCTTCCCACGCCCGGGTTCCCGGGTTCGATTCCCGGCGGGATCAGGGATTTTCTCTGCCTCGTGATGACTGGGTGTTGTGTGCTGTCCTTAGGTTAGTTAGGTTTAAGTAGTTCTAAGTTCTAGGGGACTGATGACCATAGATGTTAAGTCCCATAGTGCTCAGAGCCATTTTTTGTTGTCCTTCTCATCATCTTCTGCCTGTGACGTCGACTTGTATACTTCAACCATTGTTGTTGTCATTGGTTTGCTGCCGATTCTCGTGAGAATTTTCCCCTTTACCGATTTTTTCAGAGTAACTCAGTCTCTGCTCTACTTTCTAATTGTAACGATCTCTAGTCCAGATATACCATTTTCTGCTGCTGTAATATTATCCTATGTCCTTCTGACCTGATGTCAATAATGTAATAAATAGGAAAAAGAACTATACAACGTATACAGTATTATCCTCAAAAGTTCATTAGTATCGTGGCCTCTTTTCCTAAATTTATTTCCTTCATTGCTAATATTGACGCTTAGTAAGCAGGCGAGCTAAAGTAAAGAAATACAGAAGTGCCGGTAAGCTCTCTCGACCTACTGACCCTGAACGGACACTGAGGCTTAGCACGGCTACGACAAGTAAAACCGAGAGCAGTGCAAACAAGGAACTAGGCGGCGCCACAAACCAGTCCCCGGCGTCAGCTCTCTACCGTTGTGTTAATTCCGTCCACTCACCGAGCTGTGATTTGCATTAATGACGCTCGTGCGAAATTCGAGTATTCTAAATAGAATGTAAACTGACAACACTATGGAGAAAACGCTACCTTCAGAGGCTGTCTTCATGGTCCTGCGTAATCTGATCAGAGAAAAACGACCGAGGTAGCGCAGTGGTTAAGGCTTAAAACCGTAAACGATGTAGGTCGCGCGTGTCATTGTATTGAAACATCGGTATCGACCAGCTAAGTGGCGGCGGCGTCTATTTGCAGGCGACTACTGCAGTACTGTTCAGTTTATCTTAATTGTTGTATTTTCAGTAAACATTTCTGTATTACAATGATACAATCTTGGCAGTGTATGATTGTACCGAAAAATTGTTTGTTTTAAAAAGCACAAAGAGGAATTGCGTACATATTTTTCGAGATTAAATCAGTAAATTTACAGGTTGAAACTAGCGACTGATATCGTTATCAAGGAGATGTGAGTAGTTTTCTGTGTGAGAATACTTACTTGTGTCTAAATATTAAGAACTGAGTGATAAGGATCATTATACACTGGAGCGCCAAAGAAAATGGCATTGGCATGCGTAATCAAATACAGATATGTGTAAACAGGCAGAATAAGGCGCTGCGGTCGGCAACGCCTATATAAGATAACAAGTGTCTGGCACAGTTGTTAGAGTGGTTACTGCTGCTGCAATGGCAGGTTATCAAGTTTTAACTGAGTCTGAACGTGGTGTTATAGTCGGCGCACGAGCGATGTGATACAGCATCTCTGAGATAGCGATGAAGTGGAGATTTTCCTGTACAACCATTTCACGAATCACTGCGGCCAGAGAAAGAGCCTTCAGGAACGAGACCAACGACGACTGAGGAGAATCGTTAAACGTGTCAGGGTGCGAACCACTCGATGAAACATCATCGATGTGGGCTTTCGGAGCGGAGGGCCCACTTGTGTACCCTTCGCGACTACTCGACACAAAGCCTTACGCCTCGCCTGGGCCCGTCAACACCGACATTGGACTGTTGATGAATGGAAACATGTTGCCTGATGGGACGAGTCTCGTTTCAAATTGTATCGGGCGGATGGATGTGTACGGGTATGGAGACAACCTGAAGAATCCATGGACCCTGCATGTCAGCAGGGTACTGTTCAAGCAGGTGGAGGCTCTGTAAATGATGTGATGTGTGTACAGTTGGAGTGATATGGGACCCCTGATACGTCTAGATATGACTGTAACAGGTGACACGTACGTAGCCGCGAAGGGTTAGCCGAGCGGTCTAGAGCGCTGCAGTCGTGGACTGTGCGGCTGGTCCCGGCGGAGGTTCGAGTCCTCCCTCGGGCGTGGGTGTGTGTGCTTGTCTTTAGGATACTGTAGATTAAGTAGTGTGTAAGCTTAGGGACTGATGCCCTTAGCAGTTAAGTCCCATAAGATTTCACACACATTTGAACATTTGAACACGTACGTAAGCATCCTGTGTGATCACCTTCATTTATTCATGTCCATTGTTCATTCCGACGGGCTTGGTCAATTCTAACTGGACAAAGCGACCCCTCACACGTCCATAATTGCTCCAGAGCGGCCCCAGGAACAATCTTCTGAGTTTAAACACTTCCGCTTGCTCCCAAACTCCCCAGATATGAACATTATTGAGCATATATGGAATACCTTGCAACGTGTTGTTCAGAAGATATCTCCACCCCCTGTACTCTTTCTAATTTATGGACAGCCCTGAAGGATTCTTGGTGTCAATTCCCTCCAGCAGTACTTCAGACATTAGTCGAGTCCATGCCCCGTCGTGCTGCGGCACTTCTGCGTGGTCGCAGAGACCCTACACGATATTAGGCAGGTGTACCTGTGCCTTTGGCTCTTCAGTGTAAATCTGAGCTGTAAAAGTACGTTGGTTTTCAGATCTAAAATTCGATGACCGAAGAAGTTGTTGAGCCACACTAGAGGAATTTTTTCTATCATCAGCGTTTTCTAGTACATTGTACGGGATGTCCATAATTAAAAGCCGAGTGAGGTGGCGCAGTGCTTATCTCACTGGACTCGCATTCGAGAGGACGGCGGTTCAAACCCTTGGCCAGCCATAGGTGTTCAGTGACTTCCCTAAATCGCTTCAGGCAAATGCCAGGATGGTTCCTTTCAAGGGACGTGGCCAAGTTTCTTCCACATCCTTCCCTTATTCGATGGGACCGTTGATCCTGTTTGGCGCACTGCCCCGTATCAACCAACCAACCATAATTTAATTTCTAGTTTCAAGAGGCTTTAGAAAGCGAACCACTGTTCCGACAGAGGTCATATTTGAACAGAACAGCATATTATTGACTCAGGAGGCAAACGCCACGAAAAAAAAAAACAAAAAAGGGTCAGAATGTGTACATCAAAAGACGCTCGGGCACGATGTTCCTCAGTTTCCGTCGGAGATGCCCAACATGACTGTTTTCATGAAGTATCGCGCTCTGCTGAAGAAGCTCTTTCACAAGAATGGTGACTGTGCGGCCGTAGCACTACAGAAGTTCCGGTCGCTCTAGGGTTTGAAAAAATGCGTTGTTTCATTGGACCGATGTCTGTTAAGGATCTGGAAAAAACGATTACAAAATTAGAAATGACAGGTGTTGACAGATGTGAAAATTACCGAACTATCAGTTTAATAAGTCACAGCTGCAAAATACTAACGCGAATTCCTTACAGACGAATGGAGAAACTTGTAGAAGCCGACCTCGGGGAAGATCAGTTTGGATTCCGTAGAAATGCTGGAACACGTGAGGCAATACTGACCCTACGACTTATCTTAGAAGAAAGATTAAGGAAAGGCAAACCTACGTTTCTAGCATTTGTAGGCTTAGGGAAAGCTTTCGACAATGTTGACTGGAATACTATCAATCAAATTCTAAAGGTGGCAGTGGTAAAATACAGGGAGCGAAAGGCTATTTACAATTTGTACAGAAACCAGGTGGCAGTTATAAGAATCGAGGGGCGTGAAAGGGAAGCAGTGGTTGGGAAGGGAGTGAGACAGGGTTTTAGCCTCTCCCCGATGTTATTCAATCTGTATATTAAGCAAGCAGTAAAGGAAACAAAAGAAAAATTCGGAGTAGGTATTAAAATACATGGAGAAGAAATAAAATCTTTGTGGTTCGCCGATGACATTGTAATTGTATTTATATGAAGAAATTTCAGCATTAAGAAGCCAATTTGTTTACAGCTTATACACCATTGTGCTCTTGTCATAGAATAAGGGTCCCCTCCTTACCTCAGTCATTTATTCTATAGATGGTAACGCACAAAAAAAGTGTTTATACTGACCTCTGATGAAAGAGAAAAGGGGTGAAGTGTGAGAAGGTTTGTACATGACATTGTAATTCTGTCAGAGACAGCAGAGGACTTGGAAGAGCAGTTGAACGGAATGGACTGTGTCTTGAAAGGAAGATATAAGATGAACATCTACAAAAGCAAAACGAGGATAACGGAATGTAGTCGAATTAATTCGGGTGATGCTGAGGGAATTAGATTAGGAAATGAGACACTTAAAGTAGTAAAGGAGTTTTGCTATTTGGGGAGCAAAATAACTGATGATGGTCGAAGTAGAGAGGATATAAAATGTAGACTGGCAATGGCAAGGAAAGCGTTTCTGAAGAAGAGAAACTTGTTAACATCGTGTATTGATTTAAGTGTTAGGAAGTCGTTTCTGAAAGTATTTGTATGGAGTGTAGCCATGTATGGAAGTGAAACATGGACGATAAATAGTTTAGAGAAGAAGAGAATAGAAGCTTTCGAAATGTGGTGCTACAGAAGAATGCTGAAGATTAGATGGGTAGATCACATAACTAATGAGGAGGTATTGAATAGAATTGGGGAGAAGAGGAGTTTGTGTCACAACTTGACTAGAAGAAGGGATCGGTTGGTATGTCATTTTCTGAGACATCAAGGGATCACCAATTTAGTACTGGAGGGCACCGTGGAGGGTAAAACTCGTAGAGGGAGTCCAAGAGATGAATACACTAAACTGATTCAGAAGGATGTAGGCTGCAGTAGGTACTGGGAGATGAAGAAGCTTGCACAGGATAGAGTAGCATGGAGAGCTGCATCAAACCAGTCTCAGGACTGAAGACCACAGCAACAACAACAGGTTCTTTTGAAGTGCAGTTTGGCGAGGGAGCGGAAAGAAGTTGATATGACGTCTGTCGAAGATGTGGCCACAGCAGTGCAGGAGTTGTTGAGCGATGACGTGCAAACCTGCAGTGCACAGGCAACTGGCCGAACGTTTGACCATACCTGCGAGAACCGTGCATAAAACCCTTCGAAACATACTGCCTTGCTACGCTTATAAAATCACACATGTTCAGGAACTACTTCCTGCTGATCTGCCAGCAAGATGAACATTCGCTCTGGAATTTATTGCTCGCGTGAAACTGAATGGCCGTGCAACATTCTGTGAACAGACGAAGCCCATTTCCATCTCAAAGGACAAGTAAATAAGCAGAAGTCTATAATATAGGCAACAGAAAATCCTCACATCCATCAACCGGTAGCCCTATATTCTACAAAGGTGACTGTTTGGTGCGGGCTGACGGCATCTTTAATCATTTGGACGCCTTTTTTTTCTGAGTAGATGTGTCCTGCGGGTCCCGTTACCTGTACCGTCGATGGTAAACGCTATGGTCTTTTGCGCATCAACGTAATTCCAGTCCTTCAAAAGCGTGGATGCGTAGGTAGGATCATTTCTATGCATGATGGTACTCCGCTGCACATTGCACAACCTGTGAAGCGGCTGCTGCAGAGGCATTTTGGAAATACTAGAATTATCAGCTGTCAATCATAACGTGAAGCCTTCACGGTCGGCGTCTTCATTAGTGAGTCGCTGACTCACCTCGGAAGATGTTGCCACAGATGACAACGAAACGTCAGGAAGAAGAAGTTTCACAGATCGACCACGGCATCTCAGCTCGGAAGTTTTAACTAATGACATCAGCTGTCATTTACCTGTAGCCTGGCCGTCCAGATCACCTGGTCTTATTCCCTGTGATTTTTGGCTCTGTTGTTGTGTTCATTGCTCCAACTACGAACGTAGCTGATTTGAAGGCACACATTCCGCAACGCATTCTGGACGTGACCCCGAGACACTCCGATCTGCTGTGGAACATGCTGTTTCTCGATTTCAACTTATGGCGCAGGACAGTGAACAGCATACTGAACGTGTCTTGCAACAGTCTCACGACAGTTAAAAAGCATTGTCATTTTGATTTTTAATCACTTTTTGGCCTCCGAACAGTTTTTCCTTCCAATGTGGTACGATCTTGCCCTGGTGGCTGGGCTTACCTCAAAACATTTGACTGCCGAACTTGTGCAGTGATGCGCATTGAACAGTACGGATGATGTAATGTGCATCTCCGACCATAGACATCGTGTTGCGATTCATCTGTCTTTTACTTTTCTTTTATTTTCCATGACGTTCTCACCTGCGTCGATAATTTGCTGCTCCAATATGACGTCATTATGAGCTGTAGTCCTCTTTCTACAGTGTTCTGAAACTGAAACTTTAATTATGGACACTCTGACTTCGTATCTGGATATACTGAATTAAGCAAAAGCCATAAAACGCAAACGCTTGTTTTATGTAAATAACTGACATTATGGATAGAAACGTGTGTCATTTCCTATGTGTGAATGATAAAACATTTCGCAAGTGTTGCTTGGAAGGCATCAGGAAGCTAAATGATTCCCACAAATCTGGTACTTCGTCGTCTGCTCCTGTGAAAGCAGTGAACTAAACGTCCCGCATTGGAACAAATACAGAAATTCACCGAGGAATTGTATTTCTGCCGCTTGTAAAAATGTTCAAAACTGTTTGTTACGCTTTCGCCTGGCCAAATGTAAAAAAAAGATAACCATCAAATTAATATTGCGATTTTCGAAGTAGTTAGGTTACCTCAATTGCTATATGTGTGATACTAATACAATAAATCATTTATTTGTGAGCCGGCCGCTGTGGTCGAGCGGTTCTAGGCGCTTCAGTTCGGAACTACGCGGCTGCTACGGCCGCAGGTTCGAAACCTGCGTCGGGTATGGATGTGTGTGATGTCCTTAGGTTAGTTAGGTTCAAGTAATTCTAAGTCTACGGGACTGATGACCTCAGATATTAAGTCCCATAGTGCTTAGAGCCATTTTGCAACATTCATTTATGAAAGTTAGTGCTTGATTTCACTGACGAATAAGAAACACTGTAAATGTCAGCACCACTTCATATAGTGCGTAATCAGATAAACTCGACGTCTTGTCCTTTATCACGTGACTTAGATGATGGTTTAAAGCATCAGCTCGACAGAGAAACGAGCGTGCGGTGTAGAAACGCGTATACCGTCTGGGCGTTAAGACACTGGATGCGTGTCACGAAGGACAATGATCAATTTCTCACTCGGACATTCATACTTAGCTTTAGCTGAAAAAGTAAACGGTTGACCTCCCCCCTCATAAGAACGAGTGTTTCATCAAGAATGACATCGTGGTATAGGGGACCGTTAAAGAGTGTCTTCACACCTGTAATTTCAACAACTTTGGGTGAAATGCGATGCCACATCGAAACTAATGATGAAAGCAGACGAAGTAAATATTCCAGAATTCGCATCAAGAACAGCTGCCAACTTGAGTAACTTGGACGTAAATATTCACGGTGTAGCGAAGCAGCTTAAATCACTTAATAAAGGCAACGTCTTCGGTCCTGATTGTGTACCAGTCAAGCTCCTTTCAGAATGCTAATACGCTCGTACAACAGCTCCACACTAAGCAATCATTTACAACCACTCTCTCGCCGAGAGATCCGCACCTAAAGACTGGAAATTTGTACCAGTCACACCAATACCAAAAAAAGTAAATAGGAGTAATTCGCTGCTTTACAAATTCATTGACTTGAGCTAAGATTTTGCAACATAGAGTTTCATCGAATATTACGAGTTTCCTCGTAGGAAACGATTTATGGGAAACAGCCAACAAGGATTCAGAACATATCGATCTTTTGAAACACAACTATCGACAGGGGATGTCAAACAGATTAAATACTTTTGGATTTCCATAAGGCTTTTGATAGTGTTTCTCACAAGTGACTCCTAATACAATTGCGTTTCTGCGGAGTATCGCCTCAGTTGTGCCACTGAATTCGTGAATTCCTGTCACAAAGGTCACAGTCCATGGTAACTGACGAGAAGTCACCAAGTAAAACAGAGGTAATATTTGGAGTTCCACAAGGAAGTGTTACAGTCCTCTGCTGTCGCTGATGTACAAAAACGATTCAGGAGACAATCTGAGCAGGCCACTAAGATTGCTTGCAGATGATGCTATCTTTTACCGTCTTGTAAAGTCATCAAATGACCAAACCAATTGCAAACTGATTGAGACAAGATGTATGTATATTGCGAAAAGTGGCAATTGACAATAAGAAACTAAAAGTGTAAAGTCATTCACCTGAGTACTAAACAGAATCAGCTAACTTTCGGTCACAAGATACAACACACAAATCTAAAGACTGTAAGTTAAACTAAATACTTAGAGAAATCTGTTACGAATAACTTAAACTGGAACGATCACATAGGTAATGTTGTGGGGAAAGCGATTTATTGGCAGAACACTCAGAAAATGCAAGTCTACTAAAGAGACTGCTTATAGTAGGCTGGTCCGTCCTCTTCTGGAGCACTGCTATGCGATGTGTGACGGATGACATCGAAACAGTACAAAGAAGGGCACCCCGATTTGTATTATCACCAAGTAGGGAGAGAGTGCAACTGATATAATACTTGAATTGAGGTGGCAAACATTAAAACTTAGGCATTTTTCGTTGCGGCATGAGCTTCTCATGAAACTTTCGTCACGAACTTTCTCCACAGAGTGTGAACATATTTTGTTGGTGCCCACCTACATAGGAAGGAATGTTCACCATAGTAAAATAAGAGATATCAGAGCTCGCACGGAAAGACTAAATCCTCCGTTTTTCCGATGCGCTGTTCGAGAGTGGAATGGTAGAGAAATGACTTCACTGTGGTTCTATGAAACTTCCTGAGAGTAATCTTGTAGATGTGACGAGTTTAGCTATCGTCTGGATGTTTGTCGTGCGTCCAGGACATGACACACTGAACATTTGTGAAAGGAAAGTGAAAACCTTGATACTAAATGTACCTGTAAAAGTTTTACAAGGTAGCACGGACTTGCAGTTAAAATACACTTTAATAAGTTCGGATGATTTTTTAAAAATAAAAACTACGCATTCCCAAGCATAAGTTAAAACTCATCCCAAGTTTTTGTCTTCATTCATGCAGTAACTATAGTATTGCGAAATCCGATCAGTCTTTTTGAATACCCTGCATTCCGTAATAGGTGGATCTACTTTCTTAATCTTGGTACGAAAAGGTATATGCTCAATATTTGTAACACAACCGTGTGTCAACACGAGACTCGCACCCGAACGCGGTTGTTCGTGCATCATTAACTCTAAAGTAAACTGCTTATGTTCATAGGTGAGTCTGGTCATACACGACCGGTGTTTTCCGTTTTTGGTAACACAGTTTTCTGGGAGTTAGGCTGTATCTAATTTGCATTTTTGAAATAAAATGGAGAAATAGTGCTGATATGGATGCTGAATAAAACTGTTTGCTCTTGTTGGTCACGGTATGTGAATGATTCAAATGGCTCTGAGCACTATGGGACTTAACATCTGAGGTCATTAGTCCCCTAGAACTTAGAACTAGTTAAACCTAACTAACCTAAGGACATCACACACATCCATGCCCGAGGCAGGATTCGAACCTGCGACCGTAGCGGTCGCTCGGTTCCAGACTGTAGCCCCTAGAACCCGAGGCAGGACTCGAACCTGCGACCGTAGCGGTCACGCGGTTCCAGACTGAAGTGCCTAGAACCGCATGGCCACACCGGCCGCCCACTGTATATGAGGCGACAGGTTTATTGACCCCGTTTTGATCATCAGAAAATGTGAAAACGTTACAGAAACACAAGAATAGTTCAGGAAATGTGGCTAAGAGAAAAACAGGTAAATACATTAACAAAGTGCATGAAAGACACATACTAATGCAGGGAGAAGTACTTTAGACAAACAGTAAGGCGCATGTCAATGTGAGACACTCCAAAACGTTACTGAATTGCACATGGCATGCGATAGCGTTGAAGATATAGTCAACAGGCAGCGCTTGTGGGAACACTTCGTGACGTTAGACAAGGGGAAAAATATGAGTTAAAATACAATGGAATCATAAAAATTATTATTGTGTAAACTGAAGATGAAGGGAAGAGAAAGGAATTATTGACGTCAATTGCATCGGGACTTCACGCAGAATCAGCAGCGACGAGTGAAAATTTGGGTTTGACGGGGCCTCCAACTCAGGATTTTCTAGTTACGAGGCAGCTCCGTTAACCACTGCGCCATCCAGCCAAAGCGTTTATTGGAATTGAGCGGAATATCTTGGCGCTCCTCCCAGGCGACGCACATTCCCACATTCACACTTAGTGGGGTTTATCTGCAGTCACCGTCCACGTCCTGCATGTTCGCTGCTTTGAGAACCCCCCAGGTTGTCAAACGCTATTGTGTATCAGTACTGAAGGAGGTGGATTCATTGCCTATCGAGGCAAATCAATTATATTAATGCGTGATTGGATTAGAGAAGGGCAGATGGCGGCAGCTAGTAACGAGGAGAACCATGAGTAAAGAAGGCTGAATTTATTTGATTACAAAGTAAACAGTAAGAAAGTAAAGAAAAAAGCGGCTCAAATGGCTCTGAGCACTATGGGACTTAACTTCTGAGGTCATCAGTCCCCTAGAACTTAGAACTACTTAAACCTAACTAACCTAAGAACATCAAATGGTTCAAATGGCTCTGAACACTATGGGACTACACATCTATGGTCATCAGACCCCTAGAACTTAGAACTACTTAAACCTAACTAACCGAAGGACATCACACACATCCATGCCCGAGGCAGGATTCGAACCAGCGACCGTAGCGGTCACGCGGTTCCAGGCTGTAGTGCCTAGGACAGCTCGGCCACTCCGGTCGGCGTAAAGAAGTGCGTAACAAATTTAACAATGAAGTTATAAATGACGCCCCTTTATACAAGTAATGTCTGATATTTACACAAAATAAGGGTTAGTGTTTTATGTGTTTCGGTCAGTACAGTACAGATAGCGAAGGAAAGTCAGCATATGAAGCATATTAGGATGGCTGGTTATAGAGAAACCTCTTGTTGTGATTTGCATATTAACATTATGTCTTTCCAAAACCTTAGTTATTCATAGAGTTTTACATCTGTGAACCAACGTATTTTTCCGAGACAGATGTGTAATGACCCTTATTATCCATATCGTCATATTTAGACAAAAACACTCTCAAATAGGTCATTTGCATCTGTTCGTTAACGATGTCACTCCTTATCTCCGCCCTGTTAATTCACTGTGCTCACAAAACAACTTCACGTGTGGAGCGAGATATCACTTCCTTTCAAGTATACTTCAGTAAAGCCAGTCGCTGCATAGGTTTCACCATTATAATAAATAAACTTTTACCGAACATGCTACAGTAAAGATAAAATTGAGAAGTACTGCAGAAGTCGCCTGCAAATGGAAGCTGCTGCTAGCAAGCTGATTGAGATGCTTGTTTCAACATAATGGCGCGACTTGCGGCCTGTATCATCTGCGGTCTAAGGTTTGCACAGACAGCCGTACAATTACTCGCATAATGCTGATAGGAAAATTACGAGCTTGCGACATGCTTCCGGTGTTGTGCCAGGACAACCTGCAGAGCGTGTTATGAGTTTCGGCGGACGAGCACTGCGGCCAACTGTCTATTTGTACGGCACTAGTGTGTGCGCGCTGGCCTAGCAGGCTTGCTACAGTTGTTTACACAGCGACCGCGCGGGTAAACAATGCTGCGGACAGCTGTGGCGTGGTATGTTTGGCGGGGCACACAAGACACCGGTGCGCACTTCGGACGGAGTATGTTGCTCTAATTAGGTGCGATCAAAACGCGGCCGGCGCATACGTTCCACGGCAAGCAACTGTAAACAAGATAAGCGTATACCAACGTCACGTGTTCGATTCAAGTGTTTCTCTTTAGTACTAAGAAGACGCAGGGCTGGAGACTGAAAGAAAAAAAGGTACGATTACCAGTGAAATTAACAGTAGGAATACGCGAAGGAAACTGGCAAGAGATCACCAGGATAACTTAGTTTGCAGTGTAGTGGAAAATCTATTATGTCTGAATGATAAACACACCCCGAACAGGCGTGGTTTAAGACTGCATGAAGCTCGTAGTATCGATAAATTACGGGGCCATACTCAGCAATACTTACACACATTCCTGAAATTGTATTGTTTCATTTCCACATAATATGCGAGGATAATGTTGAAAAGAAATTTTTTCACTTATTTAAGCACTAACTAATGCAATGTTCCTTCTTCTTCGAACCGTATTCTCAGGAACGTATTCACGGTTGTATCTACATCTACGTATATACTCCGCGAACCACCATGCGCTGCGTGGCTGAGGGAAGCTTGTACTACTGCTATTGATCCCCTTCCCACTTTCACCCGCAAACGGAGGGAGGTAAAAAAACTGAATGTATGCTTCCGTTCGAGCCCTGACCCCTCTCATCTTCACTGTCCTAACGTGAGCGACCGCTACGGTCGCAGGTTCGAATCCTGCCTCGGTCATGGATGTGTGTGATGTCCTTAGGTTAGTTAGGTTTAAGTAGTTCCAAGTTCTAGGGGACTTGTCCCATAGTGCTCAGAGCCATTTGAACCATTTTTTTCCTTACGTGAGAAGTGCGTTATGGCAGTAAAATCGTGTTGTCTGCAGAAAATTCTGAGTCTCTAAAATTTCTCAATTTTGTTTCGCGAAAAGAATGTCTTTTTACTTGCAAACATTCTCATTTGAGTTCACAAAGCACTCACCAAATATTCGCGTGTTGTTCTAACACTCAGGTAATAAATCTTGTAGCACGCCTCTGAATAGCTTCGACGTCTTCTTCTCATCCAACCAGGTGGGGATCCCAAACACTCTAGTAGTCCTCCACAATGGTTCGCACAAGTGTGTTGTACGCGGTCTGCTTTATACATGAGCTACGCTTTTCTAGAGTTGTGCCAATAAGCCGCAGTTGACCGTTAACCCTCTCTACAACCGACCGCACGTGCTCGTTCCATTTCAAGGAGCTTTGCATCGTTACGGCTAAATATTTAATCGACGCTACTGTCAAGCAACACACCACTAAACTGTATTCGAATATCATAGGATTGATTTTCCTACTCATCAGCATTGATCTATATTTTCCTATGTTTAGAGCAAGCTGCCATTCATCACACAAAATAAAAGTTCTGTCAAGTCAGTCTCTTCCCTTCTACTGTCATTCACTGATGACATTTTGCCATACACGACCTGATCATCAGCAACTTATGTTGTGTTGGCTGAAGAGCCAACACCGTGTTACTAGATGAGGCCGAAATGCACGCGTTTGAGCTCACGCAGGCTGGCGTGAGGAGGGAAGAACTATACTGACGTGAGGTCTGGAACATTACAAGGAATTAGAATACAGAAAGCGGACGTAATTAGTTTAATACTTTAACCCATTAAAGATGAACGTCGCTCTTGACAGTACATGAGCCACAATATTATCTGTTCAGAAGACATAGTAACTGAATATAGCGCCTTGCTAGGTCGTAGCAAATGACGTAGCTGAAGGCTACACTAAACTGTCGTCTCGGCAAATGAGAGCATATGTAGTCAGTGAACCATCGCTAGCGAAGTCGGCTGTACAACTGGGGCGAGTGCTAGGGAGTCTCTCTAGATTAGACCTGCCGTGTGGCGGCGCTCGGTCTGCAATCACTGATAATGGCGACACGCGGGTCCGATGTATACTAATGGACCACGGCCGATTTAAAGGCTACCACCTAGCAAGTGTGGTGTCTGGCGGTGACACCACAACTTATTCGTCAGATTGTTTATGTTTACAGTGTGCCTCATTTATCTCGAGCGCTTCAAGTAACTTATTTGTCCAAAAGGAAAACAAAAATTATATTAAACACAAATGAACGGCGCTACATCTTTCTTAAACAGCACTCTACGTGTCGTATTCGGTACTTCCTCTACTAATGGACAGTTGGTAGGCATGCTAGGCCGATTCCAGCGCATTCCTCAGTCCTGGGTTCGTATCTAGAGGTCCTGCATTACGACCCAGTAGAGCACCTTTACAATGACGTCATTAGTGACCTTTAACACTGGTGATATCGCGTGAGGTAATTGACTCTGAATAAGTAACTTGAATATGTGACATCATAAGGTAGTGGAGGGTAGGAAATACAAAAATTGCAAGATTGCACTTGAGGGAAATATGTTTTTAGCCAATTACAGAGCGAGGTGGCAGTGGTGGGACAAATTCTGCAGGCATTGACAGTGCAGTATTTTTGCGTTAAATTCGATTAAATTACAGTGTTACCTCTAAAAAAATTACGTAAGCATTTTCACCAGAACTGGCACCATGTTTAAAACTTAGAAAAAAAACGCCAGTGCAACAGTATGTCAAAAAATATCATGCAAGTTTCTCCATGTGAATTGTGGAAATTGGTACTCTCACACGCACAAACTTATACACGGACAAGACTTGCAGCGTGCATCAAGGTCCGACGGATGTTCACTTGGTCGGGAGACTTTCGCAGAAATCTAACACACACATTGCGTAACGTCTGCTCCTGCTTGTAACTCATTCTCTCTGCACATTCAGCAGAAGTTGGAATGAGGCAGTGTGAAACATTACTTGCATAATTTGCCGTCTCTATGCAAGCGAGGAGACAGCCTGCTAAATGTATAGAAATTGCAGGTAATAGTTCAGGGAGTTAATAGGATTTTATAAGAAGTGAAATGATTTAAGTTTAGGACATTATGGCAGCTCTGTAGTTTTATTGTACAATAGCTTTGCTTTGTGACTTAGTAGATCTTGCATCATGCCAACTCATTTGAAAGAACTTCGTGCAGTGATATGTTTAAATCTGGATTCTCTTAAGATGCTCTCAAAGTAGAAAAGAACGATGAATACTGCTTCTGTTTTTTTTTTTTTTTTTTTTTTTCAAATGACTCGTTACCCTCGATCATGGTGACTTCTATAATCCTAGTCATGGTGACTGCCCTAAAACCCTGATCATGGCGATCACCATTACCCCAGTTACGGTGACTGCTGTTACCCTATTCACGGTGACTGCCGCAGCCCCAACCATGGAGACTGCCATTACCACAGGCATGGTGACCATCATTACCTCACACAGATGTCCATAGAAGACTCATTCCCTGATGTCAGCCGATTTCAAACGATCCAGGACTAGAGAGCCCTTGTTCAGAACATTGAGAACAAGTAGTAGATAAGCTAGGTGCAACATTCTTACTCTCATATTATCAACACCACACAGTGGAATTAAACGTAAAACCACATGCTCAGATGGCTCAGTGATTTTAAAGTAATGAAGTCGCGTTGAGAAACTACCCGCTGCTGTGCGAAACTTTCAATATCAAATACTAAGCAAATGGATCGAGAAATATCTTACCAATTTTCGAATAACTGCCAGTTTGTAGACTGTTTGAATAAGCTCAGACAATGCAGTTAAAAGTCCGGTAAGGCAGTGAACAATATTTACATCCTTTTTACCCTTCTAACAATTTAATCCAGCAGAGTGTATATCACCGATAATCTGTATTTGCTCACGTTAGAAGTTACACATCAGAGATTACACCATTTAAAATCCAGGCTCGCTTGCACTTTGATGACATTGCCGGCTTTGCATTGTCATGTATATAAACAACGAGCAAATTTTCTTAATTCATCATTAGTATATAATACTTTATTTAGCTGCTTCCGCTATTTTGGTATCTTCACGTATTTCTTTCGTAGTAACTCACCTCTGATGTTTATGCACATACGCTGGAAATAACATTTGTTGTCTTCTTTGAGTTACAGTTAAATACGACATGCAGTTAGTAACCTCTCACTTCAAAATTATCAGCTCTGGCCTGAAGACCAACATCAGATGAGCTTCACGGCGCCAGCGAGTCTCTCTCGTCTTCACAGAGTCTAATATTTCATGGCGCTCTATCAATCAATCAAATTATTGAGCGGTCAGTCGATGACAGAAATTGTCAAAATTATTTTCAGAATAACCAATATTTATTTCCCGGCATGACAGTGCAGAACATGTATTCAAAAGCATTTTATCTACGTTCACTTTTTACATCTTGCATGATATGCTACTAATTGAGTAGGAGCTGTCGTCAGATCTCTAGTCAGCAAAGCCAATATTCAGTTTTATGTATAACGGCTTTGTGCTTTCTCGCACGTCACCTACGTAGCGCAAGCGAAACATTGATGAAATCATTAATATGTTGCAACGTGTCACAAAATCGAATTACTTGTAAGAGACTTAAGGTATTGTGCGAATGGTGACAAAGAGAATATGACGATAATCGTTGATGAAATTACTGAAACAATACAACCTCGTATGTATGTATTTTTATTATTTTTCAGAAATGGCAGCAAGTTATCGAGTGAAAAGTTTATCTCTTTTAGCTCCAAATACAATGAAAGCAGAGGCACTGTATGCCTGTTTCTGTGGATTTCACAAATTCTCGAAAGAGCCTTCTAAACTTTTCCTTGATATTTTCCAGAGAAAATGCGAGAACCTGTCTATTGTGTTGCTTTTCGGTATTTATGGCTTTGTATCTCTTTACAAAGTTGTTGGTTCGCGCGTACCGCTTACAATGTCTGCTATTGTTACGTCTTGGAGACTGTTTACAAAGTGGTGGTAACGTAGAAAATTAACTGAAGTATTCTGACACACGAGCAATTGATGTTTCTTGTATCTGATGCTATATGCATTGTCAGGTACAAATACAGAATATATTGTTTGAATAATAGATTGAACGCATCGCCAATTCGCCTCTCTGGCGACATTCCGAAATGAAACGATGTGAAATTGCAGACACATGACTGTATTAACCGATCTCAGCTGAGGTGTAACATCAGAGACGGACGTTGAAAGATGGCTACAATGAGCCACAGCGCCAGAGAGTTTTGTTTCGCCGCCTCCACTGGCAGTGATTATTGAGAAGTAGCGGAGTGCAGTGCTTGTTCAGAATTCGTGGTAGGCAGTGCTTGTTGAGAACTCGTAGTAGTCAGTGCTTGCTGAGATGTTGTAGTGAAGAGTGCTTGTCGAGAGGTCGTGGTGGGGAGTTCTTGTTGAGATGTGGTAGTAGCAAGTCGGTGTGGAGATATTGTAATGTTTAGAGTGCTTTCCATCAATATAAATGAAGGTAAAAAAAAATTTTCTTTTCTCTCTCATTATTTCAGTGTCCTGAATAATGCATCATTACAGGTTCAGTCAACAAAGCATCTGGCGTGTGTTCTTGTATTAGAATGCAATTCTGGTTTTCTTGCGCAATTATAGTATTTCTATTTTTTTAATTATTTCAGTATAAATGGTATTTAAAATTTCTTGTCTTGTTGAAGAAGAACCGTGCCAGATGTGTACGTTGAATCACGCTTCCACACACAGAACAATTACACTTGTGTTTTGGTTTCGTAGGTTTTATAGTTGCTGGGGACTTAATTAATTAATTGTATTAACGGAAATTTTCATTTCATTCTTTGTTGTTGTTCTATGCAGTCAGATTGCGTACAAAAACTAGTCAGGGCCAACCGTTTACGAAACAGCGTAATCGGACATACAGCTATGAAAAATAAAAATTATTTTCATATCATAATAATTAAGCCCCCATGCACGTGGCGACCCTACCAGGATCGTCCCTTGGAATTCTTCTGATTGTAAAAATAGTAGACAGTAGTATTGTTGTAGTAATTTGTAGTTTAGTAATTGTAGTCTATATTGCATGTGTAGATTTGGTAATTGTCATTCTTCTAATGCTGTTTCAGAATTTAATTTTGTTGTCTTGTCTACAGGTTTGACAATTTAGTGCAATTATTTCAATTGTTCGATTAATCGTGTTTGAGGGAAACATTTCGTGTAAATGGTATTGTTGGAGATAAAGAGTCATTGTGTGTAATTTTCGTACAGTGACGAGTTTTGTATGTTTTGTAAATGATTACGCGATCGATGAAAAAGGCAAAAATGATGGATAGTGAGAATGACGAAATTGTTAACATGGCGAACTCGCCAACAGAGAAAAACAGTATCATGAATAATGAAGTGGAAAACAATTTAATAAGTCGGGAAGATAGTCCGGAACCATTTCAAAATTTTTCTCAATCAGAAAATTCACAGAATACGAGATTAACGATAGAAGATTCTGGAATAGTATCGAACACAGATAGCTTTCCAGCTATGACGAAGGAAACTAGTTTTGCGGGAAATGTTAGGGGCGAAAAGAATTTTGAACCATTTAATATGGAGCAGTTGATGGGTGTAATATTAAATTTGGGATCTGAATTAAAAACAGAGATAGGAACAATTAAAACTGAGATAGGAACAATTAAAACTGAGATGGGAACAATTAAAAGTGATATGGAAACAATGGAAACACGGTTAGGATCTGAATTAAAAACAGAGATGGGAACTTTGGAAACACGGTTAGACTCACGAATAGGGACATGTTTCAAAAATATGAAAGATGAATTAAAGAAAGAAATCAGAGAAGAAGTACAACCGATTTTGAATGCTCACAATAATAGATTAGTTGCAGTAGAGATTAGACAAAGGGAACAGGATAGAGAACAGGAAGAAAGAGATCGCGTGATAGTACAGAAATTTTCAGAGTTAAATTTACAACATGCACACGATAAGGAAGAAATATTTGAGAGAATCGAGGAATCCGTACCAAATGACAGATTAAATAACCTAACACAACAATATGAACAGTTAACTACCAAATGGTCAATACTGAAACCCGAGTCGCGACACTTACGGAAGACGTAAATAAACAGAAAGAAAAAATAGGTGACTTATCGGAAAGAGTTGAGGAGATTTCAGATAAATTGACCAATCTTAGTTTACATGGGGACAGAGATTCGGATGATACAGCTCCATTACCATTTGCAGAAACCGAAGAGTACCAGAACATAAATAAGCATGTTGAAAATCAGGGAAAATTTAATGAACGCCTGAAAAGGGAATTTGAGGCATTAAAAAAGCAAGTCAAACAAATTGAAGAAGAAATCGTAGGAAAAGACAGCAAAGGAAATTTAGAATCACAGATACCAGAGGGATTTGAAGAAAGTAATTTGTTTCGTGTACGGGATGCAACAAGAGAGCGCCAGGCGCGTGAATTTAACAATAATCAACGTTGGGACTGGGACAGACGCGGTAGGTCTTTGTCGCCACGAGGTGAAAACTTTGACTATAAACACTTTAACACTTTTTGACTGTTCGGAAATTTAAGATCTTCCGCAATTCTAAGAATGACATACATCCATGTGCATGGTTACACTCCTGGAAATTGAAATAAGAACACCGTGAATTCATTGTCCCAGGAAGGGGAAACTTTATTGACACATTCCTGGGGTCAGATACATCACATGATCACACTGACAGAACCACAGGCACATAGACACAGGCAACAGAGCATGCACAATGTCGGCACTAGTACAGTGTATATCCACCTTTCGCAGCAATGCAGGCTGCTATTCTCCCATGGAGACGATCGTAGAGATGCTGGATGTAGTCCTGTGGAACGGCCTGCCATGCCATTTCCACCTGGCGCCTCCGTTGGACCAGCGTTCGTGCTGGACGTGCAGACCGCGTGAGACGACGCTTCATCCAGTCCCAAACATGCTCAATGGGGGACAGATCCGGAGATCTTGCTGGCCAGGGTAGTTGACTTACACCTTCTAGAGCACGTTGGGTGGCACCGGATACATGCGGACGTGCATTGTCCTGTTGGAACAGCAAGTTCCCTTGCCGGTCTAGGAATGGTAGAACGATGGGTTCGATGACGGTTTGGATGTACTGTGCACTATTCAGTGTCCCCTCGACGATCACCAGTGGTGTACGGCCAGTGTAGGAGGTCGCTCCCCACACCACGATGCTGGGTGTTGGCCCTGTGTGCCTCGGTCGTATGCAGTCCTGATTGTGGCGCTCACCTGCACGGCGCCAAACACGCATACGACCATCATTGGCACCAAGGCAGAAGCGACTCTCATCGCTGAAGACGACACGTCTCCATTCGTCCTTCCATTCACGCCTGTCGCGACACCACTGGAGGCGGGCTGCACGATGTTGGGGCGTGAGCGGAAGACGGCCTAACGGTGTGCGGGACCGTAGCCCAGCTTCATAGAGACGGTTGCGAATGGTCCTCGCCGATAACCCAGGAGCAACAGTGTCCCTAATTTGCTGGGAAGTGGCGGTGCGGTCCCCTACGGCACTGCGTAGGATCCTACGGTCTTGGCGTGCATCCGTGCGTCGCTGCGGTCCGGTCCCAGGTCGACGGGCACGTGCACCTTCCGCCGACCACTGGCGACAACATCGATGTACTGTGGAGACCTCACGCCCCACGTGTTGAGCAATTCGGCGGTACGTCCACCCGGCCTCCCGCATGCCCACTATACGCCCTCGCTCAAAGTCCGTCAACTGCACATACGGTTCACGTCCACGCTGTCGCGGCATGCTACCAGTGTTAAAGACTGCGATGGAGCTCCGTATGCCACGGCAAACTGGCTGACACTGACGGCGGCGGTGCACAAATGCTGCGCAGCTAGCGCCATTCGACGGCCAACACCGCGGTTCCTGGTGTGTCCGCTGTGCCGTGCGTGTGATCATTGCTTGTACAGCCCTCTCGCAGTGTCCGGAGCAAGTATGGTGGGTCTGACACACCGGTGTCAATGTGTTCTTTTTTCCATTTCCAGGAGTGTATGAATATATCACAATCACCTCCTATATACAAAAGACAATAGACTCTGATCACTCGCACAAACCAAATAAGGAAGTATTTCTTAGAGGAATTTGTGTCAACACAAAACTTCAAAAAATACAAATTTCGTTAATTGTTGCTGACTTTTACTCACAAAATACTTTTTAATATATCCTGAACTTCAAAATATTGAATATGACATTCATTGTGAACAGTCACATCTACTACTAACACTTAAATTTTTTGGCTAGGTTACTGAAAATTTTAAAACAACGAATTTCTTTTATTTCAGTCAGTGACCACAAAAAGTTGGTTCTTAGATTGCCGGTTTCGGTCAGCAATGACCATCCTCAAATCTGCAGCAAAAATGGGAAATGAAGTACAACATGTGAACAGATTACATCTTGAAACAATAAAATATGCCATCATGAAAAATTATTACATTCAGGTAAGCCTCGTCATATTTTAAGCGGGGGTGGACACATCCGCTTAAAATATGACGAGGCTTACCTGTTTTATAACATGTCGTAATATGATCAACCCACAGATGCATCGTTACAAAACATACACAAAATGAGCTTAGCATTATCGCACGCATTTAAAATATCTGTAAACTAGGTCACCGTGCCAGTGGAGTCGTGCTGTCAATAGCGCTACTGTTCATAACAAACGGCGGTACAGTTGCCACAACATATGTCTGTGCTGTAAACTCGTTAGATGTCGCTAGTTTAAGTGTACACATATTCCTCAATTATAAAATTGTGCAGAATGCAATAAATGAAGAGAACAATAGGCAAAGTTTATAGTGGGCTTGCCAAATGTGTGAGTTATGACAGTGATAAAGTGTAATAATTAAAACACAAATAAAGTTAAATCCAAAACTGTTAAAAGGACATAGTTAAGTGATAATAATGTTTCGGTATGACATATTTTATTGTCATAAGATGTAATCTGTCAACTAGTTGTACTTCAATTTCCATTTTGGCTTCAGATCAGGAGACTATCACTGCTGATGAAAAGCGGTAGTCCAAGGATCAACGTTTTCTGATCATTGACTGAAATAAAAGAAATTTATTATGAACTTACTCGATCACTGTTTTAATCCAGGACAGTGTTGTAGTTTGTAATTTAGAACATTATGACATCTGGTAGAAGATTTCATTAAAACAATAAATATTTAGAAATATAAAATACTTGACTAGATTATCAATATCTGCAAAGGGTGAGCACTAAACACTCCCCCTTCCACATTCCCTCCTCGTGGCTCGTGGGTTTCACTCACAGAGAACACACCTGCGTGCCATCGTTCAGTAACCACAACTTAACACACGTAACCATCGACTTCCGTGTGCTATGTTGTTGCTACCCACTATCCCCAATGCATCGATCATACGCAACGAAGTACACTGTTTCGAAGCACTGAAACAGAGTAATTCGCACGGATCAGGTTTCTACGCCTTGCTTGTCCGCTCATCATGTATTATTCATGAGCCATTACTTGCAATACCCAAAGAACAAACCGCAAGTGGCGACTTTTAGAGATTTTAAGCTCATGAATATGTCTGAGCTTACTGCTGACACAATATTTCTTGGCGGATAACGGTGGGAAATAACTTCTATCTAATAATGAAGTATCTAATTTCACCGAAAGCCATAATAATTTATACGACAAAAACGCTCCTCTAAAAACCGGAAGATTTAATGAAAAAACGTCCACCAAGGCTTGCAAACCACCTCAAACACGTTATGATTGTCAGAGACGAAGCACAAAGGACATAAAAACGGCACCCGAACTCTGATAACCGTATCACCTACAAGCAACTAACAACAGAGTCAGTCAGTCTGTGAAAAATGCAAAACTCAGGTATGTTCACTCGCTGAGGACTTTCACAGAGCCACCGTCCTGCAGAAAAATTTACGAGGCCTAGGATTAGGCACACTTAAATCTGCAGCTGAGCTCCTAGCTCCTATTGAGGTTCTAAATGAATATTTTGCCATGCCGAAATCTCTGCTTGATGAACGTATAAGGGTACAAACTGTCGACACCCTTAAAGTATCAATGGTTGGTACAAATAAAAATTTTCTTTTTTCTGCAGCCGGTAAGCCCTAACAGGTTCACGAAATCTATTTTGCGTATTCACTCGGGTTTATCAGAACATAATAATATAAGAATGCGGTTGGTCAATTTTCTCGTCGATCCACTACTGCCCAAAATAGCGGACATTTTCAACCGTTCTCTGACCTCCAGTATCTTCCCAATATCCTAGAAGCCTACACGAGAAGGAGTTTTCCAACAATCCAACTACAGGCCCATTCGCACTCTATCAGCATTATCCAAGGCTTTAGAATACATAACCCAGGAACACATTACCAATAACTTAACAACAAATAATCTTTCAGATGAATACCAGTCGGATATCCGACAAAATCGCAGCACAGTGAACGCTATTGTAAAAAAGACTGACGACCTGAAACAAGCTACGGCCAAACAACAGGTGACTGTTAAGTGTTTCAGCGAAGCTTTCCACGCTATTGATTCTGACATTCTAGTTGCTAGCTCAAAAGTCAATTTTTTTTAAAGGTACGCTACTATAAGGTAAGGAATGTGGAGGTTCTGCGCAGAATCGGAGAGGAAAGGAATATGTTGGAAACACTGATAAGGAGAAGAGACAGGATGGTAGGGCATATGTTAAGACATGAGGTACTTCCTTGGTACTAGAGGAAACTGTAGAGGGAAAAAAAACTGTAGAGGAAGACAGAGATTGGAATACATCCCGCAGATAATTGAGGACGTAGGTTGTAAGTGCTTCTGTGAGATGAAGAAGTTAGCACAGGAGAGGAATGATCCCCGGCTCGAATCCACCTGGCAGATTAGTGTCGAGGTCAGGTGTGCCGGCCAGTATGTGGGTGGTTTTTAAGGGGGTTTCCAATCTTCCTCAGCGATTGCGGGCTGGTTCCCCTTATTCCGCCTCAGTTACGCTTTGTGCGCGATTGCTGTGCAAACACTATTTCCACGTACGCGTACTCCATTATTACTCTATCACGCAAACATTTTGGGTTACACTCGTCTGGTATGACACGTTCCAGGAGAATGGGGGTCGAACCGCACAATAAATCTGGGTTCGGTGTGGGGCGGCGGTGGGGTGGGTGGACTGTTGTGGCCTGTTGTGGTGTTGTGAACCACTGAGGGCTATGGCGGGACGAATCCTCTCCGCCGTTTCTAGGTTTCCTGTTCAACACACAATACACTCATACCTTACACCTTGTCAACAGTATGTAATGATTGGAAATTAAAGGTCGCAATGGAAGGAGGTAGTATCAGGGCATCAACAATGATCAGTATTGGATCCGTTACTTTTCTCAAGGCATGTTATTTATCGTCACATATACGCTGACGACCTTCAGTTATATGTAAGTGCAAGCTCAACAAACTTGTGCACACCCATCCTAGCCTAGATAATCTGGAAGGTTCTATGTCGAAGATAATTTGTATGTGCTCACGTTAGAAGTTCTACCATTTAAAATCTAGGCTGGGTTTCTTTTTCTTGTGTATGTTCCTCTTCTCACCGATTCTGTGGAGAAACTCCACTTTTCATATATTGTCAATACAATACATTTTCAACATCCTTCTATAGTCCCACGTTTCAAACACTTCGATTCTCTTCTTTTCCAGTTTTCCCAAAGTCCATGACTCGCTTCTGTACAATGCTTTGCTCGAAATGTACGTCCTCAGGAATTTCGTCCTCAAATGTCAAAAATTCTGCACACCGTAAACTTATAGTTCATATTTTTCATTCACACACTTCAACGTGATCTCCATTTTCACAATAACAGTGGTCCAGCGTTTCGGCAACTCTTGTATTCGTATCAGGTTGCCAATCTTTGTTGATCTTTTTGATTACTCTGGTCACTACATAAGAAGTTGTAACGTGCGCGTGAGGCACACAATACTCGTTAAAGCCTGTGCTATGGTAATTGAGCGGGGTTCACCTGATGTGAAAGGATTTTCGTATAGATATCGACCGCGTGTACCTGAATGGTGGCAAATCAGACTTACACCCACTCTGTAATAACAATGATTCGTCAAGTAAGTTCAAGATGCAATTACACGTCAAGATGGACCAAAAGCAACACTGAAGATGCTACCAATTTGATAATAATACGGTCGCCAGCCTAATTAGGCATTAACTGAGTTTCTTCCCTGTACAAGTTGGTGTATATTCATGCAAAACAACACGTAGTAACACTGTATAATATAGTAAAATTTTAGAACCAGAAAATCTATTGAACTGATAGTTTCACGTTCTGTACTGATATGGAAAAACCATGAATACATAACACTACACTATAATGTATACTACAAAACTTCGTACTGTCTATTGATCTGATTACAATCGGGCATAGGTTACCCTAGAAATAGCACTTTCGAGCCACACACAAAATGTCAATTTTGATAAAGATAAAACACTGATAAATTTTGGCTTTTATATTGACTTTAACTTTTGGTGGTCAAACCAATGTGGAACACGTATGGACCAGACGCATAATTACAATTTTAAACATCTTACAATATTTTCAACATTTGTTACATTTCAATTCTATTACAATATTGCTTGAAATTTGACATAAACATTAATCTTCACATTGAAACTTGTTTACAGTTTTCTTAACACAATGGCATGAAACAAAAAAAAACAAATGAAATCAGAACATCAATTACACTAGTTTATCGAAAAATCAGATGGAAAAAAATTACTTATATGTACAATAGTACAGCGTCGTTGTTGTTGTTACAAAGTCTCTTCAGTCTTTTGTAAACATTTGCGACGAGATGGTTTCTTGAGCTTTGGTAGTAAATCAAGGTCTGGTGTGCTCATGTCAGTACTGTAGAACGGATGGGTAAGCATTTTCCATCCATAATTCTCCAATACTCTGCGTACTGGTTCGGCATTATACAGTCTTGCCTTATCAGGGGGAATGAGCAATCCAGCTGCGAACGTGTCGCACTGTTCTCGAAAAAATCTCAAGCAAAACATTTCGCAAGAATTTATTGTAGTGTAGCCCTGTTACGGTGGTTTCCTGGGGGCCTCTGCCTGTTGCTGTTACTCCGTGGTTATCGTAAGCCATAATCATCATGTGTTCGTAGCATTTGGGTTTTTGGTGGAAGTAACTGTAGCCGATTAGCAATGGAGCTCCGACTAACGATGTTCCCTAGCAGGTCGCTCACCTTAGGATCCTTCTCTAAATCCTCGCACGAACAAAAAAAATGGCTGACATCGAAATAAGTGTCCGAGGAATAGAAAAGCAACTGAAATCACTCAGTAAAGTCCACTGGACCTGACGGGATACCAGTTCGATTCTATACAGAGTACGCGAAAGAACTTGCCCCCCTTCTAACAGCCGTTTACCGCAAGTCTCCAGAGGAACGGAAGGTTCCAAATGATTGGAAAAGAGTACAGGTAGTTCCAGTTTTCAAGAAAGGTCGTCGAGCAGATGCGCAAAACTATAGGCCTATATCTCTGACACCGATCTGTTGTAAAATTTTAGAACATGTTTTTTGCTCCCGTATCATGTCATTTCTGGAAACCCAGAATCTACTCTGTGGGAATCAACATGGATTCCGGAAACAGCAATCGTGTGAGACCCAATTCACTTTATTTGTTCAAGAGACCCAGAAAATGGTAGTTACAGGCTCCCGGGTAGATGTCATTTTCCTTGACTTTCGGAAGGCGTTCGATACAGTTCCGCACTGTCGCCTGATAAAGTAAGAGCCTAGGAATATCAGACCAGCTGTGTGGCTGGATTGAAGAGTTTTTAGCAAACAGAACACAGCATGTTGTTCTCAATGGAGAGACGTCTACAGACGTTAAAGTAACCTCTGGCGTGCCACAGGGGAGTGTTATGGGACCATTGCTTTTCGCAATATATGTAAATGACCTAGTAGATAGTGTCGGAAGTTCCATGCGGCTTTTCATGGATGATGCTGTAGTATACAGAGAAGTTGCAGCATTAGAAAATTAAAGCGAAATGCAGGAAGATCTGTAGCGAATAGGCACTTGGTGCAGGGAGTGGCAACTGACCCTTAACATAGACAAATGTAAAGTATTGCGAATACATAGAAAGAACGATCCTTTATTGTATGATTATATGATAGCGGAACAAACACTGGTAGCAGTTACTTCTGTAAAGCTGTAAAGTATCTGGTAGTATGCGTACGGAACGATTTGAAGTGGAATGATCATATAAAATTAATTGTTGGTAAGGCCCGTGCCAGGTTGAGATTCGTTGGGAGAGACCTTAGAAAATGTAGTCCATCAACAAAGGAGGTGGCTTACAAAACACTCGTTCGGCCTATATTTGAATATTGCTCATCAGTGTGGGATCCGTACCAGGTAGGGTTGACAGAAGAGATAGAGAAGATCCAAAGAAGAGCGGCGCATTTCGTCACAGGGTTATTTGGTAACCGTGATAGCGTTACGGAGATGTTTAGCAAACTGAAGTGGCAGACTCTGCAAGAGAGGCGCTTTTCATCGCCGTGTAGCTTGCTGTCCAGGTTTCGAGAGGGTGCGTTACTGGATGAGGTATCGAATATATTGCTTCCTCCTACTTATACCTCCCGAGGAGATCACGAATGTAAAATTAGAGAGATTCGAGAGCGCACGGATGCTTTCCGGCAGTTGTTCTTCCCGCGAACCACACGCTTCTGGAACAGAAAATGGAGGCAATAACAGTGGCACGTAAAGTGCCCTCCGCCACACCGTTGGGTGGCTTGCGGAGTATAAATATAGATGCAGATGTAGATCTTTCGTTCCAGGTTTCCGATGTCGTCTCTTCTGCAGGTGTTTCGTAGCCCAGTAAGAAATAGGTTCACAAACGGGACAGTAGGGAAGCCACAGACAATGAAAGTCGGGATAATCTGGCGAAACATATATTCAGAAACGAACTCATAAATTCAGAAGTAGTCCCGTCACAAGTATTCATAAATTGCTACACACGGAAGGTAGCTGCTGGGGGAGCATACCTGTTATAGGAAAAGTTGAAAAAGGACACAAGATCACTCAAAAACCCGTCTTCAGTATGAAGACCAGTCATCACAGAGGACAAAGAATGCGTTACGCTAACAGCAACAAGAGTCGGCCAAAACAGGTTACTACGCTACATGCCGGTCTGCACTGTTAGTGTCTTGCTGTACGGACGTAGCACTAACGCAGTCGCATGTATCGTAGTTGTGGAATGCTTCAGAAACATCACTAGTGGTTCCCGAATGACCAACCTACGCATTTCCCAAGGCAATGGGAAGCACAAGCCATTAACGGCATGCACTGAACTTCGCGATGTTGACTCCTCTAGAAACTGCAACGGAATGGGGCTAAAGAGCTGCTCTCCAGTTGCTCTCCAGGTTATTTAAAGGGCCGGTCGACGAGCTACAGTGCACCTCCGCAGTACGCGAAAGGTCTTCGTAGCCAACCTAACAGGGGTGAGAGGCGGGACCGTCCCTGCTATTCTGGCCACCTGAAGTGGTAGTGTGACAACCCTCAATTTGGGTGCCCTACACTGGCGAGAATTCTCAGAAGGCGAGAGAACGGTGTGTACCTCAGCCACTGCTCCAACAGTGATTTGAAATAACGGCCAGAAGAGCAAGCTAGATTTCACCATCTTGGGCGTTTTCTGTGTTAATTAAATAGGTATGTTGAAATTGACCTGGTCGTCTATGTAGACAGTACCTCGGTAGTGTCTGTAGACTTAGGATCATTAATTTATTGGTAATTATTCAAAGGTCAAGTTTGATAAAGTGTTAATTAATTATTCGACTGGTCGACTGGTCGAGTAGTATCAGTTTACTTGGAACTTTATATGGAGTTCGAAACTGTGATCAGAATTAAAGGAATAGTTTTATTTCTCTCTCTTCCTTTGTGGTGAGGATTGGTCTCGACAGATACTGTCGCGTGTCACGTCTTTCACAAAGTCACTGCGTTACAAGTTTGCTTTGGAGCAGTTAGCGACGGCATTTTTCTAACGTCGGAGAGTCAAGATGTTTCCATTGAGAGGACAGAGATTTCAATTCTGGCTCAAAAGCTTGAAGTCATGCGTCATCTATGGCAACAATCCTGTCCGATCCTCTATTCTATGGACGGACATGCTTGTTTGATTTGCCATTTCTTCGCATGTTTTGTGTCAAGCTGCTTGCAAAACTATGTGAAAAATGAAAGTGGAAGTATAGTCTGTTATCGTTACTGGCTACCGACTCCTTCGGTTGTTTTCAGAACTTATCCGGCTTTCACGGAACCGAGAAGCCCACCATGACTCCGGTTTTCGATCCAAAAACGCACTATTCTCACAAACTTAACCTACAGCCTTGTGAATTTCTTTAAGTGTTTCTCGCCGCAGACTTTGAATTTTAGTGTAAGACCTCTGGTCTTTACGTGAAATTTGTTTTGAGTCATTTTCTCCATGCATTTCAAATCAGAATATCTCAGTAGTAACACTGAAGCAGGTGGTGACAGCTGGAAGTCTGGGTCACAATTTGACTCTTCGCAGGCGGATTCGCTCCTCTGTTACGGACACGCTTGCGCCCTGTGCAGAGGTTTTAAATGGCAGTCGTGTTTTCTGTTGAAACACGTATGTTCTGTAGCAGCGATGGCGAGGCATGGCAGAATCTTTGACCAGAGAGTTATTTATCGTTGCTAGTCTGCGCTTGACCGCGCGAGAGTTGCGAGCAGCACTCTGTCGGCAGTAGTAGTCTTGTACAGTTGCATGTAGGGAGCCGGCAGTAGCAGTTGCATGTAGGGAGCCGGCAGTAGCAGTTGAGTGTGTGGAGTCGGCGGGCGTCGACATGGGACTCTGGTCAAGATTCAGGACGAGGTATATTTTTTAAATAAGGTAATGAAGCAACATTGCGCACATTTGATAATGTAATGTAAATTAACTGTAACTAATTTGTTCAAGAATCGCCCCAATAATAATTTTGTTTTTAAACCAACCATTTTTAACAAAGAATCCTTTATTGAAAGAATATTTGCCTTACATTTCCATAAAGAAAAGTTCCCTTTAACTTCAAAAAAAAAAAAAAAATGTTTTGCGATGCATTTCCTCCAAGCTATGGCGAAAAATAAGAACAGATGCAGTTTTACTGAGGTAAGAATTTGAGTTTAATCAGGGCCTAAGATCGACATTTCGGTCTATTTGCGTTTTCATTGTCACTGAGATTTCATCTTTTTTATTGAATTGACTTACATTTTTGTGGGCAGCTTATACCTGGGTCAGATTGCTAATTTTTATTTAATTGCCATTGTCAATAAATCATTTTATTTTGCTGGGAGGTTACACTAGGTTGTATTGTCGTTAACATTTAAATTTTTGACTTTTTTAAATATTTGCGGGGAGGTTACACTTAGCTCTATGTGTATTTTCATTTAAAATATTATATTATAAATATCTCTGGGAAGGTTACACTTGGCGACACCCGGTCCAGGATCGTATTTCGTTGAGAATCTTCTGAAACGTAGCCAGATATCTGCTCTTATTTGCTTAAATATAATTAGCATATGGCGCAACGCTTTTACTAATTTGTGAATTTCTTTCCTCAGATCATTGGCAATTCTTTGCTCTGTTGTATTTGTGTTTGTTGCTTTTGCATTGTGTTTATTTCTTTTGTGAATAATTGTGACTATAGCAAAAATGCCGCGAAAGACTATGAATAGTGTATCGCGAGGTATTATGAATGAATTTACCGACTTAAACAACGTGACCGATAGTAATTGTGACACGCAGTGTAATGATGATAATCCTGCGTTCACTGACAATCAGTGCGTTCCAACCACTAATGAGGATTTTTAACTTACTGATGAAAAAACGAACTCGGTTATGTCCTCTGTTGATTTGACGACAATTGATGACGCGGGACGCTCTATTGTAATGAGCGCTGCCCAGCTTAACACAACCGGTTTACTAAATTCACGTGACGAACAGACAAATTTGTCTAATGAAAATGGACAGTGTACTGAAAGTACGACGGGTTTATTTAATTCCGAAATAGTGACTGACAATGAACATTCGAGTGGCAGATCTTTTTGTGAGTCACAGATTGAACCAAATGGTCGCACAAAATGTGGCAATTGCAGGTACACCACTAAACAACACGGGGAATAGAAATGCTAATACTGACTTTGAACAAATTATGGCAAGATTGCTACAACAACAATTTAGTGAAAATAACAGACAGTTAAATGAAAAAT
This sequence comes from Schistocerca piceifrons, assembly GCF_021461385.2. Taxonomy (NCBI): domain Eukaryota; kingdom Metazoa; phylum Arthropoda; class Insecta; order Orthoptera; family Acrididae; genus Schistocerca; species Schistocerca piceifrons. The sequence goes on along the minus strand of NC_060138.1, from coordinate 451,039,320 downwards.
TAGACAACAATTCTAGACAGCTTAGCGAGCAGATTACAGCCGTTGCCGCGCAGTGTCATGATACTAAGGAACAGTTACGCGAGGAAATTGAGGTGTGTTCAAGAAAAAGTAGCGAAGAAATTAGATCTGTTGCGCAAGAATTAAGGGAAATGCAAACAGCTACAACAGAAACACTTAGAGACGAAATTAGCGGAGTCGCTAAACAATGCTCTGAAAATGCTACACAATTACGCGACGAGTTTAAAGCAATGACAGCAGAACTTTCGCGCACAATGGATGAAAAGATTGACGCGAAATTCGAGCAACAGAACACACAAATTAACGAACGTCTTAGTCTTCACATACAAAACAGTGATACGCGTTTCCGCAAATTTATTCAGGATCAAAATAAAGTCAAACGTCAAGTCATGGAAACAATCACTGCTCAGAGACAAGAAGACAAACGTAAAATGATGGCAAAGGCAAAAACGTATGTAGACAACAATATTGCTACAGTGTCCGACAAAATTAATACCATCGAACAGTTTAACGTGGAATTACGTGATGAAATTTCTGATCTTAAATCAAAAACAGATACACACACAGCAGATATTCAGACAGTGACAGACAGATTTGAACAATCAGAACTAACACAGGATTCCCATGTCATCAAAGCTGACGTTAAAAAACTGAACTAAATTACACGTAAATTGCAAAAACAGATTAATGCTTATGACAGTAAAAACGATGATCAGGCAAAAATACTGACTGAAAAATGTGATGAATTGGCCAGTCGTATTGACGTTATTGAAAGTAATAATGACAGCAAATCAGACGATACTTCACCGGTTTCATTTAATCAGACACCTGAATTTCAAAATTTACAGCAGACAATTAATGAGATCGATTCATCTAATAACACATTACGTAGAAAATTGTCAAGTTTACAGCAAGAAGTTACAGAAATGAAAAATATTTCAGTTAATAATACGTCACAGCAGACGCCACCTTTTGAACATTTGTCAGACTCGCGCAGCGCGTATAATTTGGGTAATCTACAGAGAGTACGGGACTTAGATTCCGAACAACCACAGTTTAACAGATTCTCTTACAATCCTGAACCTGTTCCATCACACAGAGACGATAATTTTGATTACAAACATTTTCTGTCAGTAAGAAAATTTAAAGTGTTTAAGAATGACAGAACACAGATTCACCCATTGGATTGGATACAACAGTTTAGCTTTGCTTTTCCACCGACTTGGCCCGTTACGCATAAACTTGAATTTATTTGCAGTTTTTTGGAAGGTGAACCGGCAACTCGAATGAGACCGATCGCGAGACAATGTTACTCGGTAGAAGAGTTTCAGAATGCTTTCTGTCAGCGTATTGGTCGAAGACGACACAGCGCGGAATTAAAGATCAGTTAATTAGTTTACGGAATTATGATAACTCGAATTTTCCCAGTGTGACGCAATTTTTTGAGCACATGGTCCAGCAAAATCAGTATTTAAGTGAACAACATAGTGAATCTGCACTCATTCAATTATGTATCTCTAAAATACCACGGTCATTAAGAGTGTCACTTCTAACGGGTCAGCAAAAAGAAAATATTTCAGCATTCAGAGATCTGTTACAGCTCTTGGAAGTACAACAATCTGATTATTCTTTTGTAAACAAAAACTTTTCGTATAATAACCAAGGTCAACAAACATACAGCAATTATGATCAGACACGTAATTTTAATAGGAAAGGTAACAGACGCTTTAGGAATGACAACCACCAAAACTTTAATAACAGACAAAATTCTAATTATCAATATCGTCAAAATTTTGAGCAACAGGAATCACATTTTGGTAACAATAGACGTTTTCCACCACAACAGCATGAAAGTCACCCGGTTAGCATACCTAACCAACAATGTAATGCACAAGGTCAACCCAACTTTAATGTTTCGCCGCGTGGACGTATGGTCCCTGATACAACAAATAGTAACGCACGGCAGCAAAGGAACAACTACGTACAGAAAACACAGTATTTCAATTCCTATCGCAATGCACCGTATAGGAATGACTATCACGACGGACGTAAAAACGATGAGCACAATTATCAGCGTACATATAATAACAGTAGGTCTTACCAACAGCAAAATCATCCGCAAGAACATATTCTCATGAATGAACCCGACAGTAGGTATCATCCAGAGCGTAATACGTCTGGAAGAAATAGTAGAACAGTTCAAATAGTCGAAATGCCGCAGAATCGTCCTGACAATAATAATACGTCAGATAGAATTTGACTAGATACTGTACAGGTCGCGTCTTTCAATAACACAAGCACTACCTTTGACAGACAGAATATTGTTCACGAAAATGTTATTACTTTTGACGATATCAGAGACACTCTTTTACAGGAAAGACCAGTTGTTCAGAAAACCATTTCACATCCTGTCATCGAAATTAAAATTGGTTCATCGAAATTTTCAGGAACGTATGTTGTGTGGCGGCGATGGCGAGGCATTGCAGAGTCTCTGACCAGAGAGCTATTTGTCGTTCCTAGTCTGCGCTTGACCGCGAGAGAGTTGCGGTCGAGTTGTGAGACAGTTCAGTTGCGAGTTAGCATTTCGAGAGTAGTAGCGCGTGCGAGGTGACAGTCTGTGGTAGTAGCGCGCGAGAGATAGTCGCAGTTGTGTGTGAGGAGTCGGCGGGCGTCGACATGGCACACTGGTCAAGATTCAGGACGAGGTATATTTTTAAATAAGGTAATGAAGCAGCATTGCGCACATTTAATAATGTAATGTAAATTAACTAACAAGAATATACTATGCACATCGTAGAATAGCAGTCTTAACTAATTTTTTCTTTCAGAATACAAGGCGATTGATGCAGGCTGTCAGACAGAACTACACATCTTAGTTTTAGTGATGAAATATGCTAGAGATAAGGAATAGTTGTGTAATGAATAATGAAGTGATTTTTTTTGCAGATGATAATGAATACTGATGAGTAATGATGAAGAACATGCTACTCTGAATAATGAAGTTTTTCTTTACAGGTAATGATAATAATGAAGTTAAGATAATATGGATGTTGTGTGGCGGCGATGGCGAGGCATGACAGAATCTTTGACCAGAGAGTTATTTATCGTTGCTAGTCTGCGCTTGACCGCGCGAGAGTTGCGAGCAGCACTCTGTCGGCAGTAGTAGTCTTGTACAGTTGCATGTAGGGAGTCGGTAGTTGCAGTTCAGTTGCATGTAGGGAGCCGGCAGTAGCAGTTGCATGTAGGGAGCCGGCAGTAGCAGTTGTGTGTGTGGAGTCGGCGGGCGTCGACATGGGACTCTGGTCAAGATTCAGGACGAGGTATATTTTTTAAATAAGGTAATGAATCATCGCCCAATAATAATTTTGTTTTTAAACCAACCATTTTTAACAAAGAATCCTTTTTTGAAAGAATATTTGCCTTACATTTCCATAAAGAAAAGTTCCCTTTCACTTCAAAAAAAAAAAAAATATATATATATATTTTGCGATGCATTTCCTCCAAGCTATGGCGAAAAATAAGAGCAGATGCAGTTTTACTGAGGTAAGAATTTGAGGTTAATCAGGGCCTAAGATCGACATTTCGGTCTATTTGCGTTTTCATTGTCACTGAGGTTTCATTTTTTTTTATTGAATTGACTTACACTTTTGTGGGCAGCTTATACCTGGGTCAGATTGGTAATTTTTATTTAATTGCCATTGTCAATAAATCATTTTATTTTGCTGGGAGGTTACACTAGGTTGTATTGTCGTTAACATTTAAATTTTTGACTTTTTCAAATATTTGCGGGGAGGTTACACTAAGCTCTATGTGTACTTTCATTTAAAATATTATGTTATAAATATCTCTGGGGAGGTTGTGTAACCTCCCCGGAGAAATTTGAAAAGAGAATTTTTTAAATTATAATGAAAATCGAGCTAAGTGTAACCTCCTCACAAAATTTCGAAAAAGACAATATTTGAATGTTAACAAGAATAAAGCTAAGTGTAACTTCCCCAGAGAAATTTTGAACACAATGATTGAATGTTAACAAGAATACAACCTAATGTAACCTCCCAGCAAATAAATTTAATGACAATGACAATTAGCAATCTGACCCAGGTATAAGCTCCCCACAAAAATGTAAGTCAATTCAATGATAATGAAATCTCAGTCACAATGAAAATGCAAATAGACCGAAATGTCGATCTTTAGGCCCTGATTAAACTCAAATTCTTACCTCAGTAAAACTGCATCTGCTCTTATTTTTCGCCATAGCTTGGAGGAAATGCGTCGCAAATATTCTTAGAATTTAAGTAAATTTTTCTTTAAAGGAAATGCTGCTTCATTACCTTATTTAAAAAATATACCTCGTCCTGAATCTTGACCAGAGTCCCATATCGACGCCCGCCGACTCCACACACACAACTGCTACTGCCGGCTCCCTACATGTGAAACGTCCCCTTTGAACATTTATACAGGACTGTGCTTAAACTGACACACAATATTTTTAGCGCAACGCAATCTGACTTTCAAAATTCCCTACAAAAGATTGGCCCTGACTAACATTAAACTATACCTTTCACAAATCACTTACCTCACAAAAATCTTCGCTGCTCAAGCTACTGCAATACAGCGAGCGCCACTACTGCCAGCTAAATAAAAGATTCAAACTACTGAAGGCACTAACTACTGATAGGGATAGTTAGCAAATGAAAGATATTAATAGAGAAGAAACAATGTATTTACCTTAATATCATCATATACAAATATAGCAGTTCATGACAAATTTCTAAACTCCGCCATCTCTCTCCCCACATCCACCACTGCTGGCGGCTCACCTCCAACTGCCCAACGCTACGCGCTGTTCACATCCAGCTGCCGCTGCCCAACACTACAATGGCAGACAACAATGCAAACTAGCCACAGACTGCACACAGCACAGCCAGTGATTTTCATATTGAGCGCTACGTAACGTTGCCAATAAGAAAACATAAACAGCCTACTTACATAGAGAAAACATAAACAGCCTGAGAAAACATAAACAGCCTACTTACATAGCCCCCATGCTCCCCACAAAAAATTTTTACAAATGGTGTTGGGCACTGGCCAATACAGATTTGACAAAAATTTTTCTTTTCATAATTACAATAACAAAGAAATCAAATGCACACACTTATTGATACAATCTTGGTCAAAAGCTAAAATTGTCTCACAGTCCATAAAGACAGTCCTAATCGTACATAACAGGAGAATAGCAGTGTTTTTCTCAAAGTCTGAGCAGTAAAAGAAAATGCACACAGAAGTAGTGGATTTCCATGCAGTCTTGAAGAAGTAGTGTTGTCCTTCCAATGGAAAGACAGTGCTGACTCTCGACATGCATGCAGGTAATGGGCCACAACAGAGCAAACCCACAGCAGAGTCAGTCGTAGTTTGGAAGAATATTGGTAGGTAGGTCATCACAGAGCAGACCCACTGTAGTCCTGGTAGAGATTGTGGTATTGGTGGGCCACCAGAGGTGCAGACCCACTGCAGTCCTTGTAGAAATGGCCAGCAGCCATCTGTTGCGATTGTGCAGGTGCACATTCACCATCGAAGAGTCTTGCGGAGAATATAGCAAGTTCATAAACCACCACTTGTGCACTCACAAAGTTTCTGGAATTGTCCTTAGATCCAGCAATGCTGTTATCCAGTCCCTTACTGAGTTATTAACACACGTGCAAACACTCACAGTCCCAACTTCTCACATATTATCCATATACTATGACCAACAGAAACGTGTGCAGTGAAATGTAACTAACAAGTTAATAATATCATGAACTGGTGACAATTACAATTTTATAACATAAGAATACAATAACAAAGGTACAAAATACATCATTAAAAACATAATAATACAGATAACATTTGTAGTAATAGGGGCTTTACAAAAGAATAGAAATAAACATATACATCAGTGGAATTATGACATGAGTACATACATAGAAGATCAGAATAACTTGCGAAACATCAACTTCACACATGAGCATTTAAACAGAATGAATAATGTCTAATATCTTTACAAAGTAAATAACATATTATTAATGCCAATTATATTTGAGGATAACAGTATTCCTCATCATAGTGAATGTAGCTTAATATTAAAAGAAGAAAAAATTCTATGAAACTACACAGAGACAGGAAGAAAACAAATACTCAAGGGTACACAAACTCATAGTGGGATAACACCAACAGGAAAGGACAGGGTTCGTTTTCAGTGTAACATTTGGTACTGCAGTCCAACCCAAAACTTCATATATCTTTCCTCTTATTTCATCCTTTGTTTCCACCAAAAAAAATTCTAACTAAGCATGCTTTCTGTGTTTATATGTTCACACATTTCTTACCTCATTTTTATTTTCCATTATCTTACCTCATCATTTATTTCCAAGAAAATCCTACCTAAACCTGTTTTCTCAATGCATTTCTTCCAATTCATCGCAACTCATTCTCTTAGAGGCTACCCCCTCTTAAGCTAACTTAAATCTACTGAGCTCAGATGCTAAACTAAGGGACGAGGCAATGCAGCAGCACAAAATAAGTAACACAAACAGCAATGACCAAAAAATTGGAAAATTGCAAAGCAAGCTACAATAAATCTAAATTAACAGATAAAATGCAAAATTACAACTAATATGAGCCAATGAGCAGCAACAAAAAAAAAATCAGTTGTAAAACTGGCTTAACAGAGTAATGTAATGTGAAATTTAGTAGCACTATGCCTGGCAAACAGCAACAGCAAATGCAATAACTTATATCTAAACATGACATAGCTCAAGCAGAAAAAATAATACAGTAAAAACAACAATGCAGATAAGGGAAATGTATATTCACATCTTAATATCTATGTAATTAAAGTGGTGCACCACAACAACTTATTGTAAAAGAAATATTACCATGTACTTGAAAAGAATATTATGTATGCAGTTACTAGTTCCTTCTTATTGTTCTTTCCTTTCCAAGTGCTCCTTTTTTAAAGAATGTGGATCATAAAATAATTATTTAATAGATCTGTTGACAGAAAGTGTTCACATTAGCAAATGCATTTTATTTTATAAAAGCAATGCTGCAACACAGCTGGAAACCAGATATCAAGTGAAATAAGCAATTACGCAAACCAAAGCATAAAAACATCATTCAATAGTCATGTGGCATTTCGTAAGTCAGTAGCTCTCAACTCTCATAGAAAGACACTTGTCATTATCAGGTTTGCAGATGTACGAATATTTCCCATCAATTCATAAGCATTTCAGCAATTAGCACAAAGTGCGAGTAATCATATGTTTTCAAGTAACGAGGGTGTCGCATTAGCGATGAAAGGCACACCCTAATGGCTTGTTCTCCAGGTGTTTTCCTGTGCTCTGAAATGCACGCAAGCTTTTTCTCCAGGCGTCTGACACAGCTGGGTGCCCACGACGCATTATGTGTAGGTGGTCCGTTAACTTTCTTACGGAAATATTTACGACAGCAGTTTCCGCTACAGAGAAAGTCGCATATAAAAATATTTCACAGGTCAAGAATTTGCGTTACAAATCTGTAGAAACAAAATGCTATTGATATAACAGTGTCCAAAAAAAATTTTCGTCTGCATTGTAATACATTCACGAATATACACACACATTTCATAACTCTTAAAGTACGTTTCTTGGTTTCCAACATCCTTTTCATAAATCAGAGTCCCTAAACACTACTCATTATTCCTTACCTCATTATACATATACATATTCGTCGACACTTCTTCAATATTTCATCATGAGAAATACGTAGCATAATAAACATTCCTCAACAACATAATACACATCGTCGTCGTAATAATAACATCATAACACCTCAGTCAAATCTCAAAATCGTCGTAACTTCCTCCAATAATTTCCAAGCCTAAAAAAATTCTCTGCTCATGTCAAAAGTGTCAGCTGCCTCAAACGTACTTTAAAAATCATGAATCCATACCAAATACATCATTCAAAGCTCTCATAGTATCACAATGGTTCCAAAAAAATATGAACAGTTTACAAAGTACAGACAAAATACAGTTTCATAAGTGTGAAGTTATCCAAATGTGTAATTACGTAAACATCTGTCACTGATATAGTAAAATAAATGTTTGTCTCTCTCAGTTAAATGATCAGATAGCTGTGTAATTTGTGTGTTAGAGAAATATGGTACCGATGTGTAAAGTTGTATAAGCAAATACCATATTAGCTAGGGTTCCTTGTGGTTGCCACACACATGGTACACAAAGTAGGCATGTACCCCCCTGAGGATTATTATAATTATACCCTCAGGTGTTACAAATTACAGCAATGGAATGAAATGTATCACGGAAAACTTTCTTTGTAATTAAAAAATCTTTGAAAATAAGTGTTTTAAGTATAAGATTAATCACTCAAATGCGTGTCCTGTAGCGCTAAATGCGCGTCTTACTGTAAGATAATTCTGTGGAACTGTCGTAGTTATCGTCCTCTGTAAGCAAAGTTCTGCTAAAGTCAATGTACTTACCTCATGATACACAAAAGTGAAATGCTTTACGTATAGATATCTTAGTTATTACGCTTATTGCCGTGATGAGGAAAGTACTGTACAGTAACGTATTGTTATGCCACGAAAAAGGCTGTCTCATTGTTGCTATACCACAAAAGTTACTACTAAAACATGTTTTTCTTCCTAGAAGAATTCAGAAAACTGTGCAGATATAAAACAGATACACTGCAAAAGCAACATTGTAAATTGTCACTCATTAGTAGCGTCGTGATAAAAATCGTGTAGCTGTCACATAAACTAACCTCTGTGTCATCTGGTATCTCTCAGAAAGTACTTTAAATCCGGAATGTATTTTCAAGTAAACCAAAATGTTGCATTAAAATCTCATTAGCAGTACTGGTAAATGTTCTAATCGTACAACTAACAAGCAAGAATGTACACACACAATTACACTGTGTCGTCTGTTCGCAATAACAATGCATTCGTAACTTCTGTTTAAATAATTTCTCTTGGTTCTTGGCTGGATATTGAACTTCAAACATTGTTGCATGGTAACAGTTTCTAAAGCATACTAGTAACGTGAAGTGAAACGTTTTATGGCAAAGACAAAGTTAAAAGGCAGATTATCTGTCAATAAATGGTTTTACATGAGAAATGTGGTGTAAACCTTTACTCTTCCTAGTACGCAGAATTTCAACTTGAATGCAATTATCATGCGGTATTCGTCCGTAAAGAATACTGGAATCTTGCTCAAGGTTAGCGTCAATGTTATTTTTCTCTGAGCCAGCCGGCGCACGCGGCTGCCTGCGGTGTGAGTCATTGTCTGTTTCTTTGTTGGCGCGCGCCGTTATTGGGATTAGGAGACCTAACTTCTACAAATTCGCCTTGCCGAGAGGGCCCTGCCCTGTTTAAATCCCGCCAGTTCTGATGGAATTCAGGTCTGTCGTTTTGTCGGTAGTTTCTGTAGAGTCTTTCTTGTCGGTTAAGTGGTGGAGAATTTCTCCCTGAATCGTAACTGTGCGCTGAACTGTTGAGTCTGAAGTTATTCTGCCTCCCTTGATAATAATTGTTTTGGTTCCCATATTGTCTGTTTCTCTGATTGTCTCTGTGATACTCATTACTACGGAAATGCGATCTTTCTCTGTAACTATTATTACTCTGCCAACGGTTGTCGTACGGGTGGTGTCTATTTTGGTCACGATTTGCGTTGTAAGAATAGCCTTGTCGCGTCCAGTTATTATTTCTTTCATCGCGGAATTGCGACTGATGTGATCTGTAATTGTTGTGTTCCTGCGTTCTGCGATTGTCAGTGTCACTTTCCAGTTCTTGTAACAGTCCCTGAAAAGCTTCAATGTCGTCTTTGCAACGTCCTGCCAAAATAATATGTCGTAAATGTTCAGGCAGTTTGATTAAGCAAATGCGGATGAGTTCTGAGGGGCTGTATGGGTTTGAAAGATACTGATTCTTATGCAACATGTCTTCAAAATATTTGACAAGACTGGAAAATTCAGATTGTTCGAAATGTTTCATCATTATGATGCCATGTTTTACACGGTCTTGTGTGGCTTGAGACCAATATGCTGAGAGGAAGGCATGGTAAAACTCTCCTTCACTGTGGCAATCGTGAATTACCGATCGCATTCTTACAGCTGGTTCATTCTCCAAGTAGCCACACATAAATTCTAATCTGTGTTCTAACGACCAGTTGGGAGGAAAACAATGAGAGAATTGATGGAGCCATGCTTGTGGATGAATGTCGTTGGCAGAATTCTTAAACGTTTTGAATTTACGTGTAGTAATGAACAGCTTATAGTCAAAATCATCATGTCGGCGAGTCGCATGTCGGTCATTGTTACGTCGCTTCGGCGGTTCCAACTCAAAATTCGGTGCACATTGCCGATTTCTTTCATAACTTCCGAAATGCGCTGTGTTATTATTTTGTGGCTGTTCCGTATTTCTATGTCCCTCTTCCCGTATTGGGGCGCGAGTGTCCTCTGAAATACGTAATTCTTGTATTACCTGTGTCAGCTGATCTTGTACTTCCCGGATTTCTCTTTTGTACTGTGTATTGATTTGATTTTGATTCTGTTTGAATTTTCTAATTTGTTCATACTCTTCTGTGTCAGTGAAGGCTACAGGTCTTGTGTCATTCAGATCATCATCTACCTTTGTAGATAAGTTAGTGAACTGATCTGAAAGTTCGGCTACTTTATCCGATAGTGAAATCATTTCCTCTGTATGTTTTTCTGAACCAAGTTTCAGAGTGTCCATTTGTGTTGCAATCGTGTCTACTGTGATCTTTAAGTTTTCCTGAGTTTTTGCAAGTTGCGTAACCGAATCGGTAGATGCAACTGAGTCAATTTTAGCTTGCAAGGTGTTGTGATTTTCATGAAAAATAGTTTGCAGTTCTTTTATGGCTGCTTCATGATTCTGTAATGCATTTTCATGCCGCGAAAAAATAGGTTGGAAATGCTCACAAATTTGTGATTTTACGTCATTACAGACTTTTTGACATTTCGATTCAATGTTATGTAACTCACTAGTTAAATCTTCACGTGTTTGTTCAAGTGTGGTGTCTAACTTTTGAAGATTTTGTTCCATTGTGTCTAACTTTTTGAGATTTTGTTCCACTGTGTCTAACTGTTGCTGTGTTTGTCTCTGATTTTGTTCCATTTGTTGCATTAATTGCAATAATAATGTATTAGTGTCTGGAATCTGTTTCTCTACGCTTTTCGGCAGTGCATTTGCACCGACAACATTCACATTTTGACAAGCAGAAAATGTGTCTTGACTTATTTGAGAAAACGGTGATGACCCAAAACCTGAATCTACAGTATTTGCGAAATTGTGTCCTGTCATTTCGGATTCCTGAGGCGAGCTGTTGCCGACCGATCGATCGATAATGCTTCCCTCTTCACTAATTGTTTCACTGTCCACACCATTGTTTGCCGCCCGTTCCATTTGCCTGTGCACAGTTACCAAATTACTACTTTGAACATCAGTTAATTCATAACTCGGTGGCGCTAACACACTGCTCTCATTTTCACTGTCATTTCTCAGTTTACTTTGGAGCCTAGTATTACGTTTTTCACACGCCATTATTGTCACAGTATTTCACACGACAACACAGAAAAACACAATTTGAAGAGCAAAAATAAGAGAACACATTAACATAACACTGAAAATAATATCTAGTTAATTACAGCTGCGAAATACTTGGTGCAAATCTATATGCATGCCACAACTGTTTTACTGTACAACAATGAAAGGCTACAACTACAAAGGAGATTCTCTCTACAATTACGCGCTAGCAATAAACAAAAGCTACACTAAATACACAAACTACAAGAAAAATCAGAAGATTCCAGTGAGGTATCCTAGGCTAAGGGTCGACATATGAAACGTCCCCTTTGAACATTTATACAGGACTGTGCTTAAACTGACACACAATATTTTTAGCGCAACGCAATCTGACTTTCAAAATTCCCTACAAAAGATTGGCCCTGACTAACATTAAACTATACCTTTCACAAATCACTTACCTCACAAAAATCTTCGCTGCTCAAGCTACTGCAATACAGCGAGCGCCACTACTGCCAGCTAAATAAAAGATTCAAACTACTGAAGGCACTAACTACTGATAGGGATAGTTAGCAAATGAAAGATATTAATAGAGAAGAAACAATGTATTTACCTTGATATCATCATATACAAATATAGCAGTTCATGACAAATTTCTAAACTCCGCCATCTCTCTCCCCACATCCACCACTGCTGGCGGCTCACCTCCAACTGCCCAACGCTACGCGCTGTTCACATCCAGCTGCCGCTGCCCAACACTACAATGGCAGACAACAATGCAAACTAGCCACAGACTGCACACAGCACAGCCAGTGATTTTCATATTGAGCGCTACGTAACGTTGCCAATAAGAAAACATAAACAGCCTACTTACATAGAGAAAACATAAACAGCCTGAGAAAACATAAACAGCCTACTTACACATGCAACTGCTACTGCCGGCTCCCTACATGCAACTGCTCTAAATTAAAAAAAAAATATATTTTGCGATGCATTTCCTCCAAGCTATGGCGAAAAATAAGAGCAGATGCAGTTTTACTGAGGTAAGAATTTGAGTATAATCAGGGCCTAAGATCGACATTTCGGTCTATTTGCGTTTTCATTGTCACTGAGATTTCATTTTTTTATTGAATTGACTTTCATTTTTGTGGGCAGCTTATACCTGGGTCAGATTGCTAATTTTTATTTAATGCCATTGTCAATAAATCATTTTATTTTGCTGGGAGGTTACACTAGGTTATATTGTCGTTAACATTTAAATTTTTTTGACTTTATTAACAAAAGAAAGGAAGTGCACACGCACTGTATATGATTTTTTCATTTTACAAGAATTAGGGAAAGCAGATGCAGTTTTACTGAGGTAAGAATTTGAGTTTAATCAGGGCCTAAGATCGACATTTCGGTCTATTTACGTTTTCATTGTCACTGAGATTTCATTATCATTGAATTGTCTTACTTTTTTTTTGTGGGAGCTTATACCTGGGTCAGATTGCTAATTTTTATTTGTTTTTGTCTTTAAATTTAATTGCTGAGAGGTTACACTTAGCTCTATGTCTATTCTCATTTAAAATAATAATATCAAATATCTCTGGGGAAACACGTATGTTGTGTGGCGGCGATGGCGAGGCATTGCAGAGTCTCTGACCAGAGAGTTATTTGTCGTTCCTAGTCTGCGCTTGACCGCGCCTGAGTTCAGTGCAGTTGCGAGTTAGAGTTCGAGAGTAGTAGCGCATGCGAGATGACTGCAGAGTCTCTGACCAGAGAGCTATTTGTCGTTCCTAGTCTGCGCTTGACCGCGCGAGAGCATGTAGTTCAGTTGTACTCTCGAACTCTAACTCGTAACTGAACTGAAGTCACTTGAATTTATTTGCAGTTTTTTGGAAGGCGAGCCGGCAACTCGTATGAGACCGATCGCGTGGTCAAGCGCAGACTAGGAAGAGAGAATGTAGTTCAGTTGCGGTCGAGTCGCGCGAGAGTTCGAGAGTAGTAGCGCAAGCGAGATGACTTAGTCTGTGGTAGTAGCGCGCGAGAGATAGTAGCAGTTGTGACAAACTTACGTATTTTGTGAATAATTATGCAATTCTATGTAGTGACGTATTAATTTTATCAAATTCTCTCTCCATTAAAGTCTTTAATTCTCGCCTCTATTAACTACACTACATACAAGCTGAACACAACGAACGTCACATTTTGTCTTTCTTATGTAGGTACGATTATTTTCATGTTTTTGTTTGTATGCACTGTGAAATAGTTAAGGTATAACACACACCAGTTGACTTTGACATTTCTTTGCCCTATGATATCTCAACATCGTGACTGTTTTACATTTTTCTTTTTTTTGCTGCTGCATTGTGATATTCTCTGTACATTTTTGCCTTTGAACACTGTCTATGCTTTTGACATATTACGTTTTCTGTCATGTTATGCTGTATGCTTAATTATGTCACCATAAACCAGTCATTATTTAGTGGGCATATGATTTAAATGCAAGACATTAATCTTTGTTCATCAATTTCAGAAAGAAATGATGCGTAAAGGAAATAAATTAAACAGAAATGGGAATTTCAGCTACGGAATAGACGAAAGAAGATACAAAAACCTTATGAGGAAGAGTAAATGGATCAGGATTAACAAGCATTAACAAGAATATACTATATACATCGTAGAGTAGCAGTCTTAACTAATTTTTTCTTTCAGAGTACAAGGCGATTGATGCAGGCTGTCAGAGAGAACTACACATCTTAGTTTTAGTGATGAAATATGCTAGAGATAAGGAATAGTTGTGTAATGAGTAATGAAGTGATTTTTTTGCAGATGATAATGAATACTGACGAATAATGATGAAGAATATGCTACTATGAATAATGAAGTTTTTTTTTACAGGTGATGATAATACTGAAGTTATGATAATATGGATAATGAAGTGATGGATAATGAAGTTTTTTCTTTACAGATGAGGATGATGTTGAAGTTTATGTATTTATGCTATGTAGTTACTTAAGTATTTGTTGCAGTTTGTTTTGACAGTATGTATTATATCGTATGGTATGATGACTGAAGGTTTTGGAAAGGACAGCTATGGAACACATTTTTTATACACATTTCCCTACCTGTTAATTCGAAGTTCACTACTTTTCAGCTTAGTATGCGTTTCTTCTTTCAGCTCAATAATCCATTTTGTATTTTTTTCAGGAGAAGCCTTTCATGATACTTACTAGACTTGTTACTTATTAAACCTATACTAGTACTTGCATTTTTTTTACCCAGTTGTGTCACAACCTTGCTACAGCTGACTCATGACGAATGACGTTACACATTTTTCATTTTACAGGAACAACCTAGAAGCAAATTTTTTTCTTTTTCTCTTCTTGCTTTCCCTTATAATTACCCAAGCAATGCATTGCTAACAAATAATGCTACCCATTTAAGAGAGTTCTGAGTAATACTGTATGATTATTTTTTTTAGTCACAGACGTTGAGTAATAATTACAGTGTGTTACATTTTGAATACTGTATATGTCACTGGAAGAATTAAAAATGTTGTGTACTATTCAATACTTGCTGGCCTATTAGTGCCAATAATTTGTATAACTAAATGCATTATGTTAATACTATGCCATTCATTAGCTCCTGTTTTCAATGATGACTTTTGATGTCTGTAACTGGCCAATTAGTGCCAATAATTATTATACCTAGATGAATTATGTTAATACTATGCCCTTCATTAGCCCCTGTTTTCAATGATGACTTTTGATGTCAGTAACTGGCCAATTAGTGCCAATAATTAGTATACCTAGATCAATTATGTTAATACTATGCCATTCATTAGCTCCTGTTTTCAATGATGACTTTTGACGTTTGTAACTGGCCGATAAGTGGCAATATTGATTGTAATCAGATGTTTTATGAACATTATTCTGTAATACTAAACACATGGTACAGAAATGTTCGGTATCTGGGCAACGAGTTCCACCAATTACTTAAATCAGCTGTTAGACTAATGTAATTTTCAATGAAGACTAGTATGTGACCTAATGTCCTTCTGAGCTAACTACCCTGAATTACTGCAATATCCATTTGTCCTGTCTATCCTCATGATCCTGGAGCACTATATTTGGTTTTGCACTAATTCTACGTTGGTGTGCCTTGTAAGAGCGTGGTGTTGACACGACATGCTGTCCACCACCATGAGCGATGAAGACGTTATGGTCCCACTGCTTGGTGTACCTGATGTACTGCCAAAATGATAACAGGGAATATTACTACGACATTTCAGTGTCTTGGCTACGCTGATAAATACTTCTGGGAAAAGAACTTCCGATTGTCTCACTTGGTGTTGTACTTCTGTGGAAAGATATGGACTTTCAGTGCAGCTGCGTGCAACCTAAGTGCTACAACCATGACGCAATCCTTCCTATTCCTTCCCTAATTCTTGTAAAGTGAAAAAGTCATATACAGTGCGTGTGCACTTCCTTTCATTTATTAATAAGATCAGTTATCCTGAAATTACTAAAGACTACTATAGTGCATGTGCACTTTATTACACTCCTTGATTTGTTTGTTTGTTGTAGAAAAATACTAGAGAGTACTACAGTGCGTGTGCACTTTTGTCATTTGTCAATATGATTAGTACTCATTAGGTTTATTTGTCGTAAAAATATTAGAGAGTTTTTCAGTGCGTTGCACTTTATGCCATTTGTACTCATTACGTATATATCTTGTGGTTTTCTGATATGCTCTGTACTACAGTGCCTGTGCACTTTTCTCATTTTTCAATATGATTTGTACTCATTCTGTATACTTTTTGTGATTTCCTGATATGTTCAATACTTTAGTGCGTATGCACTTATGTCATTTGTTACTCATTGTATATACATTTCCTCATTTGCTGATATGTTCTGAACTGCAGTGCATGTGCACTCATGTCACTTGTCAACATGATTTTTTGCCATTCTGTTTATTTGTTCTGAAAATGCTAAAGAATTTTTCAGTGCGTGTGCACTTTTGTTATCTATCAATTAATTTGTATAAACATTTTTCTGATTTGCTAATGTCTTTTGTACTCACATTTTGTCATTGTCTAATATGTTTCGTACTTGATGCATGTGCACCATATTTCCTTCATATTCTATATCTGTATATATGCTGTAATTGTAAAATTAATTAATTAAGAAAAAATTTGTTGCTCATGGTAATTCCAAATGACTCACCATCGCTGCCAAATTTTTGCCCCCCCCCCCCCCCCCCCCCCCCAGTGGAGGGTTATGAAACACGTATGTTCTGTAGCAGCGATGGCGAGGCATGACAGAATCTTTGACCAGAGAGTTATTTATCGTTGCTAGTCTGCGCTTGACCGCGCGAGAGTTGCGAGCAGCACTCTGTCGGCAGTAGTAGTCTTGTACAGTTGCATGTAGAGAGCCGGCAGTAGCAGTTGCATGTAGGGAGCCGGCAGTAGCAGTTGCATGTAGGGAGCCGGCAGTAGCAGTTGTGTGTGTGGAGTCGGCGGGCGTCGACATGGGACTCTGGTCAAGATTCAGGACGAGGTATATTTTTTAAATAAGGTAATGAAACAGCATTGCGCACATTTGATAATGTAATGTATATTAACTGTAACTAATTTGTTCAAGAATCACCCCAATAATAATTTTGTTTTTAAACCAACCATTTTTAACAAAGAATCCTTTTTTGAAAGAATATTTGCCTTACATTTCCATAAAGAAAAGTTCCCTTTAACTTCAAATATATATATATATATATATATATATATATATATATATATATATATATATATATTGCGATGCATTTCCTCCAAGCTATGGCGAAAAATAAGAGCAGATGCAGTTTTACTGAGGTAAGAATTTGAGTTTAATCAGGGCCTAAGATCGACATTTCGGTCTATTTGCGTTTTCATTGTCACTGAGATTTCATTTTTTTATTGAATTGACTTACTTTTTTGTGGGCAGCTTATACCTGGGTCAGATTGCTAATTTTTATTTAATTGCCATTGTCAATAAATCATTTTATTTTGCTGGGAGGTTACACTAGGTTGTATTGTCGTTAACATTTAAATTTTTGACTTTTTGAAATATTTGCGGGGAGGTTACACTTATCTCTATGTGTATTTTCATTTAAAATATTATATTATAAATATCTCTGGGGAGGTTACACTGTTCAAATCTGCTAATTGTTACTTTTACCCCGAATAGCTGTGCAGTTTTGGCTGTGGGACCCCTTAAAGTCCAGAGCTCGTAGCATGTGCTGCATGTCTTATATGGATAAACCGCTTCTGACGGCGAACATTTGACCATTTTGAATACTAATTCGCAACTCACATTTAGAACGACACAACAATTTCGTGACCTGTCAGATTTGGTAAGTTTACGTTTTAAGTATCATAAATATATTGGTATGAAAAGGAAGTGAAATTTTAGGCGGAGAGGACGTATGGTGGGAGGATAACGCCACTTTTATTCTTACTCTTTTCCTGAAAGTGTTAGATACACCAAATTATTTATTTGTTGAAGGGTTTCTGGAAACGTTTCGTCTGAGATGCTTTTGCAGACAGAATCAGATGACCATCCGTAACTTCCAGAAATTGCTACGAGCCTATGTTTTCAGAACGAACATTTGACTCAGCAGCGGGGTGTGTTCCCTTGGGAAACTCCTTGAAAGGGCAAGCATAATGACAGGTTGAACTGTTATGAAAGGGCAGACATAAAGCTTACAAAGAGATACAACAACTACCTAGGCTTCTCCCGAGTAATAACTGATAAGTTCCTTGTCGGTTCTGCAGGCGGATCATGAAGCCATTTTGACACAATACTTCTGCCGTCCACGCGGTCGTCATCTTCAGGTGAGTATGCTGTTGTGACTCAGGTGAGTATGTTGTTGCACGAAATCGCCGGAAATGACTTTGGAATTTAAGGGGCGGCGCCTTTATACGTCACGGAAGGCCAGCAGCGCTTGCTCAAGAAACCGTCGTAACTGGCCTCATAGAGCAAGTGCGGTGAAGCTTGCTCTCCAGGTTTCGAGAGGGTGCTTTTCTGGATGAGGTATCGAATATATTGCTTCCCCCTACTTATACCTCCCGAGGAGGTCACGAATGTAAAATTAGAGAGATTCGAGCGCGCACGGAGGCTTTCCGGCAGTCGTTCTTCCCGCGAACCACTGGAACAGGAAAGGGAGGTAATGACAGTGGCACGTAGAGTGCCCTCCGCCACGCACCGTTGGGTGGTTTGCTGAGTGTAAATGTAGATGTAGATGTAGATATAGCGCCCTAGTGGTGGAAACCGGCGAAGACAATAAATCGCTATCGAAAACTATTCTGACGGCTGAATCGAAGACCGTTGTTTCTTAATTCATGATAAAACAAGGTTCAAAATCTTACTTAAAGGGGAACCCTTGTCTCAATCTATAAGACTGTCAAACAGTCGAATTTCAATGGATTCTTTTAAAACACAGTCCCATTAGCCAGACGAGGGGGCAACCATTTGAGACTCATCGTACGTTTCATGTCACTTGGTAAGATAGTGCTCTGCCACCGCAGACTACTCAGGCTAAAACAAACGTGTGTGGCGCTGGTGCTTAACACATACGTCCTGAATGGCACGAATTGTTTTACCAACATAAGCTTTCCTACAAAGACAGGGGAATTTTATATACACCGGCCTTCCTCAGTCGCAAGTCATCCTTTACTGAGCCAAGGAGCGCTCTAATCTTGCTTGGCGGACGAAAAACACTTTTGATCTCATATCTTAGTGCAGCCCTTCCTATTTTTGAAGGTATGCCCCGAGCAACAATTGCGCTACAAGGCAGTTACGGCAATTTATTGCGCACGCGCTGCTGGCCTTCCGCGGCGCATAAAGGAGCTGCCGCTTGCAGTCTGGATTCAGTTCCGGCGAGTTCCTGCAACAGCTTACTCACACGAAGATGGTGGCCAGATGAATCGCGGAAATATTGTGTCAAGATGACTTTATGATCCGGCTTCTGACATGAGAAGAATATTATTAGATACAATAACAGTCGGGAAGTTAGAACTGATTCTTTCTTACAATCACAGTTGCTTTGTAAACTAAGTGACTTTCTTTTCGGCCATTATGTGCAGTCGTCAGTTTTTTTCCAGTAAGTTAATGCTCAGGTAGCCTTACACGGAGCCGAAGGTTACATGTTAAGTGGTAATCAAGCTGAAAGTTGTCAAGGTGGCTCATCATTGACAAAACAAGTATCACTCACATTGAAACTGAGACTGCAAAATTTAATAACTTATAAGTTAAATCCCTTTATTAGAAAGGGACCCAAATCCGACCCTTTGCTTCTCGTGGGAAAAGCTCTCATAGAATGAGCTGTCCAGAGACCGATTTCAGATCCCGCACACATTTGTAATCAATCGGTGGGGAGTTTCGCAGCGGTGGACAGTCCACTACAGCGAGCTAGGACGTAGCTAACGTTTCTCGATAGTACTCTTTCTTCCACAAACGCTTGTCCATTCAGATCTGCAGAAGAACTTCTGTGACGTTTGAAAGTGAAGAGAGAATTACCGCTACAGTCATAGCAGTAAGAGCGAGTGGTGAGTCATGCCCAGACACTTGACGGCTTTACCCATGGAAGACAAGGGTCTCAATTCGATCTCCAGATCGTCACATTGTTTTAACCTATCAGAAAGGTACATAATATGACAAGCACATCTGAAAATAAAAGTAGTCATTCTGTGAAAATGTCACGCTAATAATGTGTAGCGCCGCCTCTAGTCTTGATAGCGGAGAGGACGAAAGCAGATGCGATTTTTCACATGTCATATACAGCTAAATTCGTCCAATGATGATAAGTCCCCATAAAGCTATCAAATTTCTGGGAAGTTGATTATCAAGCTTCACCCGCTGTCACAAGTAGTTATAGTCACAGACGTTTTCTGTCTGATTAAAATTGTGTGATTTAGTTGCCCAGTCGAAGTGCGCTAGCGCGCCTGAGGGCTCGCGAAATCAGGAACGTATGTGTGCAGTCTCTGAAGACAGCATTTCGCATCTTGGGAGAAACCAGTGTCCACAGAAGATTCCTCGTGTAGATGTAGAAAAACGCGGCAAAATTTAGTCTTCGAGAATGTTCAAATGAACACCCTTATTTATTTTTACAGTAACCAAAACGAACGGAGTGAGCCGGCCGGAGTGGCCGAGCGGTTAAAGGCGCTACTGTCTGGAACCGCGCGACCGCTACGGTCGCAGGTTCGAATCCTGCCTCGGGCATGGATGTTTGTGATGTCCTTAGGTTAGTTATGTTTAAGTGGTTCTAAGTTCTAGGGGACTTATGACCACAGCAGTTGAGTCCCATAGTGCTCAGAGCCATTTGAACCATTTTGAACGGAGTGATGGTACGAAAAACACCCCTAAAACATTACATAAACAGCTCTTGTCTTAACTACAGCCTCCACATGGTGCGAAGTAAACGCCCGTTTGGCCTGCCACTGCAGTTGGCGCCTTACATCATTAGAAAAGAGACAAAATCGCGCATCGTTTGATCTACACTATGTAACACTCTCGGGAGGAAAGGGGGTCGATATGCAGTATAATATAAGCTAGCCTTTAGCAATCGAGACTGTACATCACTCCCTTGACGCAGGAACGGGGCTCGATATTTAAGGCCCGTGTGCCAAAACCCACGTACTTGGTCCTTCCCGCCGTGGTTGATCTGCTGCTCTCTGCACTGCCTGCTAAGATGTGTCATGTAATAACATTGTCTAGCAGGGAGTTGAGATATTCACACCAACAATACCAAGTTAAATGTAAATGTCGTGTGACTAGGGCCTCCCGTCGGGTAGACCGTTCGCCGGGTGCAAGTCTTTCGATTTGACGCCACTTCGGTGACTTGTGCGCCGATGGGGATGAAATTATGACGATTAGGACAACACAACACCCAGTCCCTGAGCGGAGAAAGTCTCCGACCCAGCTGGGAATCGAAGCCCGGCCCTTAGGATTGACATTCTGTCGCGCTGACCACTCAGCTACCGGGGGCGGAAAATGCCAAGTTGATCTGGTAGAATTCACTGTATTCTGTTAAACACTCGCACAGGGTGGGGCTACACAGTTCACAGTTAACATTATTGCACAATGGATGTGATCAGTATTTGTACTCCAAGAAAGTTTCCGTTGCGACGTCTGAGGTTGCTGTCTAAATGATGGCGTCCAATGCAAAAACGCTGTGCATAGAACACAAAATAATAACTGTTCAAGGGATATTTTACCAGTCGATGATTGGCACAGTTATTCCAACAGTACTAAACAATTCAATATTTTATAACACGAGCGTACGCGTGGCAGAATCGCGACGCGGATGCTCCACAAAATTTCAGGCACGATAAACGATCGAGGAAGTACCTGTGCTCGTGATATTCAGCCAAAAACGATATGTGTTTCTTTCACTTAGAACTTGCAATTAGGATCATACCAGTCCAGGTTATTTTTCCGTAATCGTCGCGACGCAGTTGATTGGTGTTCTCCCGACACGACACACGAAACCGAGAAACATTACTTTCTGGATAAACATTTATACTGCGTCGTGAACACTGAAATGAAACGCAAAACTTGTGTGGCAGACGTTTTCAATTACTTCACCATAACTTGTAAGATACGTACTGCAGCCACGGCATCAACACAACACTCCGCCCACGCTCCACGAAAGCTACGCCACGACTCCCCGCTGTTGCTCTGCGCTCGACAGAGAGGCGACTATCGATAGTCAACGATACAATTCTATGACACAACTACAAGCATCCACCCTGCTGTTTGTTGTTTGGCTCTCTGAAGACCTGCATGTAAGAACCACTGTGAATAATGACCTTTCAGGAGTTATCCGTCTACAAATGTCCGTTGCTTGTAGTTCCCGTCGCAGTATTTACTCTAGTGTTAATTGGCGTGGTGCTACAGCCACCAAGAGCAACATTCCCTAACAAATTTGAAACACATTATCATAGACAAAGTGTTGCAAAAGCGAGCGGTCCGACTCAAATGTAATCTTTTCACGACCATCGTTCGTACGCCTTGTTAAACGGCTGCGAGTGGTGCACCATTCCTGGCTGTCAAGTTCGAGAGTCCGCGTTAATAAACCAGCAAATCGGACTGCGTCATTTAGAATCTGTGGTCCTGATAAATGGATTTTAAATGGCTGTTATTGATGGAATCTGATCTAAAAAGTAATTTGCAGGTGGAAAGTGAGGAACTTTGCAGAATGGGGAACTCTGCAGTCTCTACTGAGGTCGCGTTTCACAAATTGTACAGTCTTGCCTTCCACCACCCGAACCCCCCCCCCCCCCCGTTAAATTAATTGGGAAAGTTTAAAAAATTTTCTTTTTATGTGAATATTTTTAAAAAATTAACTGAATAGGTGAAATCAACGGAAGAACACAGTATAACTTTGCAGAGAACTACAAATAAATCAAAGTGAAGATGAGGTTAAGTCTCAAGATGTTATGGCTAACGTAACGAAATATTAGGCCTCCAAGTCGCGCTTTAGATATGCCAAGTTGGCCAAGTTGGAAGTAATAAAATAATCTTTGAGAAAAAGGTAAGGTTTCGTTGATAAACAGTCATCACAGCTTAACCCATTTTACACTGATCAGCCAAACCGTATGACCACTGTCCACCGCGATGTTGATTGCTGATTGTTGGCGCTGGGGGCACGCGACGCTGCAACAAAAATATGTCAGCGGAGCAGACACGGACGGGGATCACCCTAGCGAAGATGTGGGCTGGAAACAGGCAAATCTATTGAGATAGGCGACTTTCACAAAGCGCAAATTATTATTACGCATGCCCTGTGAACAAGTATCTCGAAAATGGCGAAGCTGGTCGAATGTTCATTAGCTGCTGTCGTGAGCATCTACGGAAAGAGGTAGAAGGTCAGCGAAACTACCGCTAAATAGTTGGACATCCTCTTCACAGAACGTAGGGTTCGGAGGCTTCTCTGCCCTGAAAAACAGGATATATGGTGATCTGTGGCTTCTCTGCCGAACGAGCACATTGCTGATGCGCACACAAGTGTTTCGGAGCACATCGTTCAACGTACATTGTTGAACATCGATCTCCGCAGCACACCACCCGTACGTGTTCACATGTTGACCCAACAACATCGTCAATTATGATTGAAGTGGGCACGGGACCATCGGGCTTCGATCGTCGATCAAAGGAAACCCGTGGCTCTTCAGATGAATCATACTACACCTGGTCGATGGTCGTCTCCACAAACGCCGTCATCAACAGCGGCTCGAAACGTGCAGTGCGCCACGGGCGTAGGCTGGTGGACTAGCATTATGCTATGAGAGACATTGTCCTGCGCTTGCCTGTAGCTATCTAAAACAAGTTGACAGCTACGAACCACTTTCATCCCTTCATTCTTGATGTCTTCCCCGACGGCGATGTCATCTTTCAGTAGTATAATTGTCCATACCTCGCATCCAGAACCATGCTACAGTGATTTGAGGAGCGTTATAGTGAGCTCACGTTGATGTCTCGGGAACCAAATTCGCTTGATATAAATCTTGTGGAACCCATCTGGCTCACTATCGGGCTGCATTACCACTTACGCAAATCAGCGACTCGTTTACCTCCACAAACCTACCAAAAAAGTGTCTGATTCCTGATACGCAGAATCAGTGATACATTTCGTTCCAGAGAGGTACAAACAAGTTATTAAACAGGTGGTCGTAATGTTTTGGCTCATCAGTGTATTTCCATAAAAACATTATAAGAACTGATTCATAGAAATATGTAACCATAATTTGCCGTTGCCTATTGTTTATTTTATTAGTTGACCTTTACAAAGACTATACTCCGTACCGTGGTATATTGTGGTGATAATTCAAGTCGAAAATTTTAGGAACTCGTGGGATAGGTTCACACAAGCACACACGATTCACACACAAAAAATAGATATTACAATGATTTTGTCAGTCGCCGTAAGTGAAATGCTAGGAATTCCATGCCTATTGTTATGACCGTATTACCGTAAATAAGAATACTATGGATTGCTTTTCCACAAGAAATTTTCTGGAACACCTCCCGCATGAAGCTACCATAGATAGAAACACCCTCAAATTCCGTGCATATTTAAGAATTAATAGTAAACGAAGTGGTCAATAATTACAAATTACAGTGGACTGTAAAGTTAAAGCAAACGCAAGTAATACGAAGAGCTGATGGCTCTGCAGGTGAATCACATGATGTCACGAACAAACAAAAATTATAAAGTTTTATCTAAGCTGCCAAGACACACGCACTGAAATCGCGTAGGCACAAAGAGAAACTGATATAACGAGAAATCAAAAACAAAATTTATACAAAATAGTACTGCAGGTACTAATTAAATCGAATTGAATAAGTAATGAGAAATAAACCACATACACCTGAGATACGATTCACACGAACATTCAGATTAAAAGAGAAGTTATAGCATTTATTGTAAGCATATAGGGTAGTATCGGACAAACTGCACCATATGTTGTGGTTTTAAGAAGAAGAGACAGATATAAGTTTCTAAATTCAGAAAATAAAATCAGAAAATACTATGAAAAATTTAGAAACTCTACTACCGAAACTGAAATTGTATGGGAGATACCAATACGCTCATCAATTAGGACGGCGACACACCGTCACACTCTAACATGAATTTACTACCCAGGTCCTCATCAGACTACGATATACACTCACCAAAGCTCGGCCCTGAGCGACTGCCTGAGCATGCTGTCGGAGTAACGGACGCTACAGGTAGCCGAAAACGAGCAGCCAGGAACCCAACTACTATTGAATAACTTCCAAAAGAGCGCAAATCTCTTTGCCTTGACTGAGTAAACTACCTTCGCTGCACTGTTACGACCACAGCGGACAGCCAGGTGCTGATCTGCTACCATAAATAACAGTTTAAAGCTGAACATTCACTCACTGATTCATGCAGAGGTTAGAGAGAGAAAGGAATTTTGGGAGCTCATGATGTGCATAATATACACTCATGTTCATAAATTAAGGATAATTTCAGAATGTGGTGCCACACAACGTGGCACTACACAAAACTGGCGCTAATAGCATAGGCACATTGGGAACACACACGGCACAGATCTGTAAGTCCACGGTATTGGTGATAAGTTGAGAAAACCGTCCCGAACACGTGTGCTACAAAATGCCACTTTTTCCTGCGCATGTACCCCGACATTAATATGGGATATGATCAAAGAGCTCCTGAAGTGTCTTAGGGGTTTGAAGATGTGCAGCGATACGTCGGCCGAGAGCATCCCAGATGTGCTCATGGGGTTTAGGTCTGCAGAACAGACAGGTCACTCCATTCGCCTGTTATCTTCTGTTTCAAGGTACTCCTTCACGATGGCAGCTCGGTGGGGCTGTGCGTTATTAATCCATCAGGAGGAAGGTGGGACCCACTGCACCCCTGAAAAGGCGGACATACTGGTCCAAAATGACGTCCCAATACACCTGACCTGTTACAGTTACTCTGTCAAAGACATGCAGGGGTGTACGTGCACCAATCGTAATCCCGTCCCACACCACCAAACCACGACCTCCATACAGGTCCCTTTCAATGACATTAAAGGGTTGGTATCTGGTACCTGATTCACGCCAGATGAAAACCCAGCGAGAATCACTGTTCAGACTATACCTGGTTTCGTCCATGAACATAACCTGGGACCACCTTTCCAATGACCATGTACTGTGTTCTTGACACCAAGCTTTACGTGTTCTCCTGTGACCAGGGATCAGTGGAATGCACCTTGCAGGTCCCTGGGCGAATAAAACATGTCTGTTGGTTGTCTGTAGACTGTGCGTCCGGAGACAGCTGTTTCAGTGGCTGCGGTAAGGTCCCGAGCAAGGCTACCTGCAGTACTCCGTGGCCGTCTGCGGGCACTGATGGTGAGATATCGGTCTTCTTGTGGTGTTGTACATGTCCCAGAGTGTAGCGTTTGGACACGTTTCCTGTCTTCTGGAATCGTGGCCATAATCTTGAGATCACACTTTGTGGCAGACAGAGGGCCCATGCTACCACCTGCTGTGTTTCACCAACCTCCAGTCGCCCTAGTATTCTATCCCTCATAAAATCATCAGTATGTGTTCTTTGAGCCATTTTCAACATACAGTCACCATTAGCACGTCCGAAAACGTCTCCACACTTACTCGCTGCGCCGAACTTCGACATGCATCAACACACCTTTGCGTGTGTGGACTGCTGCCAGCGCCACCGTGCGATGGCCGCAGGTCAAATGCACCGCATGGTCATACCCCGAGGTGATTTAAACCCGCAAACCGCTCACCAGGCCGCTGTTTCCCCATGTATCAGCATTATCCTTAATTTATGAGCATGAGTGTACATTGGATTAAGTACTTGCTGGTGTTACAGATTCTTTCATATAAATATATTACAGCGAATAGGGAAATAACAAGAAGTACAAACTAGATCAGTTGTAATTGTATGAGAAATACACGAAATACAAGTTAAATACAATGAAACAACTCTAACAGAGACGTTTCACTGAGTATGTGCAAAGTTGAAACACGATAGTTCCTCTCTGATGTTCTGTCACGTCTGCACGTTGCCTCATTTTAACGTGCTGTTTCCATACGACTGACGCACCACTTGACTATCATGATACCGGGTGATCAAAAAGTCAGTAGAAATTTGAAAACTTAATAAACCACGGAATAATGTAGTTAGAGAGGTAAAAATTGACACACATGCTTGGAATGACATGGGGTTTTATTAGAACATAAAAAAAAGCAAAGTATTGCTAGACACGT
Organism: Schistocerca piceifrons; assembly: GCF_021461385.2. Taxonomy (NCBI): domain Eukaryota; kingdom Metazoa; phylum Arthropoda; class Insecta; order Orthoptera; family Acrididae; genus Schistocerca; species Schistocerca piceifrons. The sequence goes on along the minus strand of NC_060138.1, from coordinate 451,011,937 downwards.
GAAAGATCTCTTGCGCGCGTCGTTTGGTGATGATCGTGTGCTCGCCGCCACTTTCGTCATGCTTGGCCTCCCAGGTCCCCAGACCTCAGTCCGTGCATTTATTGGCTTTGGGGTTACCTGAAGTCGCAAGTGTATCGTGATCGACCGACATCTCTAGGGATGCTGAAAGACAACATCCGACGCCAATGCCTCACCATAACTCCGGACATGCTTTACAGTGCTGTTCACAACATTATTCCTCGACTACAGCCATTGTTGCCGAATGATGGTGGACATATTGAGCATTTTCTGTAAAGAACATCATCTTTACTTTGTCTTACTTTGTTATGCTAATTATTGCTATTCTGATCGGATGAAGCGCCATCTGTCGCACAATTTTTGAACGTTTGTATTTTTTTGGTTCTAATAAAACCCCATGTCATTCCAATCAGGTGTGTCAATTTGTACCTCTCTGTCTACATTATTCCGTGATTTATTCAGTTTTCAAATTTATACTGACTTTTTGATCACCCGGTGTAAGTACTAGGTATCAGTGCTGCACTCCAAAGCGGCCACTGTGCACTTTTAAGCGGGTGACTAAGTTTTGTTCGGTGAGCTTATGATGCCATCCCAAAACCTGATCAGAAAGCCCAATTTCTATTCAGACGGTTAATAGCGAACGTTTATGAAGTCCCAGCGCGTTCCGCTAGCTGTGAGGTTCTGCGTTTCACTGGCTTACTACAGTTGGAATCCAAGAGTGGCACTGAAGAGCTCCATCACCCACCGGATATTCAGTCATTTCAGCAGTGTGCGAGTATACCGCGTCTGATCAACCGCGAACAAAAATCGCAATTCTGCAAGCGACACGGCCGGCGCATCTCATCACCGGAACAGTTACGCACGTGGAGGGGAGTGAGGGGGAGGGGGCAGGACAGGTGGCGACGGAGAGAGAGCGGTGGGGGAGGGAGGGACCTGAACCCGGGCCGAGTCGTCCGGGTCGCTAACTGGCAATTACGCGGCCGCCGTTCCCATCTGCAGCCTCGCTCGCGGGGGCGGCCGCCCTAATCACAGCACACAATCGAGTCCGCGCTTCCGCAACGACCTGCAGGACAGGCCGCAGGCTACACAGTCCGTCTGGTCCCGGTGCGTGAGTGCGTGAGTGCGTGTCACTACAATGGAGAGTTCAGCAGAGAATCAAACTAGTGCCACAGACCACTAATAACGATATACGAGGACGACACTTTAATAATGGCAACTATTCATTTGCATCTTTTACAAAACAGACAGTTGTTTTACAGATTTACTGTTCTTCACCGCTGTCGTCAGCATTGTATATAAACGGATGATAGTGATGTGGAAGTCGCAGGATATCCTTAGCATCGCCAGTTTTATCGATAGTTTGTGTGGAGCTGTCTACTGCCGACTGACCTCTATAACACTCCTGAAGCGAATACTGTGACGTTCTTCCTTCAATTTAGGAATCAAGTTAAAGTCACAAGAGCTTACGTCGGGGAGCGTGGTGTGTGGTACAGAACTTCGCAGCCTCGTTGAGAGAACAAATTAATCAAAACTTAACGCCATACAGCCTCGATCATTACCCTGAAGAATGATGGGCACATTCTGCAGAGACTATTGCCACTTCTTTCTTTAAGTTGGTCGCAGGCCGCGCTCCAAAGAGAATAGCTTACAGAAAGTTCTGTAGCGCTGTGGCATGTAGTTGCGTAACAACGTGTAGTGTGCTTGATACTCATAGGAACACGTTAACTTGCAGTCAACCACTCCCCCCCGCCCCCCTCCCTTTCACCACAGATTTGCAATAAATGTTAAGAAATTATGGTTACTCTGCTTTTCTTAATCAGTGTTTAGCTTGCGACCATAGTGTTGTGGCCACATGTAGTAAGCATTGCTTCACGCAGTGGAGAATGGCACAACAGAGGCACGCCGGCGACCAAGGCGTTGCGAAGTAAGCAGGCACAGATAGCCTTGCTGACAGCAGCAGTCTACCAACAGACTGATGCAAGGACGCACACAGACCGAGGGCCGAGTGAAGCGTGGAGAGTGCTGAGTAAGGGGAAATGAGGCCAGCACGCTAAGTTACGCTGCAATATACTGCGGGAGTAATAACAAAAAGCTACCACCAAGGGCAAAAAACGTTCTCCTGCCGGATATAAATAGTGGGGTGCAGGCAGCAACAGACAGAAGCCATTAGGAAGCAGTTCGGATCTGAGGACAGACGTGGTCCATTTCCGAATGTTCAATCTTCGTAGGTGACGATTCCGGAAGTCTGTTTCAGCTCGCAGGACTTATCCATTCGCCGCCAGATGTCAGCTTCAGCTCTGGAGGTCGGCCCGAGTTCGGTCGGCACCATGGCTGACTAACTACAGAGAGAACTTCCAGCAGGACCGGCCTCAACGCGGTCATGGTCACAGGCGCCGCCAGGTACTGACGCCCGGACTTCACGGCAACCCGGTCCCACGGCGCGTGGTCCGTCCATGACGGGACCTCGTGGACACCGCGACTGTTGGCTTCCTAGCTGCCGGTGCAGCAGGCGTCGGCAGCTGACCACACGGCGACGCGGCTCCGTGGGCGTGCCGTACTGGAGCGCCGAGCGGCGATGAGTTCATCTCAACCACAGAGCATTCTGGCTTCAGCGGAGCACTGGTGGCCTGAGGCTCCCGAAAGCGGTCAGCGGCGCGCGTTGCGCACATTGTTGGAGAATCTACACAGCAGTCAGGCGGAGGGATCCGTAGGGCTGGGCAGCGACAACGAGGGAGAAATTGTAAAGAAAGTTCAATGAATAATTGTAAAACTCCACGCCGTCTCAGTCTTTGGCGCAGCCACTGTGTCTGCTGCTAACAAGTGGTGCAGAAGCTGTAACAATAGTGATGTACCTATTACCGATTTTGATAAACAACGACGTTAAGTGATTAAACCATTATGAAAGAAATTTCTTTCTCTCTGTCTCTATACACACAACTGTCGCCTAGAGAATAAATCTGATCGTATTTGGGGTTTACACTGGGAGAGCAACCTTTTACCCATGCAATTCGAAAGGACCGAAAAACTACATGCTATGCATCATCAAACTAACCCATCCTAAAACCAAACTACAGCAATAGCTGTACAGTCTACTGCCACTGATAATTAAAGACGGTTGCAGGCAGCACGATACCCTGAAACGACCGCATCTTGCATATCTCACTTCTGGAGGCAGTGTACTGACTAAACTTTATTGTCAAAATCATAATTCTCACTAAGTTCGATTTACATGAGTCATCAAGAGGCAGGATTTGGTTCCGTCAGTTGCAAAAGGAACCATACTGACTACATACCGAAACACACAAACATTCCGATACCACATAAAGGCAATATACCAGATACACTCTGTGTGACTCACCTGATGGAACGGGTTTTCCTCAGAAAGGCCGGAACGAGCAGGGTGTCGCTGCACTAAACTTCTCCGAGAGCAGGAAAGGAGGGGCGATGAAATATACCGCCGAAGGAGCGAACTGGCATACGGCGATTTATTGGAACAAGGCTGCTTAGGAGACACTTGTTGCGGTGAGCGGCTGCTCGTAGGGGAGGGACGTGGGCGACGGCTGGTAGCACCAGGTTTTGCTTCTGGTTTCGTAACGTTGTCACGGCGATAACCATCACACTATAAACCGTAGTCAGCCTCAGGCTTTCAGCGGACGTTGGAAGCTGATGGGATAGATTATGGGTAGCTGAGAAAGTACACTGAGGGAGAGAGAGAGATTTGAAGGGATGGGAGTAAAAGGGAGGGGATGCCTTTTGCTAAAGATTTACAATGATTTTGTAATGGACAATGCAACAATGAACGATCTTCTTAGGTACAAACAAGAAACATACAAGTTTACTGAAATTATTGCAATAGGTCAACAGCTCTTACAAAATTTATATTTTCTGAAAATAGTTGTGTTCGCTTGCGCCCTCAGCTACTCATATAGTTAGTGTAAAACATAGAAATAAAAACAAGCAACATATTCTTTACAAAGTTTTCTAGCTCTGAATAAAAGTAATAAGACGAATGGAGCTTCAGTACCAGTTATACACTACTGGACATTAAAATTGCTACACCACCAAGATGACGTGCTACAGACGAAAATTTAACCGACAGGAAGAAGATCCTGTGATATGCAAATGATTAGCTTTTCAAAGCACTCACACAAGGTTGGCGCCGGTGGCGACACCTACAACCTGCTGACATGAGGAAAGTTTCCAACCGATTTCTCATACACAAACAGCAGTTGACCAGCGTTGACTGGTGAAACTTTGTTGTGATGCCTCGTGTAGGGAGGAGAAATGTGTACCATCACGTTTCCGACTTTGATAAAGGTCGGATTGTAGCCTAACGCTATGCGGTTTATCGTATCGCGACATTGCTGCTCGCGTTGGTCGAGATCCAATGACTGCTAGCAGAATATGGAAGCGGTGGGTTCAGGAGGGTAATACGGAACGCCGTGCTGGATCCCAATGGCCTCGTATGACTAGCAGTCGAGATGACTGGCATCTTATCCGCATGGCTGTAACGGATCGTGCAGCCACGGCTCGATCCTTGAGTCAACAGATGGGGCCATTTGGAAGACAACAACCATCTGCACGAACAGTTCGACGATGTTTGCAGCAGCAAGGTGTATCAGCTCGGAGACCATGACTGCGGTTGACCTTGACGTTGCATCACAGAAAGGAGCGCCTGCGATGGTCTACTCAACGACGAACCTGGGTGCACGAATGGCAAAACGACATTTTTCGGATGAATCGAGGTTCTGTTTACAGCATCATGATGGTCGCATCCGTGTTTGGCGACATCGTGGTGAACGCACGTGGGAAGCGTGTATTCGTCATCGCCATACTGGCGTATCACCCGGCATGATGGTATGGGGTGCCGTTGGTTACACGTCTCGGTTCACATTGACGGTACTTCGAACGGTGGACGTTACATTTCAGATATGTTACGACCTGTGGCTCTACCCTTCATTCGATCCCTGCGAAACCCTACATTTCAGCAGGATAATGCACGACCGCATGTTGCAGGTTCTGTACAGGCCTTTCTGGATAAAGAAAATGTTCGAGTGCTGCCCTGGCCAGCACATTCTCCAGATCTCTCACCAACTGAAAACGTCTGGTCAATGGTGGCCGAGCAGCTGACTCGTCACAATACGGCAGTCACTACTCTTGATGAACTGTGGTATCGTGTTCAAGCTTCATGGGCGTCCAAGCTCTGTTTGATTCAATGCCCAGGCTTATCAAGGCTGTTATTACGGCCAGAGGTGGTTGTTCTGGGTACTGATTTCTCAGGATCCGTGCACCCAAATTGCGTGAAAATGTAATCACATGTCAGGTGTAGTATAATATATTTGTCCAGTGAATACCCGTTTATCATCTGCATTTCTTATTGGTGTAGCAATTTTAATGGCCAGTAGTGTATTAACAGACAGTGAAAATTCTGGGCGACGAAGACAATGAAAAATGTACAAGATGGCGCAGTAAATAATTAGTACTCAATTGCTGCGAACATTCTACAGAAAATTTTTTTTCGCATGTAACTGATCAACGTCTTTACCATACAAATGCAAATAACAGGGGACAGACGTGTTCCAGCTCGAATAAAAAGACTGCTGTACCTGAGAAATACTGAAATAAATATGGAAACAGTTTAGAATGAAGCAATAAGATGCCGGATTTACAAGAACAGCTACCAACGCCTGACATGAATTACAACTACGAGCCGATGAGCACTGTATGGCATATACCGATCAGAAGATCATTATTTAGATCAGTGATTTCTGTACGTCGTACATCGAGATACATAATTCTTATAATATAAAGTTTTGTTAATTTTTGACACTATCACCTTTTAGAGAAATTTTCATCTTTGACTGGGTTTGAATGTTTGTCTAACAGTTGGCAGGTGGTATTTGAGGTGATCGCTGCCTCAAAAATTTACGGATACCATTCATTGAATGCTGGCTCCTATTTTGACAGGACCGAAGGCGGGAATCCTCCTAGATGCCAGTCAGAAGATCGGAAGGCGTAGTAATATATCGCTGAATTTGGTAGCCCAGTAATATAAGAATTAGACCGCTGAAAGGTGTTTGGTGTTTGATTTGTCATTCTGCACTGAACAGCCGAGGTCGCGCAACCGTCTGTTAAAAGATGGACATAAAGAGACTATCACTTTTTATGGTATAATCTAATCGGTTTCGGCCAACGCTAATTTTTCTCTTAAGCACGATTTGAAATGTTTTCGAAATACCATCTTACGACTTCCATAAATATCATATGAGATCCGATAGGTTCAGCGGCTTGGCAACAGGCACACCAAATACAAAATATTTCTTTTCCATCACTTCAGCCATAAGACTTTGGAACGAATTATACAGCAGAGTACGACTGATCCAATTCGAAGCTACGCTCAAGAGGAAGTAGCTTTCCTCACACAATATACAGGTACCAGCTGTCTCTCCCTTCTGCAAAACAGCGAGCCAGAATGTATGTCCCGCTGTCAACATCATTTTAGGTGTCCTTACCTCTGCTTCCTTCTGTTTTTCGCCATGCGTTAGTGTGTCATTAGTCCCACTTGACAGAAATGAGAAAATTGCCTAAAACAATCAAGGATTGGTGCTATTGACATTTCTGTAATACCAGATATTCGTTGCTACAGCAATTACCATCGTCATTGTTATGAAGCCTTCATGTGCTGTATACTTTGTAACATCAACTTTCTAAGAACATCTGATTAGATGTAAAAAAGAACCTGGAGGTCTTAATTTCGTCAGTTGAAATTAGTGCGCAATAAATAATATAAAAAATAGCTATTAGTTGCACTCGAAACATTTCCTACCCACGACTCTCACTAATCTGGGAATAGTTGAAAGTCAGAGGGTGCCATATTAGACGAATTGGGTGTATGTTACCACAAAAGTACTTCATAATCTTTTCTTTTCCCATTTCCAAATCATCTATGAGAATGTATACATTATACTAATGAAAGATGAGGTTTTTTGTAGTAATACTAGATATGCATCCATTTGGCACAGTAGATTTACTCTTTTTTGCATCATCAGGCTTGTAATTGGTTTCTGGCACTACTCCCTCTCGACTGCCAACCTTTTTCTCTTAAAGTAGTACTTGGACACAAAACCTTCATTAATATGATGAGAATATTCCAATACCTGTTCCCCCAAGAGGTTTCTCCTACAATTCCCTCTAGTCCCATGGAAGATATCACCTGATGTCTTAACTCATGTCCTTCCATTCTGTCCCTGACCATTTTCAGAGTTCCTTTCCTCGCTGACGCTGTGAGCGACCTCCCCTTTCTTACCAGCTCACTAATTTTCGTCGTTCTACAGGGTGTCCCAGTAGGAATGGTCTGCATTCAGGGACATGACAGGAACGCTCATTGGAAGCAAAACACTTCATATGGATGTAGTGTGGGGCGTCGAGTGCTGTTTAGCATACCCCTACATGCAATACTCCAATCTCTGGTGACTTACAGAGAAGGGAAAGAAGCACACCATATGATCACACAAATTAATTTTAATTAAATGATAATATCATACAAACAGAAACGTCTTATTGAAATGATAATGAAAATGAGTGGCCAAATTGAACTTGAAAGTATGGATACCATATCACGCACTACATATATTAATGAGAGGAGGGATTATCCAACTGCAACTGAAACTTGTGGTCATTACAACTATGGGGTTTGTTATAATAAAGATCCACACATGACTTACCCACTGATATAGCTGAATGAACATTTGGACACTGGAGTATAATTGTAAGATATAGCCTTTGCACAAGCGGGTTGGCACGATGAAAGCATAGTTATGAGAACGTTTCATGAATACTACCAGTGGCCGTAAGACTGGTTAGTGATTACAGAAAGAACACAGAAACATAGGCGCGAACACCAGAAGGCTCACCAGAATAGCCTAATGAAAACAGCTAGATGGCTGTGAAACGTGTAAACTGCTCAACTGCCCCCTGAAGGGACTGGACGAACTTCACAATCCTGCCACTTCGGTGCTTTCAATGCTAGCTCATTTTACATAACTCATGTAACGTGAAAGTAGGAGGCAGTGGAAATACCGCTGGAGAGACTGAGTTTAGTCTGCACTCTGTGCTCCGTACTCACGTAGAGACATCCCTCTGTACAACATGGCTCGTCTCACAGAAGCCTAGCAACATGTAGCAAGTGTTCTGTACGATGTCCTAGCAGTGAGTGTTGTCTTCTGTGGCCTAGTAGCAAGTGCTTACTCCACGATATTCTAGCAGCAAGCCCTTACTCCTCCACGTACTAGCAGAAAGTCTTTATCTTAACGCTCTGAAAATTCTCTGTTTCTGTCGGAGCAGAAATCTCGCTGGCCAATAGAAGCAGTCATCGCGGGTTCATGCTCTTGTGGATTTCGTTCTTATTAACCAACAGAATTGTGGTTGTGGGATTTCTCCCAATCCACAATGCAGTTCAGAATATGACAAATAAGAGAGCTCCCTTGTAGACGTTCACAAAAAAGCCCGTACTCTGAAAAATAACGCTATAAGTTATAGAAATTTAAACAGAACGTTATTCCGCAGTGTGGCAGCCTGAGGCCAACAGTAGTTCTTACGTTGGCCTCTTCCTAAAAGGTATCTTTGAACAAAAGACCATGTATATATAGAAAGGAGTATTTAGCGGAATCACATAAAGTGATCACCACCTATCTTTATTAAAGTAAAAACAGCAATAATGTTTAAGTGTGGAAAAGATTAGTTATGGCCTAAACAGAAAATACCCACCAGACATACAAGATAAAGCAAGAAATAACCAACAAAAGTAAGCCATCTATTACGATGAAATGTAAAACACTCACCTCTATTCTAGACAGCAGCTGAATTTTTCAGTGAGAAAATGTATATATGCCATATATGAAAAATAACCAGTCTTTGCACCTAGTAAAGTCATAATGCAATTTAGTTACAGTACTGAACATCTCTACTCCATTCAAACTCCAATTAAAATCCCGTGGAGAAGAAATAAACACTTCGAGGTTGTAGGGTGGCAGATTAATGAAGGTCAATTTCGTACTTTACATGAGAGTTTTTACACATCATAAGAGGAAAGTGAAAATGACACGTAAATTACTTTGGCCAAAATGAGCAGATTTGCCTGTGTAAGTTTGTACTGCAAAGGGATGACACTCAATTGATGGTATTAACACATTAATCCAATATACTGCATGTCAATGAGCAAGAAGTGAAACAAGCAGCTAGAGGAAACGTTTTGTTTGGAAGCAGGCATGAGCAGGTGTGAAGGGTGCGCCATAGGCAGTACAACAGAAAGTTCTTAGGGGGCATCCCACGGTGAGAGTCAACGAACGGGTGCCAGGTGACTCATGCAGGAGAGAAAGTAGTGGGTCACTGGAGTGGGATAGAGAGAAGTTTTAGAAAACCAGTGACACACTTGATCACGTGAACAGCACATGGTATGCTCATGCTGTATGCATGTAACTTCTAGGCATCTGTAGTGGGCACAAAATGTCTGATTGGCGGGAACGAACTATGAAGGAATAAAGTTCCGAGATTTCGCTGCAGTTTAATGGTAGGGCCTTTGCAGTTAGAAGAGAGAGTTTCCACAAAACAAGGGGAATGCTCCTATTGGTCAGAAAAAGCCATGACGTGGAGCATGAAAAGACCCAGGTGGGAGACATTTTTGCTACTCGAAACACAAGACCGAAATTTTCGTGGATACTCTCCTCTGAACTGGGGTCAAGTGCAGAACGGGGCGCACAACGCTCTGTGTGATGCAGAGGAGAAATTTGTTTGAACACTGTGTTCACTGCGGCTGACATTCAGCTAGATATCAGCTGTGGCGTCGTTGACCTCCAACTGCAGAGAAACGAACCAGCCATTTAGTTAATTCTTCTGTTGAGAACTGAGAGGGCATTGTAATATGCGCACTGCCCCATCCATGCGCATGCATATCGCCATATTCCAAGACTAGGCATGACTGCATGTTTTCTCGATTCACGAGAAACATAGGATAGTTTCTGCTGATAAAAAAATTCAGCAAAGATTTTGATTAGTTTTCATAGGACGAGAGCAGCCATGCAGATGACAGCTCATCGCAGCTAACGTAAATACGTGAGCAGAGGCATAACTTGTTGGTTCACCAGCTTGCGACCACTATTAACTTGAGCAACCTTGGGTAATCTTTTGCTCAGCTTGTCACAAAACTAACCATTCTCTATATACTTGATTGTCATTCTAAATAGTACTGAACTTAGAACCAGAACTGGATGATTTATGATGATATTGTTCAACTTCATGAGATAGTAGTAAGAATAATACTGTAAAGAAACTTCTAGTTAAAATTTGATATTATTGTGTTTAGAGTTATTTCACTTACTCAGGACGAGATACGTTATCTTGACAACTGTCATAACATTGTCATGTTGCAAACTGTGTAAATTCGTGTATTTCTGTGAAGAAATTTCAGCATTAAAAAACCAATTTGCTTACAGCTTGTACACCATAAGGCACTCCTTATGGTCCACACCTTACCCCATTCATTTACGCTATAGATGTTAATGCACTCAAAAAGTGTTTATACTGACCTCTGACGAAAGAGAAAAGGAGTGAAATGTCAGAGAATGGCGACCCTGTTAGGATATCAATTGGTCTGCCAGGATGACAGTTACAAATTAGAAAGAGATATTAAAATTTAATTGAGAAAAGAAATTCTTTGTTATTGTTTTTGTGATGAGGTTTTCCAATGTATGTTTATGCATAGTGGTCAGAATACAGTAAATGTGTTATCCAAAGAGTAGGAAACAAGTAACATGAAGTTTTGTATTTGTGTAAATGTAGCTTGTGCATGAGCTGGCCAGCGCGCGCGAAGTTATTCACGGCATTTTTGAGTTGGGCTGAATATCCACAAACAGTGAACGGCGTTGCTAGTGATGTGTACGTAGTCTAAGAAACTTCTATGGTAGTTTGGAGACATGTAAGGTCATGTAACGTGTTGTTGACGAGAGCTCAGGCTCGCGCAAATTGTGAAAGACGGAGGTCAGTTAGACGATCTGAGATGGCGGAAGGACGGAGAGTATCGCATATAGGGCAAACTGAAGAACTTGACAGGATAGAAATTGATGTACAACAAAAAGTATAGAGTGCGAGTCATGAAACCGAACGAAGTGCTAATGCAGAAGGAATGTTGGCAGTTTCTTGATTGGTATCACAGTCTGAGAATGCACAAAAACGAACAAATGACGGATCTAGTGGATTAGAAATAGAATCAGAGGACGAGAAACTTCGGTATGTTGATCCAAATATAGTAATTATAAATCATACGGGACACTTTTCTACAGAAAGGATGTGTGTAAGTGCATCAGCACTATGCACGGAAATCGGTAAGACGTCACGTGAAAAACGCAAACGGCAAAATTTACACGAAATGGTGACAAGTGACGATGGCAAATAGTCAGATAGTGTGTTTGCAATGTTGAAGCAACTCGTAAAGCGAACGAGTGAAACAACAAATGCCTTGTTAGCAGATCTACAGACCGAAACGGCGAATTTAAAAACAGTAATTAAGCAGGATTCGCAAATCTAAAAACAGAGACAAATGCTGCCTTAAATGGTCTCAAATTTGAAACCTATGCTGGGTTAGAAAAAGTTCACGAAGATAAAAAAAATTGCGAATGGAAGTTAATGAACAGTTTACTGAAATCCAGAAAGAGGCGAGAGACTCGCGCGAACTTATTCAATCGCTAATGGCCGAGCAGAAAAGGATGCCCAATAAAACAATACCAATCGCCATTATTTAGCTTTTATTTTTATTTCTAGGCTACCAGTTTCGACGATACATTGCTTCATCTTCAGACCCATACAAAGAAGTTTATAACAGAGCAATAAGTACATATTAAAATTAAAACACAGATAGTATTGTCTAAAAGATGCAAGTGTTGCATATTAATTTACGTAACTAAAATATACACAGTGAAGGTTATACCAGAGCAATAAGTACATATTAAAATAAAGAGCGAATTGTCTAAAAGATGCAAGCGTTACATACTAATTTACAAAATTAAAAGAACTGTCTTAATTAAAATCTACATGATACACCATAATATGTACTATCAGAAATTAATTAGTTATTCATGTGTATTGTGGAATCCTCAGTAAACTAATGGAAGTGTTTATAAAACAGAAGCCGTGCCGGGTAGCCAAGTGGTCTAGGGCATCTTATCACGGTCCACGCGGCTCCCCTCGTCGGAAGTTCGAGTCCTCCCTCCGGTGTGGGTGTGTGTGTTGCCCATAGCGTAAGTTAGTTGAAGTTAGATTAAGTAGTGTGTAAGCTTAGGGACCGATGACCTAAGCAGTTTGGTCCCATAAGATTCTACCAAAAATTCACAATATTTTTTTATAAAACAGAAATTTCACAGTAATGTATCCATCTGTCCAGTATATCCGTTGTCTGTAAAAAATGTATCGTTATACATGGCAGACTACAGGTTTTGTCAAAAAGTAAAAGACGGGTAAAGTGACAGACTAATCATATGTAAAGTAGATAACAGATTAATATATATCAGGTAAAGTAAAGGGGGTATACTATAAGCAATGGTACTGATTATAGTAGATATTCATAAAGGAACGATACCTTAAAAAGGCATTACACCTATGGAAACAGCATAGCTGGACTCCATGGTTGTTGTTGTGGTCTTCAGTCCGAAGACTGGTTTGATGCAGCTCTCCATGCTACTCTATCCTGTGTAAGCCTCTTCATCTCCCAGTACCTAGTGCAACCCACATCCTTCTGAATCTGTTTAGTGTATTACTCGAGCGTTATTAAACAATATTCAACAAGGAGGAACCATAAGAACACTCTAGGATGATGACAGCAAGAAGTAAAAATAAAAATACGAAACGTAAAAAAGTAAAGTGGTGGAAAGAAATCCAGAAGTAAACAAGTCAGTTATGCAAGCTTCCGTGGCAGTAGCGGAAAAACAAAAAGGTCATGAGATTCCACTTGTATATCCACAAGAGGTTGCGTCAGTAATTTCCGATACGAGAACAGAAGCAAATGGGAGGAGAGCAGTTAACACAGGTGAGCGAAACAGGTAATGTGCGCTCAGAGCAGACAATGGTGCGAGAAACGGTAACTGCGCGCTTTACAACAGAGCGCCAATCGACCCTCCGAACGTATGCGAGTGAGGCAAGAACAGAGCAAGTTACGGCGAAGCATGTACCAAATTCTCAATTTCCAAGTTACAGTATAACGAGTTATATACCGTAAGTAAATATGAATCAAATAGGAAGACAGAACATTGATCCAGTAATGGGAAATGTAAACGTATCTTTCAGTCAGATACACGAGGAACGGTGCGGTTTATGTAATTGCATACCACCGCATACGTACGATGCTAGATGGGAATCAAATATGGCATCTCAGGACCCAAACGTGGTAGAACGAATAAAAGAAAACATGACGCAGTTGAAGGGAACTGATAATGATGCGAAAACACAAACGCCATATGACGAAATAGAAAAATTTGACAATGATCACTTTTTGACAGTCAGAAAATTCCAACATTCCAAATGGCTGGCTCTGAGCACTATGGGACTCAACTGCTGTGGTCATCAGTCCCCTAGAACTTAGAACTACTTAAACCTACCTAACCTAAGGACATCACACACATCCATGCCCGAGGCAGGATTCGAACCTGCGACCGTAGCAGTCGCACGGTTCCGGACTGCGCGCCTAGAACCGCGAGACCACCGCGGCCGGCCCAACATTCCAAAGAAAGCGGGAACGACTTACAACCCCGGCACGTTTATACATCAATTCCAGATTGGTTTGCCAGAGTATTGGCCACTTAGCCATAAACTTGACTTCATTTGTGGGCATATGGACGGTGCAATAGCGGAAGCCATGCAAAGAGTAGCTGAAAACTATTAGTCGTATGAGTACTTTAAATCTGCATTCTTGGAGCGATGCTAGTCGACGGAAAACCAAAATAGAATAAAATATGAATTGTTAAAGAAGGAGTTATTCGAAAATTCAGGTGAAAAGAAACCAGTTAAAGTTTTTGAAGAAATGACAAAAAAGCATCAGTGTTTAGATAATCCATACAGTAATGGGGAACTGATACGTATGTGCACAATGAAGTTACCGTTGCGTTATCAGCAATCGTTGGTTGGCAGAACAGGAGATAGTATACAGGCATTTAAAGGGATGTTAAGAGAACTTGAATTCATCTTCAGTGAGATAAACAATGGTAGGGGGATAACAGCAACCGATTGGGCTTTAATAATGCTTACAATGGGAATAATAACACAGGAAAAGGCAATCGTTTGGAGAGAATGGTAATCGCCGATGGGATAATAATAATAACTATAGTTTTGGAAACTCACAGAGGTCAAACAATAACTATGGTTTTGGTGAACGGCGGAATTACAATAATTGATTTGTCCTAGAAACTACAGTGGTAACTATAAGATATAATCAATTTGCAAATGAGGCAGACAGGTTTCGGGGTTTTGAACAGCAAAATCCAAGTTATTCAGGTGCAACTGGGATGGCTATAACAAAGAAAGTTTGGGAAAACAGACTTCCGCTGGACAAAACACGCGAAATGAACCGGTACAGTAAGTTGAGTTGAGGCCATCAAACTCAGGAAAAAGAGAGAATTGACGAGATGAACGGTCACAAGTGATTCAGTCACCAAATGAAGTTAATTTTATAATTAAACATGGAAATATACTAAGTTTTGATCAAAAAGATTCTGAAGTATGTTTAAGGGGTGATCAGGCACAAACACTAGCATGTTGGGATTCAATTGACTGGGAATCGACCGATGCTTAGGAATAGGAGGTGTTAACTGTTAATATTGACAGTAGCAGAAAGACTAATTATGACCTAATTATGAAAGATGTAGTTCATTTATACTAAACTGAGAGAGAAATAGTATGTCAGGACGATAAAGTACCAAGGATAACACCAATAGTGATACCCAAGTTATAAGTAAGGTCCCACCAGTACGCAAAGTAAAAACATCAACATCAAGCAAAATTAACACTGAGCAATAGGAAGGCTACTGAATTGAAGTAAATTCTTTTCAATATACAAAGGTCCTATTGAGGTGAGTAAAGTAGTCCATGATAATGCAGTTGAATTAATTAATCCAAAAACAGGAAAATCATTGGATTTGCACCATGTGAGTCATTTGAAATTGTATAAAGCGTAAACAAAAGAAAAAAGAGTAAGTACATGGCAAAATTGAGTTGTGTTAAATTTCCATAAATCAAAGATTAGGAAAGAGAACAAAATGCACACAAATAAAACTTTTTAACCTGTTCTTATTTCATTTGAATAAATAAAGAAAATGCTGTACTAGGGAACAAGGATAATTGTGAAGGAAAAACAGTAAAGTAAAACGAAAGTAACTCTTCTGCATATGAAATACGTTCTGGGGAAAGAGGAACAAGGATAAAGATAGAGATCAACATGTGGATAGTTTTATGGAACAGTAATAGATTCTCTCTTCAAAACGTAGTGCAAACGAGGAGGAAGTTGGCTTTTGTGGACGAAAAGAAGTCAAGGAGTAAGAAGGAAGTAAAGAATTAGGTAAGAAGGAGATAGTCATTTCTAATTTGTTCCATCGAGGACGGTGAACATATAGTTGAGGAAATATTTTTGGGGAAATGAGAAGCATATACGATTTGTGGAAGGTACCACAAGTTGATATTGAAACAGAGATATGAGGGAAATAAATATAACAGGTATTAGGAGGTAAGAATTGAGAGAGAGAATTGAATTATTAACCTAAGCCAGAAACATGTTATTTCATGAAAGGAGGTAGACGGAGGGAGCTATGTTTAACCCAGAATAGATTTCAATAAGAAAGAGTATGATGGGGAAAGAAAGGAATATAAAAGTTTACTAACTAGAAAAAGGAGAAAAGGATAAGTATAACCGAAAAAAATAACCTCTAAAACAATGCAGTAGAACAACAGAGAAACTTTTTGAAGAGGAAAAGAAAAGAAGAGAGATATATTGCATTTTGAAGTTCTATTACAGCTAATGCCAAAAAGATGAGAGTGCAGAATAGAAGAGGCTGGAGTCGGAGTCAAGATGCGAAGTTTTCATGACAATATAATGTACCTGTAGTTAGAAAAAGAAATGGGGGGTGGGGGTGGAAGAAACTCACTAAATCACTAGCCTTCGTGACCATCGATTTCACTCTTACTGTAAACCGTGATGAAGATGAGGAAACCATGACATTTATTTTAAGAAAATATTAAGTAGAATGGGAATAAGAGTTGACTAATAAAAAGAGTGATAAGAAAAAGATTTTGTATGATTTAAATAACAAATTTGGTAAAATTTATTACCAAGTTAATGTTTGTAAAGTTTGTAATATAATTTAAGGGAATAAGGGTTATAATAAAATAAATAATGATATAATGTAAAGTAGAGAATAGGTGAGGATGTAAGCAAAGTATTATAAACTAAAAATAGGGATTAATATTGTGTTAGATATGACATCATGAAACATGGGGCAGCATCATTGCGGCCAGATCGATGGCAGAACTGAGGAGAGCGGTTAGGCTTGAGAGGAAGAGACACTGAGTGTGAGTGTATGGTACATCAGTTTAGAGGCCTTGGCAGACGCAGTGGTCCAAGAGGATAACACCTCTGTGGAATAGTTTGGAGATCTACAACGCATCCTGGATAAGAGCAACATGTACCAGGATGTGACCTTTATTCATATGAAAGCTACATACAAGCTTTATAACAACAGTTTTGCAAAAGTGTTAGATACTTGACATTTCTATCATGAACTGTTTAGAGCAGCATAAGGAGAGATGATGAATGTCCACTTAACCAGAGTGGAGACAGACATATTACATCAAGGACGAACGGGTGTCTACGTTCACCAGAAGAAGAAGAGATGGGTTTCCGTAACTCACTGTTCATAATAGCTGAAACTGTTATCATACTAATCGGAATTCAACAACTGCAAAACATTCCCTGAACACTCATGGGAGTAAGCAAGAAAACGATGGAATGGTGTCCAATCTATCTGGATGAACAATCTGATACAATAAAGGATACACACAATTTGAAAGAGGACCCCATAAGAACGGATTAAACGATAACAAGATTAAACAGGTGTTCAATACCAATTCCCAGCGGAGAAGATTTAGAAGAAAGAAGAGCCTGGACCAGAAGAGATCAAGAAACCTTTCTAAATCCCTTTCCATACAAGACCATTATGACATTTAACTACCAACAAAGAATCCTATTTTAATTGTTCTAGCAGTACAAATATCCAATATTCCTTATGTCAAATTGCAACTCTTTCGGATGTCATACCAAAAGATGAGAGATGACTACTTGTATGGACACGTAGAGACGGATTGATCAACGATGAACTGGCATAATGATTCGGCGAATGAAGAAAATAAATTTTTTGGCTGCCAAGAATAGATCTCCAATACAACGACGCCATGGGCATATACGAAATGGAACAAGGACAACCACACATTCACGATGTGCTCAGACCTTCAGCAACCTTTCTCTCTGTCGACCATCATTCCATGCTCAGCGGAGACATGTCGAGGCACACGGCTGACCATCATTCCATGTTTGACGGAGACACTTCGAGATGCATGAAGAAGAGAGTGACGATTTCAAGGAACCATGTTAAAGATATAGGAGAAAGTACTGTCTGTGAGAGACTAGTATCTGATTAAACTGAAAAAAGAAAATTTTTACAATTGTGTTTAAAGATATTTAATTTTTGAAGACTTTCATGTGCCAGCAACAGATCTTAATTAACGATGCAGTTGAAATTTTTATTTTGACATATCAATAACATTTCCTTGTATTTCATATTTTGCAACATGTCTAAGTTAAGAAGACCTAATATATATATATATATATATATATATATATATATATATATATATATGGGTTTAGCTATTCCATGATATCAGTTTAATATTTACAAAGTAATTAGAAAGATTAGAAATGTAATATGTTTGTAAAAGTCAGATATAAAATTCATGTAAAGTTATAATGCATAATTTAAGATTTTTGGTGGATATAAATATGTTTAAGAATAGGATTATGCCTGTTAAGTAATGGGAATGATGCAGTTAAGTTTAACACAGATAAAAAAATATTGTAAGAAATGACACTTTCTTAGATTATAATTGATAAGAAAGATTGAGAAAAAGCGGAAAATATTCAGAAAGGGGAGGAGGACGTTAAGTGATGGTTTCCTCAACTTCAGTACATAGCCATCATCATTTAACATAAGTTGTGTAGTCAACACACAAAAAAGAAAACAGATCAGTCTCAAATTAAAAATTTTTTGAACGACACAAATTTATGGATAAGCTCAACGTTTCTTCGAATTTTAAATTAAAATCAAAACGTAGACAACCATATGGGAAGAAAAAGACCTTAGATTAGCTGAATAGTTGTATTGAATAAGAAAATTAAATTTTGGAAAAAAATCTACTTTACAGATCAAATCAGTAAACATAAGACCAATTGCAAGGTAAAATATAACGATAAGGAGACTAGATAAAACCACTGTTTAGTTATATCAATATTAAAATAGGAACTTAGTCAGTAAATATGTCAATTGCTACAGTCAGCAGCTGCAAACAATTTTGCACTGGCTTCAATCAGTTTCTCAGCCAATGATTGACACAGCACAAAATTGAACACAGAAGGAGGAGGATATGTAAGCTGCCAGATTAAATGAAGGTCAATTTCGCACCTTACATGAGAGTCTTTATACATGATAACAGGAGGGTGAGTATGACACATAATTTATTTCGGCGAAAATGAGAAGATTTGCCTCTAAGTCTGTACTGCAAAGGGATGACACTCAATTGACGGTATTAACACATTAATCCAATATACTGCATGTCAATGAGCAAGAAGTGAAACAAGCAGCTAGAGGAAACGTTTTGTTTGGAAGCAGGCATGAGCAGGTGTGAAGGGTGCGCCATAGGCAGTACAATGGAAAGCTCTTAGGGGGCATCCCATGGTGAGAGTCAACGAACGGGTGCCAGGTGACTCATGCAGGAGAGAAAGTAGTGGGTCACTGGAGTCGGATGGGGAGAAGTTTTAGAAAACTGCCTTTGGGAATTTCCAAATGGATACATGAAACCAGTGACACACTTGATCACGTGAACAGCACGTGGTATGCTCATGCTGTATGCATGTAACTTCTAGGCATCTGTAGTGGGCACAAAACGTCTGATTGGCGGGAATGAACTATGAAGGAGTAAAGTTCCGAGATTTCGATGCAGTTTAATGGTAGCGCCTTTGCAGTTAGAAGAGAGAGTTTCCACAAAATAAGGGGAATGCTCCTATTGGTCAGAAAAATCCTTGACGTGGAGCATGAATAGACCCAGGTGGGAGACATTTTTGCTACTCGAAACACAAGACCGAAATTTTCGTGGACACTCTCCTCTGAACTGGGGTCAAGTGCAGAATGGGGCGCACAACGCTCTGTATGATGCAGAGGAGAAATTTGTTTGAACACTGTGTTCACTGCGGCTGACATTCAGCTAGATATCAGCTGTGGCGTCGTTGACCTCCAACTGCAGAGAAACGAACCAGCCATTTAGTTAATTCTTCTGTTGAGAACTGAGAGAGCATTGTAATATGCGCACTGCCCCATCCATGCGCATGCATATCGCCATATTCCAAGACTAGGCATGACTGCATGTTTTCTCGATTCACGAGAAACATAGGAGAGTTTCTGCTGATAAAAAATTCAGCAAAGATTTTGATTAGTTTTCATAGGACGAGAGCAGCCATGCAGATGACAGCTCATCGCAGCTAACGCAAATACGTGAGCAGAGGCATAACTTGTTGGTTCACCAGCTTGCGACCACTATTAACTTGAGCAACCTTGGGTAATCTTTTGCTCAGCTTGTCACAAAACTAACCATTCTCTGTGTACTTGATTGTCATTCTAAATAGTACTGAACTTAGAACCAGAACTGGATGATTTATGATGATATTGTTCAACTTCATGAGATAATAGTAAGAATAATACTGTAAAGAAACTTCTAGTTAAAATTTGATATTATTGTGTTTAGAGTTATTTCACTTACTCAGGACGAGATACGTTATCTTGACAACTGTCATAACATTGTCATGTTGCAAACTGTGTAAATTCGTGTATTTCTATGAAGAAATTTCAGCATTAAAAAACCAATTTGTTTCCAGCTTATACACCATAAGGCACTCCTTATGGTCCACACCTTACCCCATTCATTTATTCTATAGATGTTAATGCACTCAAAAAGTGTTTATACTGACCTCTGACGAAAGAGAAAAGGAGTGAAGTGTGAGAAAGTTTGTAGACGGCATTGTAATTCTGTCAGAGACAGTAAAGGACCTGGAAGAGCATTTGAACGGAATGTACAGTGTCTTGAAAGGAGGATATAAGATGCACATCAGCAAAGACAGAACGATAATAATGGAATGCAGTAGAATTAAATCAGGTGGTGCTGAGGGAATTAGATCAAGAAAAGTAGCAGATGGTTTGTTTTATTTGGGGAGCAAAATAACTGATGAAGGTCGAATTAGATAGGATATAGAATGTTCACTGACTACAGCAAGGAAAGTGTCTCTGAAGAAGAGAATTTTGTTAACATCGTATATAGATTTAAGTGTCAGGAAGCCTTTTCTGAAAGTATTTGTATGGAGTTTAGACATGTATGGAAGTGAAACATGGACGATGAATAGTTTAGACAAGAAGAGAATAGAAGGTTTCGGATTGTTGTGCTACAAAAGAATGCTGAAGATTAGATGGGTTGATCACATCACTAATGAGGAGGTACTGAATAGAATTGGGGAGAAGAGGATTTTGTGGGACAGCTTGACCAGAAGAAGGGATCAGTTGGTAGGACACGTTCTGAGGCATCAAGGGATCAGCAATTTAGTATCAGAGGAGTGTGTAGGGTAAAAATCTTAGACGGAGACCAAGAAATGAATACGGTAAGCATATTCATAAGGATGTAGGTTGCAGTAGTTACTCGGCGATGAAAAAACTTACACAAGATAGAGTAGCTTGGAGAGCTGCATCAAACCTATCTCTGGACTGAAGACCACAACAATAGCAACACTAAACATCTCATAGTACTAATACAATGTCCCAGCACATATGTTACCAGCGGATGTACGCAAACCTTTAGCACACATGAACAGCTAGATCACAACTGCTACCTGGGAAATATGTCTTACAGGAAACAAACATCTTGACCAATTGTATAGAGTCAAAGTGTTGAAAAAATCAATAGCGACTAGTGTTCCAGAAGAGTTTCCCTTATTTTATAGATTCTTAAGGCATAAAACATGACACGTAGACAAATACTTTTATCTTGAATTGCTCGTGACATGTTCAGGACAGTGCAATCGGACGTTATTTTCAAACAACGTGTACTCTAATCAGGAAAAAGCCGGAATTGTGTTCTGGTGACGTGAGACACAGTCACCAAAAACTCCAGAGAAACTTCCAGACGACATACCGTAGGCAGCCACCAGCTGATAAAAGCATCAAGAGTTTAAGGAAATAGGGATCGACACCACATGGATAATCCATCATGTTGTTTATATATTTGTCCATTATAAGGAAAATAATTATAAGACAATACTTGAATTAGTAGAAGCATACAAAATCATTGGTTTCTCATAGTAATGTACATTGGTGTATTAAAAGTTTTTTTCTTATGAGTTTCGCGGCTTCATCTATTGGAACATTGGTGCACAAGATTACGTCCAGAGACTACCTCCTAAAGCTGCTGGGATTTGAATGTATTTGACTTTACTTATCAAGTCGTAAGTATCCAGTAAGAATTGCTGTTTTTGAAAAGCGTATTTTATAGTCAAAGTGTCATTTCATTGAGTACCTAATCTGTATGCTGTGCTTTCTGGTATTTTTTTTTTTTTTTAGTAATTTAATTGAAAGCTTTGTTGCTTTGGTAAAAATAAAATTGGTTCTTTTTGTCGTGACAGAATAAATTACTATTAATCACACCAGATTTGTCGGAGAACAGCAGCAACATGGGTAATTGATCCAGCTTTAAGTAATTCTATTACATTTTAGCGGAAAATTCGTGCGGTACTC
The DNA here is from genome assembly GCF_021461385.2 of Schistocerca piceifrons. NCBI lineage: Eukaryota > Metazoa > Arthropoda > Insecta > Orthoptera > Acrididae > Schistocerca > Schistocerca piceifrons. The sequence continues at coordinate 450,989,786 of NC_060138.1, read as the reverse complement.
TCCGACGTTAGAAAAGTCGTGGTGTTCCGTTCGGAGCAGGAGGCGGCTATCTTTTCTCATTCGCGATATCGAAAATTACTAAAAAATGAACAGAAATTTTTTTTTCGGAGGAAGATCGCGCGGAGAAAACAGACAGAAGTTACATGAAAGAAACCTAAGGGACCAACTAATTGGATTTGTACGAACATATAAACGGAACTGAAAGAACTTGGAATAAATACTATAACGATATCGTCACGACAGCCTCCTGTTCCGACAGAACACACGCTGGATCATAAGCTGCATAAATCTTTTAAACAGGAAAGATTATCACAAGTATAATTAATGAAAATAAGGTTGAGAGATTTTCTTTGAATTTAAATAAACTTCAAGGCTTCAAGTATTATATTATGAAACGGAAACTTACATTAACATGGCCACCCAATGTGGCGGTGGAGCGAATTTTCATGATACACATTCTCGCTTGTTTGTGGCTACATATATTTTTAATCACTTAAACTCTTAAATTTACAATAAAATGATTATATCAGTATGGAGCACAATACTTTTGCGTCCGACTCGCAACACATTCACAGAAGAACAGCTCGAGAGCGGCGCGGCTCCCTACAGAAGTAAAAATTGGCAAGTGTTATTTTTTGAAACATAGGTGCATCGTTTTTTTTTTTTTTTTTTTTTTTTACTGATCGATAGCAGCACAGAATACAGAAAAAGAAACTTTTACATGTTAAAAATCGCAGTCATAAAGGCTGTAATGTCACAATGCCTCCCATGTGAGGCATGATGATTACGGAAGGATCATCAGGACTCACATGTAGTTTCAAGACATTACTGTGTTTTATCATCTGTTTACTTTCGTTCTAACATAAAATTGGAATGTTTGTCATCTAGTTATTTTATGCTTCCAGTACAGTTATGAAAACAAATAGTCTTTCAGTGTCTTTTGTGCACTTTGGCACTTCTCTCAGTTCATTGTAAGGTGTCCTTGCACTGTTATCTTAATTGCTGTTACTGTGAAACAAAATATGACAAAAAACAATCTTAAGTCTAACAAACACAAAGATAAATGATTAATACTCTATATAGAAAACAAAACATGTCAGCAGACAAACATACACAGATACATTGAAATAATTACTTAAACAGTCCTCTAAAATTGTCTGTGACCTGTTTGGTCTCGTAATGTTTTTTATCCGTTTCATTAGATTCTTTTAGAATGTCGTTGTTAATCAGGACGTTTCACTTGACACTACACTGTACACTTTTATTTGTCACACGCTCACTTAACCGGAGTCTGCAACGTCTATTCTCGTTCGGTGAGTGGCGTCGTCCGAGAGGTCACGACCCTGGGTAGCGTCTTTTTTGTGTTCGCTCGTGTTGCCTCTCCAGTGTCTCGCATCAAGCGTCATGTCGTTTACATGCAAATAAACAGAAAGAAACCTGTGTTAGGTTCGTGCTATAATGTAGACTTACAGGTAAAGGTTTTATAGGATTCTGGACAGGATTGATAACCTTCCCTTCCAGTTAACGTTTCAGTGCTCAGTAATGCCTTGTCTTTATTTAACTATCTATCGCAAAATATCCGACGTGACTGATTAAATGGAAATTAATTTGAAGCTAAGACTTCTCTTTTTACAGAATAAATAAAGTTCATAATTAAGTTTCACTGTGATAGCTTTAGCAATGTCTCTTGCGTAGTTGTGAGACGGAAAACATTCTAAGGTCAATGACACGCCTCCACAGCACGCGCGTCGGTTGTGTTTCAAATGTTAATTGTTGAGTCCAACTGCAAGCAGCTCCGCGCTGTTGCCGGTTACTAGTCCAGTGCAACACGCGCTCGTGTATGCTCGTATGAGGTTTAACGTGTGTCACTCGCGCTCTGCTAAAATGAGAACACGCGGAAAACACACGTCTAGTGTCCTTTCTCCATCGTCGATCGGCGTATCGAAAACTTGGGTAGAAAATACCACCGTCTGTTTCGAGGATTTCACACGACAGTCCCTGCGACCTGCCATGCTGCTTACACACAGGTAAGTGAAGCCAACGTTTTACATATAGTTTGCAAAATGCTTTGCTGTGATCGCTGTCACTACCTGCACTTGCGTGTACACACGTCACTGCACACGTATTTTGTACACTTTATCACTCGCATTTTGTTTAGAACGTCTTAGGGTGTCTGCAAATTCACATCTCCCATCTCACATTGCGATTTCAAAGTTGACAGTTCAAGTTACTCACAGGTAAATACATTACAAGATTAAACAATGTCCATAAATTACATACATACATACATTTCTTAAGTTTGCTTACAGTCACAAAATTCTGTTAACCTTTTCAGTCACGCCACGTCGGATTAGCGTATTGAATACCACTACTTGTGCATCAAGGCACGATTATTTCGGTTATTCTCTCTCCCTTTTACAAAGGTAAAATTTTTCTTAAAACAAATCTTTTAAGCAGCTTGTTATTTCGTTTCTCTTCAAAATTTAGTGTCACTGTTTATGTAGAGCACAGATTGAACAAATTCTGTCTCTACTGGTCGAACATACTCATTCATTTCTCTCCGGAAGATTCATGCTTCATAAAGTTACTGGCTGCAAGTACTACTCGCGGAATGTATTATAATCTCTCAACATTGCTACTCGCGATACGCGATTAGAACAAAACTTTCGCTAACGGATCTCTCCCACAAATTTCGTTTCCACTTCAACCGTCTAAAGAGCACTCAGATGAGCCTGTCAAATTCTAATCCTCACTTTTTTTTAATGGGATAGGATGGGGAAGTGGAAGAGGAGAGGATCAAATATGAACATAAATACACTATATACATATACAAATTATAGCACAACTACACTAGGATATTTTTGTGACCTTAGATGCATGACATGCGTCACGTGTGCCTTCAAGTGGCTATTCTTTAATCTAATATCAGATCTTAGTTTTATTATTATAATGTGAGTCATATCTGGTGACAGCTTTCTAGTTTCTCACGCTTCCTTCTGGGCGATTGTCGGGCTTGGCTGTGAAATAGCTAATTACTTTAGTGCATCTTACATGTTTAAAGAAGAAACGTTTACCATCTGGAATACTTCAGACTTGTCAGTACGACGTATATGTTTCCATGTAGTGGCACTCTCGACTACATGACCTAACAGCTGTTGTAAAACAGAATAAAGAAAGTGCTTTGTTGCTTAGCTATTAAATCTTTATGAGTCTTACTGTTCGTAGATGATTCTTTGAATCTGAGATTGAATCTCCTGAAAACTATCAAATACTACGTGATACTCTCTCTCTCTGTTATTTACTGCTTTTGACAGTTCAAACACTTGGCTACACAAATCTGTTTAATTCTGAAGATCGCGCTAACAAAAGATATAGTTCATGGCGGTGTTACAATAACGCACAGTTTACACGCAATAGGCTGTACTCTGTACACTTAAAGACTAACATTCCATCTTGAGGGCTGAAAAAGAAATTGCTTAACCTAATATTTCACATACATATATATTCATTGGAGTTGGAAGGTGGCAATCTGCTACTTCCTTCCATATCTCTTTTCACCAATAACGGCATTTCTCAATGCCAACAGCCAACTTGGACTGCTTACACCTATGACTAACTTAAAACTAACTGAGAATCTGTCCTCTCAAATGGAATGTTCCCTCTTTTTTCTTACGCCATAATAAATCAAATCTTCAATTACCTCCATAGTTTTTCGCCAAAGTGTGAATACTCGTATTGGTGTGTTTGAATACCGAAGTGTTTCACAGGTTAAACCTTAGGCTAATGTTCCTTTGCTTGTTACTTTGCCTCGTTATACATCTTGAGATCCTGGTGGTGATACAATCCTTTAATTCTGCCAGATGCTGGATCCGCTATTAGATAACATCCTGTATGTGGTTTTCTAATTACTACAAATGGTCCGTCGTACAATAGCCTCCATTTCCGATTTCTTTTCAACAACTTCGATGGCTTAAAATGTGTCCGTAAAAGCACCTTTTCATTAATATCATATGTAAGAGCCTTAGATACTTTCTTGCCACAAGACTTGTTGCGTAGATTCGCCTGTACAGCTAAGGATAGCAATGCTTGTCTAAGTTTTGCATCTAAATCTAATTCTGGTTCTACAATTTTAGGTATGGGATCTAACCATTCATTTCCTTCCCGATGACTCGTCATTAATTCCACAGGTGTAAATCCAGTTGAGAAGTGTGGAAGATTGTTGACAATCTGCTCGAATGAAGATACAAAGTCAATCCAACGGGTTTGTCGATTAGGTATGTAGGTTCGAATGAATCTATTGAACTCTTTGAAGATACGTTCGGTGGGATTAGATTGCAGTCTGAAACGAGATATAAGTATTTGTTTGATGCCATGTCTGGCAAGAAAATTGCGCCATTGTCTGCCAGTGAAATTCGATGCATTATCTGATGGAATGGCCTCCGGCTTGCCAAATCGAGGAAAATAGTCTTGTTCGATTCGACGGATGATCGGAAGTGCACTGGATGATTTCACTGCATAAAGTATCACATGTTTTGTGAAAAGATCCAGCAATGCGACTCGGTATTTCACTCCTCCCCTCCCTTGCGGCAGGGGGCCGGCGAGATCAAGGGCCAGAACTTGATTTGGTCTCTCAGTAATAACTGGATTCAGAGGAATTAGGTTCGAATGGTTGAAGGGTTTTGCCTTCTGGCAGATAAGACATGTACTTAACAACTTGTGGATTCGATGGTGCAAGTTTGATACATAGCAATACGCAGAAATCTTTCGTTTGTATTTTTCAGGTCCATAATGACCCCAGGAAAGATGTGTGTACCAGGTAAGGTGTTCAACGTATGCGTGTGGTATACAAACACACCATCTACCAGAGAGGAGAGAAGTTCGATGGAATAAAACATCGTTGCGTAGTTTATAAAATTTGGACAAGTGGTGATCGGGTTTTGTTAGAAGAAGTTGTTTGACCTTACGCCATTTGGGATCTGTTTCTTGGAGTATAAGCATCTGCTTGCAGAGCTGAAGGAAATACTTTCTATGTAGTGGGTCTTTCATTAGAAGAATTCGGTAGTTAGACATCTGCTCGATAAGTTCACTGGACTCGGGAAGTCCTTGCGGCATGCGTGACAAAGCATCCGCGATAATGTTGTTTTTACCCTTGATGTATACTATTTCGAAATCATACTCTTGCAAGAAGAGACGCCATCGTGTAAGACGAGGATGAAGAAGTTTACACGAGAGCAAGAAACTAAGAGCTTGGTGATCAGAAAAGACCTTAATTTTCCGACCATGGATGTAGTAATTGAACCTTTTAAAGGACCATACAATGGCCAGAGCCTCCAACTCTGTCACCGAGTATGACCTCTCACATTCTGTGAGAACCCTACTTGCAAAGCTGATAACTCTTATCTCTTCTTTTCCATCAATTACTTCTATTTGAAACAAACAAGAACCAAGCCCCTGAAATGAAGCATCTGACGAAATACAGAATTCTTTATCCATGTCTCGATGGAACAAAATATTGCTGTTAAGAAGTGCTTGTTTAATGCGATCAAAATCTGCCTGACACTCTGGCGTCCAATGCCAGTGAGTATTTTTCTTTAGAAGATCATGCAATGCTTGACTGTTCATCGACTGGTCCGAAATAAACTTTCCGAAAAAGGAAGTCATCCCGAGGAAGCCTTTCAACTGGCGTTTAGAAGAGGGCACAGGAAAGTTTTTAATAGCTGCTAGTTTGTCTGGATCTGGGGTAATTCCCTGTGATGATACAAGATGTCCTAAAAATTTAATCTCGCTTTTACCAAATTTAGACTTATGTAGATTAGCTGTGACTCCATAGTCAACAAACCTCTGGAAAACTTTGCTTATTATGTCTAAATGTTCTTCCCAAGATTTCGTAGCAATCAGTAAGTCATCAACATACACTGTTACTCGATCCAACAGTTCAGGTCCTAATACATGATCAAGTGCAGCTATGAATACGCCTGAACTCACATTCAAACCAAATGGAACTACTTTGAATTGGTATGATCTACCTGCAAATATAAACGCTGTATATTTTCGAGACTGTGATGTTATCTTGACCTGCCAGTAGCTCGATCTCAAGTCTACCGATGTGAGGAATTTTACTCCATGAAACCTTTGTAATTGTTCATGCATAGCCTCAGGTCGAGTTCTTACTGGAATAATTATTTTGTTTATGTTTCTTGCATCCAAAACTATACGTACACTACCATCCTGCTTCAAAACTGGCAGTAACGGACTACTGTAAGGTGAGTCTGACGGTTCAATGATCTCCCACTTAAGCATTTTACGTATTTCATTTTTCACAGCCTCACGCCTTGCATACGGGACAGAGTACGTTGTCGTGCAAAAAGTAGAATGGGGAGCGACCTTGTATGTAATCAAGTTCACTTGATGCGCTTACTTTATTCAAAATCTCTTCTCTAGTCGGAAGACCGTCATCAGTATCAAAATCCGTCCAACTGTTACCCTGTCTTGTCATGTGTGCTTGGTTCAAAAACATTCGCTGTACCAGTCTGCGTACCTTAACTTTGTGCTCAGTGTTGACTCTTTTGACCTTGCTGCGCAACAATTGCAGCGTTACCTCCTGTTCACCTACTCGGATTGTACAGATACCCTTTTCTATATCAATCACTGCCTTATTCTTCCTCAGGAACTCCATTCCTAATAAGCATGACACTGACAAATTCTTAACTACTAGAAATACACACATGAAAGAAGTAGAATTAATCCTTATCGGTACCTGAGCTTGCAAATTGACTCGCTGTGATAAAGATCCTACCGCTCCTGTTACTGAACAACCTTGTACTGGTAACGTTAAAATTTTCATCCCTGCAGAAACTTTCTTAAACATACATAGTGATAAAGCATTTACGTTTGCACCAGTATCAATAATAGCATCTATTGGTGTATTGGCTACGTAAATTTTAGTCATTGCTTGTACTTCGTCTTCCCATACGTCATTCAAGTCTGTCTCAATATTTTCCTGCAACAAATCGTCTCTCAAGTCAGTGTCGCGATCATAACGTATTACGTTAAGTCGTTCAAGGTCGAGTTTGCCCCCATTATGTCCCGCAGCATCCCCAAGGAGGCAAAAAGGTGCTGCCTTTAGTTTTCCGCTTTCTTGTGATGCGACTGATTTGATTCTTCCGTCACATCACTTGACCATTCTCGCTGGTTTTTTACCCATTGTGTGTGTTGATTTGTATCAAACCCTTGTTGGTACTGCACTTGGTTACCAGGCTGAAAAATCGGTACATTACTTGCCTGCGTAAAATATACCGGTGGATTGTATTGTTTTCTTGGTTTATTGTTATTGTATCTAAAGTCCTGTTGTGGTGGCGTGTACTGTTGTTGCATGAATGGTTGTTGCTGAGGCGCGTATTGCTGGTGTTGTGGCTGCCCATAGGGTTGTGGTGGAGGTAGCTGACCTCCGCAATTTTGATTGTTGCAACGTTTACCCCTGTATTTGTTCCCATTCTGGTAGAAGTTACTGTTTGATTGGTATGGGGCATTCCCGTAATACTGTTGTTGCGTGTTGTATATTGGATTGTACCGTTGGTTGCCGTAATGCTTGTTTTTGTGTTTACCATTACGGTAACCATTGTTTCGGCCTCTATTGCGGTTATTGTAATGTTTGTTTCCGTATTGTGTTTCGTGTGAACCATTTCCATTACTACCGTTTCCATTCGAATACGTGCCTGCGTTGTTGTTCTTACGGTTAGCATTCGCACGCGCGTCTTCGTGTATAAGATCGAGCGAATCAAGGACGGATAAAAATGCGTTCTGATCTTCCTCTGACACGTTCACTAATTTTTCGCGTATGGAAATGGGTAGTTTTGTCTTAAGAATCATAATAACATCTTTTGTTGTTATGGGAATGTCCCAATATTGTATCTTTCTCAAGTACTTTTCAAAGTACCGGCGAAGTCCGCCACGGTTCGAATGGAAAGGTTCGGCGTTGTAGACCACTTTGCGTAGGCGTTGCTGAACACCTGCGCTCCAAAATTTGCTTAAAAAGTTCTTCTCAAACTCGCTAAATGTTTTGCACTTATCAACCATCTCGGTTCCCCATATAGCACTTTCTCCTTGTATGTATCCGGTAATGAATTGTATTCTCTGTTTGTCATTCCAGGCAGCGGGAGAGACTCCTGAAAAGTTCTTTAGGAAAACGACTGGATGAATATTTCGCTTTTCCGGTTGGGATGGTTGAAAAACTCTGTGTTTCAATACACTCTCCTCTTTCATGAGGGTTATGAGTGTCAATTGTTCAGTGTTGTTGTTGTGTGAATCGTTAAATTCATTTTTCGGTCGCGGAATGTACTGTGGTGTGTTGTGTTGTCTGGTATTGATGTTCATCTGGCTCAGAAGGTAGTGAGTGTTTCCTGTCACTCTGGTTATCATACTGTAGTGTTTGAATTTGCTGTTTCAGGTCGGATATCTCATCTGTTACTTGCTTCCGCCATTCCGGCAAATCCCGGGGAAACACTCGTCTAATTTGGCCTAGTTCACTACAAACAGTGTCTCCTGAACTGCCGGGTGCAGATAATATGTCTAAGGTTGCGGATTTAACAACATCTTTCAAGTCACGTGTAACCTTCTCCTCAACAAGCTTCTCTTGTACATCAATCCATTCTTTGTAATGTTCGGTAAGTGCTTTAGTGTGCGAAGCAACATTACTGTTAACTCTTTCCTCAATAGTTCGGTCCGAAATGTCATTCGCCATTGCACTTACTTTTGATTCTACAGTGGCTACCGCTGTCTCTAACTCGTCTACCTGTCGTGCAACTGTTTTATACGCAAGTTTTACCGAATCGGTTTCTTTGCGACACGCTTCGATTTGAGTTGTGAGATTCTGACCAATGTTATCAATTTTGTTATTCAGAGTGCTTATCTGTGTTGTCAAAGTGGTTACTTGCGCCGTGACGTCACCCTTAACCGAATCTATCTGTGCTGTGAGAGAGCCTACTTGCGTAGTGAGGGTACCTACTTTCGCATCAATGGTGGTATTTACGTCATTCCTAACTGAGTCAATCTGTGTTGTCATATCCGTTTTCAACTCTGATAAAAACTTGTCTCTGTCTTTCTCACGTTGTTCGCGATCACGTTCGCGCTGTTCACTCTCCTGTCTGTCTAGTATCAATTCCTGTAACATTTTGACAATGTCAGTTGATACCGTTATCGGGGAGGTGGGTGTTTCCTGCTGAGTGTCGTCCACGTTAACTACCTCTTGTCTGTCGTCTGTCCTGGCCGTCGTTCCGCGTGAGCGGAGTCGGTAATGTTTGTAAACAGTGCTGTCGCTTTCGTCTGCAGAGTTCGCGCTCGATTGTCCGTCCGCCACAATGAAATTCAACTATTGTCAACTTAAAATGGGTACTGCCAACTGAAATTCTGATTGTCAATTATTCTTGCCGCGCAAGTTAAAGTCGCGGCGCGTTCGTCAAATGTCTAATGTTACGTGGGTAATAACTGACACACGTCTGTAGCAAAAAGACAAGATGGAGTCATGCCGTTGAAACAACTGATTGCCAACGCTGTTACACAGAAAAGACTGAAATGGCATCCATCTTGAACTTAGACGAGAATACTAACTACAGTATAAAACAAATAGTGAAGCAAAAGGTTACAGAAAATGTTCAAATATTTACGTAGAAAAAAAAGTGGTTTTTTACGTTAAGCTACAGAAAGGATAGAGTGAGGTCGTATTTGAAGGTCAAATGAGCTACTCTTTAGACAGAACTATGGCAAACGAAAATTTCGTACTCACTCGGCGTTGTCTTCAAAACTGCAAATCTGCGTCTTATTAAATCCCAAGATAATTGTGTAAATACCGCGTCCTTCAATATTGCGTATATTTATTGCTCATCCGTAATTTTATGCAGCATTGGGTTCCAAAGAGCGATACATGAAATAAGAAAATCATATATTAGTACCGTGACACTTTCAATATTTTAGTCAAGTCCCTGTTCGGGCGCCAGATCTGGTATGATTTATTTATTTTTTTTTTTGGTAATTTAATTGAAAGCTTTGTTACTTTGGTAAAAATAAAATTGGTTCTTTTTGTCGTGACAGAATAAATTACTATTAATCACACCAGATTTGTCGGAGAACAGCAGCAACATGTGTAATTGATCCAGCTTTAAGTAATTCTATTACATTTTAGCGGAAAATTCGTGCGGTACTCTGCGACGTTAGAAAAGTCGTGGTGTTCCGTTCGGAGCAGGAGGCGGCTGTCTTTTCTCATTCGCGATATCGAAAATTACTAAAAAATGAACAGAAATTTTTTTTTCGGAGGAAGATCGCGCGGAGAAAACAGACAGAAGTTACATGAAAGAAACCTAAGGGACCAACTAATTGGATTTGTACGAACATATAAACGGAACTGAAAGAACTTGGATTAAATACTATAACGATATCGTCACGACAGCCTCCTGTTCCGACAGAACACACGCTGGATCATAAGCTGCATAAATCTTTTAAACAGGAAAGATTATCACAAGTATAATTAATGAAAATAAGGTTGAGAGATTTTCTTTGAATTTAAATAAACTTCAAGGCTTCAAGTATTATATTATGAAACGGAAACTTACAGTAACATGGCCACCCAATGTGGCGGTGGAGCGAATTTTCATGATACACATTCTCGCTTGTTTGTGGCTACATATATTTTTAATCACTTAAACTCTTAAATTTACAATAAAATGATTATATCAGTATGGAGCACAATACTTTTGCGTCCGACTCGCAACACATTCACAGAAGAACAGCTCGAGAGCGGCGCGGCTCCCTGCAGAAGTAAAAATTGGCAATTGTTATTTTTTGAAACATAGGTGCAATTTTTTTTTTTTTTTTTTTTTTTACTGATCGTTAGCGGCGTATAACAGTTTATAGCTATCGTGATATTCTGCGCTTTTCAGGAGCGCGGCAAAGATATCTGGTTACAACATTCATTGGTATATGTTAAAAGTTCGCACATACTGACGCGAATACAGAAAAAGAAACTTTTACATGTTAAAAATCGCAATGATAAAGGCTGTAATGTCACAGCTTCCTCTATAATTAACAATTGGTCTTTCCTTGTGGATTACGGGTTGTCCCATAAGCAAGGTGCATGTGGGCTCATTACATTTGTATTTACATTCTTTGTCATCAGAAACCTGTTTACATTGTATTCTTAATCTCTTTTATAAACCCCCTAGTTGGGTTACTATTACCATAGAAAGGAGTTTACTGGGTCACTTCTGTATGTGGCACCTGAATATGATTTTATAAACGATGTTTGTTGTTGATAGACTTTATATCACTGATCCAGAGATACTGCTAGTGCTGGAGTAAGAGAGCGCTTGCAACGCCACCTAGGAACAAGGCCTCACATCGTGAGTCTAAGGAACCTGTGACGTCACGGGTAGGGGTCTGAGAAGCTAGGAACCGACTACCGACACACGTGATTCGTAGCGTTTCCATGTTGTACTTTGTGCTGTTCGTGAGTGGTTATTTGATCTATACTCAGTTACGATGCCCCGAAGGTGTTGTATGCCGAATTGCAGGGGCAATTACGATAATGGACCTAAAGTCGGGTCAACAGAAGCGTCCGATCTTACCCGTCGGCTTTGACCCGTGACGTAAGCGTGTTGTGGTGTGTGACGTCATTACGGCGCGGAGTTTGATTTGCGATTGTGGCGTGTTTGTAGATGTCTTGTTTTTGTTTGTCGTGCTCTCTGGTGGTGTGTTCATGGTTTTCGTTTGTTTCGTTTGTTTCGTGTGGTGGGGTCAGTTTTCTGTTGCTCAGGTGTTGGATTTGAAGCGGAATTTCTGTTAGTGAGTTAATGGTTAATTTAATGCTCATTGCTGGGCACTTATGCAGTTTAGCAGGTACGGAAAAAATTTTTCATTTTTTTTCAAAATTTGATCATCATGTGTCGTTATGCGGTGGGGGGGAGTCTGCAGTGCCCCCCCCATCCCCCCACAGGCTTCATTAGTGTCAAATCAATATTTTCGAATCATAGGCGGCCGCTGCCGCGGCCGCATTCCAAAAAAAAACTCCCAACCTAACCTCAAGTGGGCTACGCTACAGATCAATATGTTCATCAAATTGCTTCATATTACGTATACATGTTCATTAGTGTCAAATCAATATTTTCGAATCATAGGCGGCCGCTGCCGCGGCCGCATTCCAAAAAAAAAACTCCCAACCTAACCTCAAGTGGGCTACGCTACAGATCAATATGTTCATCAAATAGCTTCATATTACGTACACATGTTCATTAGTGTCAAATCAATATTTTCGAATCATAGGCGGCCGCTGCCGCGGCCGCATTCCAAAAATAAACTCCCAACCTAACCTCGTATTCAGGGCTACGCTACAGATCAATGTGTAGGTCCCTTACGTCACATTCCTGAACAAAAAACCACAACCAAATACACTCAATAACAAACTCACCCGACGTACAGCAATGAGCATTAAATTAACCATTAACTCACTAATAGAAATTCCGCTTCAAATCCAACACCTGAGCAACAGAAAACTGACCCCACCACACGAAACAAACGAAACAAACGAAAACCATGAACACACCACCAGAGAGCACGACAAACAAAAACAAGACATCTACAAACACGCCACAATCGCAAATCAAACTCCGCGCCGTAATGACGTCACACACCACAACACGCTTACGTCACGGGTCAAAGCCGACGGGTAAGATCGGACGCTTCTGTTGACCCGTGCCGATGTATGTAGGTGTAAGGGAAGCTTTCGTTTCTTACTTTTCTATTGGGGGATGTGATCGGTAGGTTCTGTTGAGCTATATAGGTTAAGGGAAGTGTCCGATTATGGATAGGAATGTGTTTTTTGGTATTTGGTCAGTTTTGTGATGTTGATTTATTTCGTTGTTTTGCGTGGTTTTGAATGGCGGTCGGTGGCTACATTTCTGTATATTTAGTTTCTCCGCACCCAAAAACCCCTAATTTCCCACGCTTGTCCCGTTACAGTCATTAGGCTTTTTGTGAAACTTGTGTATTTCAGTGTTTACAATACGTATGCGATGTTTTTATATCCGCCATATTGGAATTGTTTATAGTCGTTTCCGCGGTATTTGTGACGTCATGGGTCAAAGCCGACGGGTAAGATCGGACGCTTCTGTATTTCCCATATTGATCTGTAGCGTAGCCCACTTGAGGTTAGGTTGGGAGTTTTTTTTTTGGAATGCGGCCGCGGCAGCGGCCGCCTATGATTCGAAAATATTGATTTGACACTAATGAACATGTATACGTAATATGAAGCAATTTGATGAACATATTGATCTGTAGCGTAGCCCACTTGAGGTTAGGTTGGGAGTTTTTTTTTGGAATGCGGCCGCGGCAGCGGCCGCCTATGATTCGAAAATATTGATTTGACACTAATGAAGCCTGTGGGGGGATGGGGGGGGCACTGCAGACTCCCCCCACCGCATAACGACACATGATGATCAAATTTTGAAAAAAAATGAAAAATTTTTTCCGTACCTGCTAAACTGCATAAGTGCCGATGTATGTAGGTGTAAGGGAAGCTTTCGTTTCTTACTTTTCTATTGGGGGATGTGATCGGTAGGTTCTGTTGAGCTATATAGGTTAAGGGAAGTGTCCGATTATGGATAGGAATGTGTTTTTTGGTATTTGGTCAGTTTTGTGATGTTGATTTATTTCGTTGTTTTGCGTGGTTTTGAATGGCGGTCGGTGGCTACACTTCTGTATATTTAGTTTCTCCGCACCCAAAAACCCCTAATTTCCCACGCTTGTCCCGTTACAGTCATTAGGCTTTTTGTGAAACTTGTGTATTTCAGTGTTTACAATACGTATGCGATGTTTTTATATCCGCCATATTGGAATTGTTTATAGTCGTTTCCGCGGTATTTGTGACGTCATGGGTCAAAGCCGACGGGTAAGATCGGACGCTTCTGTATTTCCGTGTGTTTCAAAGCGCTATGTGTCTCTCGAGTAAGTTTTCTTTCATCACTACACTCTTCCCAAGAACATAACCATGAGATGAAGCACTGTAAGAATTCTTGTATGTGATGGGATTTACTAGTCACAGGTTCTTGGAAAATATTTCTTAACCTCTGTCCCTTGAGTAATGTTTTTACATTTACAATATCCCACCAACGATTTATTATTTTTATGAATGTTGCAGTACTTTCCCAGTTGCTAATTGCTTTCTTTGAACCAAATGTGTCCAAAGCAACAACTGTCGTATCACTGAAAATACGCAACACTAACTTGACATTTTGGCGCTCAATTGAGTTAGGAAATAGAGACTTCAAAGTTAAGGAACTGCCATATTGCAATAGTTCATCTTTTTCTATCAAATGCAATTCTTTCAGTGCTCCAACAGAAGACAAACCTCCCTTCAAACTGTCACTGAAGTCAGGAAAACACAAGATCTGCTCCTTTTGGTTAAACCAGTTATTGCGGATACACTTCAAAATATGGACAGTGTCCACAAAATAATACAATGGGCGATTTGGAGAAGACTGTACAGGGTGATCATACTTTATTTTCACATCTGCAGGAGTAGAAAACTTAGACATTGCTTTCTTATTAATTGCATTATTGTCTGCTACTATACCAACCACCTCAAATCCAACTGCTTCTAATTTAACAATGACTGCTTTAATGTAAGAGAACAGAACATCACCCTGAATAGTATGAACTGGCAGAATAGATACCACATCCTTGTAAGGTGATTCCATGCTCTGAACCATAAAAACATAGGCGCTGGTTGCACACAAAAATTTTTCAGTGTTAAAGGCACATCCTACATTTCCAGCTTTGTAATCAAGCTGAGACTTCAGATGAATTTCATCCATCAACAGGAGCACAGTTTTATCATCTGAGGATAAAGTACCTACTTTATTTGTGATGTAGCTCATAAACTGATGACCCTGTTGTTCAATGACAGGATTTGTTGAGAGTTTACTACAAAGCTTTGAAAGGGTGTTAGGACTAGGCATAGAAAAACTGTCAGTGTTCCTCAAAAATTTGTAAGCATGTGGGCTTATAGAATGTACTAATAACCACATTATCATAGAGTTAGTATCATACCTAAATTGAGTTGAACTTCTGCACTTCAAAAATGAAATCTGTTCCTTCAAAAATGTAATTTTAGTTTCGTTTCCTGGCAACTTTTCTAATAAATTTTGCAATAACTGGTCAATTAAAGACAAAATGTTATCTACAGGAGCCTCAGAACTATTATACAGAAGATAAATGTTCTTAAGAACATCACTTACCACCTGTATGTTGTTTACTTTCATGGGAAATTTCATGTTTCCAATACATTTCACTTCAATATCATTATTGAAGACACTGAGTAATAAACCACTGCTTATAACTACGTGGCAAAAAATTCTTGGGTAAGGATTATGCTTTAGTCACACTAGTCTCACACTGTCAGATTTGTTTATCACTACCCAGTCACTGTGCTTTTCACATTCACTCAACTTTGTTTTCATTTGTTCTAAACTATCGAACGATATCGCATCAATCATTTTCGCATGTGTGTCCACACTTTCTTGGATAGCAATTTGAAGAGCACGATTTTCTAAACGCCCCCTACGAATTTCTGGGTCCTCTCGTACTGCAGTTTGATGACTCGACAAGTAAGATGGGCATCCAGGCAACTTCGATGGGATAGCATCTGAAAAAATTAATAACGAAGTATGAAACCGATCTCACAGCATATAAGTGAAATAAAGATAGTTCTTATGCCACGTACTTTACTAAGAGCGTGTTTCGTAACTCACCTTTTCTCAAGCGTCGACGATCCAACGGTGCTGTCAAGAGTATACCAGTTTTCGGGTCATACATACTGGTACTGCTTAAAATGTCGTCCTTGTTGAAATGCAGTTCACATATCTAAAAACAAGCATACAGTTCTCTTTAAAACATATAACGAAAATTAACGAGGTATGAGATTATAAATATGTTCTTCTGTTTACTGTATTTTGTTCAGCTGTACTACATTTCAAGTAACTACGACACACTAACCAAACAAATACATTGATACTTACAACAGAGTGCTCACTCGGTGTCCAGTCTTGTCTGTGAACAGCCGATAACCATTTTCGTCTTAAATTCTCGTCAGATGGAAAATAAAATACACTGACTTTAGGGAAATACAGAAGCGTCCGATCTTACCCGTCGGCTTTGACCCATGACGTCACAAATACCGCGGAAACGACTATAAACAATTCCAATATGGCGGATATAAAAACATCGCATACGTATTGTAAACACTGAAATACACAAGTTTCACAAAAAGCCTAATGACTGTAACGGGACAAGCGTGGGAAATTAGGGGTTTTTGGGTGCGGAGAAACTAAATATACAGAAATGTAGCCACCGACCGCCATTCAAAACCACGCAAAACAACGAAATAAATCAACATCACAAAACTGACCAAATACCAAAAAACACATTCCTATCCATAATCGGACACTTCCCTTAACCTATATAGCTCAACAGAACCTACCGATCACATCCCCCAATAGAAAACTAAGAAACGAAAGCTTCCCTTACACCTACATACATCGGCACTTATGCAGTTTAGCAGGTACGGAAAAAATTTTTCATTTTTTTTCAAAATTTGATCATCATGTGTCGTTATGCGGTGGGGGGAGTCTGCAGTGCCCCCCCATCCCCCCACAGGCTTCATTAGTGTCAAATCAATATTTTCGAATCATAGGCGGCCGCTGCCGCGGCCGCATTCCAAAAAAAAAACTCCCAACCTAACCTCAAGTGGGCTACGCTACAGATCAATATGTTCATCAAATTGCTTCATATTACGTATACATGTTCATTAGTGTCAAATCAATATTTTCGAATCATAGGCGGCTGCTGCCGCGGCCGCATTCCAAAAAAAAACTCCCAACGTAACCTCGTATTCAGGGCTACGTTACAGATCAATGTGTAGGTCCCTTACGTCACGGGTCAAAGCCGACGCGTGAGATCGGATACAGCAATGAGCATTAAATTAACCATTAACTCACTAATAGAAATTCCGCTTCAAATCCAACACCTGAGCAACAGAAAACTGACCCCACCACACGAAACAAACGAAAACCATGAACACACCACCAGAGAGCACGACAAACAAAAACAAGACATCTACAAACACGCCACAATCGCAAATCAAACTCCGCGCCATAATGACGTCACACACCACAACACGCTTACGTCACGGGTCAAAGCCGACGGGTAAGATCGGACGCTTCTGTTGACCCGAAACACACAACTGCTGCTTTGATAGACTTCAGTGACTACTGGCTTTCTGAGAAAAACAGATCATATTTGCTGTTAGGAAAAGTACAGACAGACAGTTTAGAAGACAGGTTCGGCAAATACCGCCAGCTATGTGGGGGAAATTATCATGTTTCTCTACGACAAGTTTTTGAAACTGAACAAAAACTAAGGGCACAGTCTATGTTTTCCCTTGTGCTTCGGTCGAAAGTAGTTGGGGATGTTGTTATTAAGACCACTGATATTTTTTCTACTCATACTCAAATTCAGGGATTAAAAGAAACATCAATACCAGAATTTTTAAATGTAGCAGTAGATGAAAATGATGTTGATGGAATAGATGAGAATACTTGGCCACTGCAGGTTATTACTCACACCAAGCTATTAAAAAAAACCATTGTGAATATTGTAAGGTATTCCTTACTACAGATGAAATGAAGCAGGGTGGTGATGATTTGATTATGGTGCAGCCGTAAACATGAGGCTTTGCTACAGATTAATTTGTTACCACAAATTCTCTGTGAAACCCCAATCTCATAGAATTAGGGGAATAGTCTTTTCTGTTCATCAGTAAATATATAATTAATGCTGCTCCTGCTCTGTGGTTGACAAGTTTTTGTATATATTTTTGTCCAATCAGTAAATTAATTATTCTCACAAGGAGAACAATTCACTGCTAGTATTAGCATGCTAGTCTGCCATCATAAGTAAATATTAATCTGCAGAACAGGTCCAGTCTGTCAATACAACCAATATTTCGGGGAGGGGGGAGGACAATATATAACTTAAGCCATTCTTCATTTGAGAGAAATTGATAATGTTTTTGGAGTTTGGAATAGCAGTGCTTTTTTTCCTCTGGGACAACATTAAATAGTGAATAGTAAAAGAATTTAATTGTCATTTAGCTATTGCAGCAATAGACAGTCAAATTACAAATGTTTAAAAAGTATACAGCATGTATACAAAAATTACTTTACACAAATTAAAAAACAATGTTACAACAGATTTTCCATAAAGTAAAATATTCAAGCTAAAATGATTTGTGTAGTACATCTTAAATTGAAATCATTAAGAAAATTATGGTACACTCACCGAGCAGTTATCACTGTGATATTTACACTCATACATTCAAGTGAGTAGGGAGGATTTACTGATAACCAACTGTACTACTTGTGCTTGAATAAATCAAATAAAGCTTCTACCTATTCTAGAGGCAGTTTGTTGAACAGCTTCATACTCACTACATTGCTGTTCTATGATTTAGATAATCTGCAGTAAGGTATGTGAAGATGCACACTATTTCTAGTTCTGGCATTACTGAAGATTGGGATACCACTCATCTGCTTTCACAAATGGCACTATAGATGACATTTTAAATTTTTACAATGCTGTAATACCCATTGCCAATGATCAGTGTATCAAATGACAAGTATTTTAATTAAAAGATGGGGATCAGTATGTGGATGGGTGAATATAAATGGATCAGTTTGTACAGTAAAAAGTAATAATAGGTTCTTAAGATATGTCGTTACATGAAGCCAATGGGTGGTGTCCCATTCTTCAGATAAACCTCAGTTCCATGAGAGTGTAAATCCTGCCTAAGCTGGTATTCTGTTAAGTTAGTCTTTGTATACAGTAGAACAGTGAAAATGTGCAAATTTATAACAATTAATATTTTCAAGCTGATAAACAATGGCTTACAGTGGGCAAGTTTGTCAGAGTTTGTAATGATTCTAATGTGTGATTCCCATGTCAATTTATAATACCTAATAACTTAACACTACCTAGTCTTCTACTGGCAAATCTCTTAAACTAAGTAGTATGTAGAAGGTTCAGTGAAGTTTACACAAGTTTCTGTACGGTAATGTTTTCTTAAGTATAAAACTGTAGATGACTGCCAAATGAGGTATCTGTCATACGAAACTAGAATTTGACATAGATACAAGTCCCAGAGTACCTGCTTCGATAGATTGTCAGTCTTTCCAATTGCGGTACCTCATTTTAAATTAAATTATGCAAGGTGACATACACGGTGAAAATAGTGCTGTCAGAGTTATGGAATTAGAAATTCGCATTTTCAAAACGCGAGTGACGGAAATTAAAAAGTATTTTCACCTTTGGAGCTATAGTTTACGAAATTTGAACAATGTAATTCTCCTGTGAGAATGATTAGCGTTTGTTTACAGATTTGTGTATAAAGCAGTTAGTAGTCTACCAGGAAACTGTTTAATGTTTTCATATACGTGGCGTAGAGCCTAACAAGCCGCTCGGTATTTCGGACCCCTAGTCGTGACGTCACGAGTCGCGTTGTGAGGCCTTGTTCCTAGGTGGCGTTGGCGCTTGGCGCGCAGTTGTAGGCAGCTGCCTGTGAAACAAAGACGATGGAGTAAGCAGTTTTTGTGGTGTGCTGTGTAAAGCCACCAAGTGTTAGATTAATTTAGGTATGTCAATATTGCTGAACTTGGAATCAGAAGTCGACATGTAAGCAAGGTAAAGATGTTAAATAATTATCGTTTTTGATTTCGCCAGCGCGTTAGTATAGATAAGTTGGCTGATAATGTGTGATTGTTGAGTAACCTCAGAATGTACATAAACGGTTGTGATAAAAAGGCTAGTTGGATATATCATTTTTGTAATGCTTTTAAGATTTGCATTTATGTTGGATTATTGGAGCTAGATAATACTTGCAGTTTAAATCTCATTGTTTGTGGATCAATTGAGAGTAACGTAACTTCTGTTGTCTGATGTTTTTGAAAAGCCAAGCTTAACTTGCAATATAATTTTGCTAAAAAAATGAAGTGTTAGTAATTCACCATAATCAGTACCGCGTCCCTGTCCAGGTCATATGTTTTCCAAAGAAGTTGGATTTTCGTAAATGATCTCGTTTATCAGCCAAACGAATTTCATGAGCATTGGATACTGCTGAGCCTGTAGCTAGCATATTTATATTTTTTTTATGAGAGACTAGAATATATCGCGTTTCTCCGTTGCTGCTTTAGAGGAACGACAATTTAATTTATTTGCTATGGGCACAGGGACCAAAGTTAACAGTTTTGAATGGGGTCATATGATTCAGTGCCTAAGGGGCTGAATGTATTTTGCAGTGACTGTATATCATTACTGGTATTGGGAGCTGCATTGCCCAATCAATTCGTGTAAACTTTTGTTAACAATAACATGGAATAAGCACAACACTTGCACTTACAACACGCAATACGACGATTCGAATTCAGTACTCATACCACAGATCAGACATTCATTCAACGTAATCGTAAAACGTTCTCATCATTTATTAAAAGAACGTTACACATGGAACGTACCACACCAAAAAATTGTTTAATCTTTGCACTGTACACTGACGAGCCAAAACATTATGACCACCTGCTTAGTAGCTAGATTCTACATCTATGTCTACATTTATACTCCGCAAGCCACCCAACGGTGTGTGGCGAAGGGTAATTTACGTGCCACTGTCATTACCTCCCTTTTCTGTTCCAGTAGCGTATTGTTCGCGGGAAGAACGACTGCCGGAAAGCCTCCGTGCGCGCTCGAATCTCTTTAATTTTACATTCGTGATCTCCTCGGGAGGTATAAGTAGGGGGAAGCAATATATTCGATACCTCATCCAGAAAGGCACCCTCTCGAAACTTGGACAGCAAGCTACACCGCGATGCAGAGCGCCTCTCTTGCAGAGTCTGCCACTTGAGTTTGCTAAACATCTCCGTAACGCTGTCACGCTTGGCAAATAACCCTGTGACGAAACGCGCCGCTCTTCTTTGGATCTTCTCTATCTCCTCCGTCAGCCTGATCTGGAACAGATCCCACACTGATGAGCAATACTCAAGATTCTCTGTCTTCGGAACGAAACACAACACTGTTTCTGCTTATCAGGAATCGACAGATTTTTGTAGGTTTGTTGAGATATGTGGCATTAGAGGACTACACACAGGTCATGTAATTCACATAAATAACGGGCCGCTTATTTGTGTAAGTTGTGATGGCGCCCAGTAGCGACCCAGATGGGTTTCATAGGATTTACATCAGGCGAGTTTGGTCACCGCAACATCAACGTGAAATCACTATGATGCTCCTAAAAGCCCTGTAATACGGTTCTAGCTCCGAGCCATGGACAATTACACTGCTGCAACATGACATCTCTATCGGGGAAGACATCAAGCATTAAGGAATGCTGGTGGTTCCCAGTGTCATCGTGTCTTCGATTACTGCCACAAGTCCCAGGCAAGAGGAGGAGAATGTCTCCCATAGCATAACACTTGTAATGTTTGTGTGCGTGCCTATACAGACATTGTTCCGTGTGCGGCTCGTATCGCGGTTTTGTAAGCGTGGCCCTATCTCATACTGACACGGCGGAGACGGCTGGTGTGCTCAACGTTCACTTCATGGTTTAAATGTTTTATGACGGATGGATTATATATCCGGTCACTATGATGACTATTTTACATCATATGTGGTTTTATGACTGATGGGTCACATACCAGGTACTTTTACACAATCTGATGATGCACCAAAAGGGTGAAACGCGTCATTGACATTAAATAATTTAGCAACCGTGATTGTTTTTGTTCTGGATTTACTTAAGACACTAAAACTGTTTCTAATCGTTGTTTAGACGCTACAGACCTCACTTCTCTTTCTGACAACTAATCTAAATATACAGCAAGCAAAACCTCACCTGCTTCATTAACTGTTTCTCCATCAAAATTCTCCCAATCTTCAGTTGACACAGTAATACTTGTTAGATCTGATTCGTCATTAGTCAACAGAAATTGAACTCCTCGCTAACCTGTACTGTACGTTCAGCAGGTACAGAAACGATCTCCTCTTCAACATCTGTAACATCATGCACTTCAATATGCTCTTTAATTTGGGTTACAACTTCCTGAACAGCTGTGACCCAAACTCCTATTTCATTCTGTTCCCTTTCATTACTATTAGCATCCTATTATTGCGCTTCATCTGTTATTATTCACTGTGAGTAGCATCCTGTTCTTACTCTTCTCTGTTATCATTTCTAGAAATTATGATTGTTTAAGATTCGCCTTGACTACGTCAGTGTATGCACTTTCGCTAACACCAGTTACCTGTGTTTCACTGCACTTGGTCTTTTTTAGCAGCTTCAATTATCTCCACTTAGTCTCCTCATGTTTCATTAATCTGTCATATTCTCTCAAGTCCATAAAATTCTTTGCCCACTGTTCTGCCGTCATCATACCTTTCTTCCCTATGAATAAGAATTTTCCTGGACACCAACTCCCAGTGCGTGCTACATCAGATACCTAAGCAGCACGTAGCTCATTAGCTTAGTGCTATCCACCTTCACAAGATAACAAACAATGGGGTGCTGAAACATTCTATATGGTGTCCAAGGAAGCATGATCGGTATTCAGCTATATGATAGGGAAAAAATATATGGAGATATTGTGCGGGTGTCACTTACACTGTTTAGCACACCCCTAGGTGCCACTGGGAAAGAAACACCCGTTATGACCGCGAACATCCGTTTTCAGTAAATGATAATGTCACACAAACGGAAACATCTTATCGAAATGACAACTGCTGGGTGAAGCCCAACTGAGAGCGAAAATATGGATACCACACCGCGCATATAGGTATGTTAATGAGAGGAGGGATAATCTAGCTATAACTGAAGCAAGCGGTCACTACAACTATTAGGTTTACTATCGTAAACATTCTCACACGACTTACCCACTTACGTAACAACTGGCGAACTCGGCAATTCTTCTCTATACCTCTCCTCTTCCCTCCTCCCTCTGCCCATCACCTCCCCCCCCCCCCCACCCTCCCTCTACATCTCTTATTGCACTCTCTCTATTCATCTCCTCCTGCCTCGTCTGTCTGTCCATATCCTCTTTCCCTTCGTTTATATCCAGTTTCTCTTCCCGTTCCTCCATCCCTTCCTCCCTCCTCTCTCTGACCTTATGTATTGTTGGAAACAGAACCTTGATTGGAAACAGAAGTCAAAATGAATGAGTAAATCGATTGGTATCATTAATACACAGGGTATGAGAGGGATTCATCGTTCCGGAGTCATAATGGATCTCGCTTGAGAAGTTCTTTTTCGATTAGCTTCCAGACGTTGTCTACGCTCTTCGTCAGTCTCATTGACTCGGCGGTCATGTACTTGGCCTTCATCGCGCGTACGCCAACCGATGTTTCGACGCCTCACTGGTGGCATTTTATCCAAAAAAATAAACCACGAACTCAGATCCCTCAAATGTTTGCAGCGCACCGGATTAACAGAAACTCACAACAATGTAATGTTTTAAACACACCAAAGAATTGATCACCACCGACAACACGCTAAAATATCGCTTCCAATTGTATTCTTTTTCGCAAAATGTCGGTATTTAATGCGGAAGTCAGAACTGTCAAATTGAACGTAATTTTTTTTTTTCTATGAAAACTTGCGACAGTAGAACTGTCAAACCGACCGTCACAAAAATGCCACCAGAATTTCCAAATTTTCCGGAGTATTTTCCAAAAAATTTCTTCCATACAAACCTTATTCTGACAATTACGAACACACCCACACACAGATACACACACAAACACACACGCACGCACATACACAAAGTCTTGAAGTCGTTGTCAAATGATCTTTCGTACATGTGGCAACTGACTGAACAAGGGATTATAACAGTAAAATATTTTGGCACAGTGGGTTGGGGGGGGGGGGGGGGGTGATAAAAGCACAGTTATAGGAATGTTACGTGGATACCACCGGTGACTGCAAGACTGGTTAGTGATAGCAGAAATAAAACAGAAACATAGGTACAAACATCAGAAGGCTATCAAAATGAATAATGAAAGCAACTAGCTGGCTGCGAGCTGTTAAAACTGTTCAACTGGCTCCTGAAGGGAGTGAACGAACTTCACATTCCTACCACATCGGGGCTTTCAATGCTAGCGCGTCTTACCAACTCATGTAGTGCGAAAGTAGGAGGCATGGGAAGTACCAGCTGGAGGAATTGAGGTCAGTCTGCACTGTGTAATCAGTACGGAGACGGAGACATCCCTCTGTACGACAGCATGGCTCGTCTCATCAGTAGCGTAGCAACAAGTGGGAACTCCACGTCTCCCAGCAGCAGGTGTTCTCTACGACCTCCTAGGAAAGAGTGTTTTCTTCCACTGCCTAGTAGCAAGTGCTTACTATACGATATTCTAGCAGCAAGCCTTTACTCCTCCATATCGTAGCAGCAAGTCTTCTTTATCTTAACGCTCTGATCTTGGTCGCTTCTGTCAGAGAAGGAGTCTCCTTGTACAACAGAAGCAGACATTGAGAGTTGTGTGCAGTAAGATGTTAGTAATAAGCTTAAGTAAAGGCATACTGTTGCGGATTTCGTTATTATTAACCAGTAGAGTTGTGGCATGAGGAAGAAGCCAGGAGGCTTCTGCCACTCAATGGCACAATTCTGAATCTGAAAATTAGAGAAGTCCCATGTCGCATCCACCGCCTTGTGTGCGGGGGTGGCGCATGTGAAAGTTGTGTTTATTACGTAGGTTGAAATCCAGCCTTGGACTCTGAACATTTTTGTGACAGCCTGTTCCTTTCGGGAAAACTCTTTATCTTTTGCCACCCAGCTTGTAGGCTGTCAATTCTGCAGCTCTCACCGTAAAAAGAGAAATGAAATGAAGGCAAGAATTGGGACAGACATTGATGGTACTTAATATACTCTGCAGTTATAAAGCATCATAAGAGAATCAATACACTGATCATGGGAATGAACATATAATATTCTGAAATACGTTGCGCGACAGTTTAGTTTCAGATGAAGCCTGACAGC
Source organism: Schistocerca piceifrons (assembly GCF_021461385.2). Lineage (NCBI taxonomy): Eukaryota > Metazoa > Arthropoda > Insecta > Orthoptera > Acrididae > Schistocerca > Schistocerca piceifrons. Next base: position 450,964,671 of record NC_060138.1, on the reverse strand, counting down.
TAACTATGTACCCTATTCCAAATGATTTCTGAGATAGAACACATTTAATCCATTTTTGTTTTAGGGCTAGTGGCATTTACGTAAGTGTCTTACCGACCCATCATCATTGACGTTATATTCTAGCTGAGCCTACTTCGTTGCTTTCCATCTCTTTGCTCGGGATTATTTCTGCCATTAGACTGCATTACTGAACGTACAGTTGTTCATGGTGTGTTGTGGATGAAGCAGTGCGAGGGACTGAGCGTGTATCAGAGAGAAGCATTGGTCAACTGTATTGGTTAAAATGTCACACATCAACACTACTGAGGAATATGCGGATATGGTATATTTTTACAGCTTCTGCGGTTGTAGAATACCGCCGGCGGTTTCCTGATAATAGAGTGTTTACATCGCGTGTAACAGATATTCTTTCAAATTTCCATTTTCCTTCTGAACGTGTAGTTCAACAACCTGTGTAAGAACTGCAACACTTTATCGAAATGGTGTCGTGTATTTCTATTTCTAGCACACGGCGACGTTCTGTATGTACCAGTGTCGTATGAACGTGTGTAAGGCGAACATTACATGCGGAACAGTTGTACATCTCACATGCAACGTGTCCGCAATCTCCATATCTTCGACAATGACCACGATTTGAATGTGGTCACTGGTCAAACAATAATCGTCATTTTCTTCCATAAATATTGTTCAATAATGAGGTCACGTTTGCATGTAATGGAATCAACAATACACGTAATAATCGTCAATGGTCGCAGGAAAATCAATACGCTACAGTGCAAACTAATCTCCAAGATCGTTTTTCGTTGAATGTTTGATGTGGCACGATAGGCAACATGTTGACAGATCCAGTCATTTCAGAAGAGCAGATGACGGGACAGAATTTTTTGATAACTTCATTTGTTGAACGCCCTGAGAACGACCCGGATCGGAATGTACCCCCAGCATGCTGGATCTCCTCCACATTTCACCAGACGTTTGAAGGAACATCTCAACCATACGTACCCTAATCGGTGGTTTGGTCGTGACGGTACCATTAACTGGTCACCGAAATCGCCCGACCTGACATTATTAGATTCTTTTATACAGGGTTGGAAGGAGTATGCGGTGTACAAATGAAAGTCTTATACAACAGATGAACTGCTTGGTCGTATCATGGACGCTGCCCTCATTCGGGAACGTGCGAAGCACTCAGACAATCAACACAACGTGGTCTTCCAAATGTGCTCAAATGCACTGAAGTTGGCCGTGGGATTTTCGAACATTCATTGTGAAATGAGCAACGGGTGTAATGTGAGGCGTATGATAATGCTTGGAGGTGAACATGTTAAAAATACATATTTTCAATTGATACTTTGAGAAGCGAATGTTGTAATATTTGCTAAGTGTTGCACCTGTGTAAACCTGACAATGCATTGAACAATGACATTAAATGTTTGCTGTTTCGGAAACAGTTCGGAATAGGCACATGCCCACATGAAGTTTTTTGCTTTAAATGATAGTTCCTGTCATATCGCTGAAATTCCTCTTGAATCACCCTGTATAGTAATACATCTCAAATGCTCGATTCTCTCCTTTTTCGGTTTTCCCACACCACATGATTCATTTCTAACAATCTAAACAATCGTGTCGTTCAGATATACATAATCAGAATTTTTTTCCTCTTATTAAGACCGATTTGTGATAGTAGTAGACCTCTTTTGTTCAAGGATCACTTTTTTACCTGTGCTAGTCTGGCTTTTATACTTCGCCGTCATGCGCTGTTCAGGTTCCAAGGTAGTTAAGTTTTTCGCTAATCTCATTTGTGCTACTTCTCATTATCTTCGTCCTTCTTCTGTTTACTCTTAACTAAACAGTGTGTGCGCACTAGACTTGTTCATTCCATTCAACAGGTCCTGAAGTTCTTCCTCACTTATACTGAGGATGGCGATGTCATCAGCGAATGTTATCATCGTTATCTTGAATGTCTGTCTAACATCGCTTTTAAGTCAAACACTTCTTTTCTTTTCTCCTACTCTTACTGTTACGTCTTGGTAATATATTTTATATTACTCGTCTTTGCATATAGACTGTAAGCAGGTATCGAGTAGCCCTGATATCGATTATGATGACATCGCTATGGTCACTTCTTTTGTTTTTTCACGCCAGAACGAGCTAGCGAGTCACATGGTGGTGTTTAACCGTGTGCGTGGTGTGAAGATGTTAAGGAATCAGGCTAAGAGAACAAGTAAATTTTGTGACTATGAAGGTATTTGATGTTGTGCAATCATTCGTGTACCTCACGAGACGTAATCCGTTACATTTTTAACAAACGGCACGAAAACCTTAGATTTTGCAGTAGCCTGTACGCCAGTACGATTTCTGCGTGGCTGCCTCAACGCACGTTTTATTTCGGCGGACGAATATCCGTTCTTCATTAGTGCATTGTGGAGATGTTCCATCTAAGCGTCGAGCAACTCCGGTTCACAAATATTTCTAGCTCTGTCCGCTAACGTCTTGATAACACCCCGCTTCTGTTGTGGGTGGTGGTTCGAATCCCACACACACGGACCGTTATTTGCACCGGGATTCGAACCACACCCAATTCCTACCGTTTGTTAAAAATGTAAGGGAAAGAATAGGGAGGATCTTGACGAAGCGGAATATTATCGTAATTTACAAGCCCACCAGGAAGATACAGGTATACCTTAAGCCTGCCAAGGACGCTCGCAAACCACTGGAAAAAGCTGGAGTGTACAGGATCCCATGCAGCTGTGGTGATGTTTATGTGGGTACCACTAAAAGAACTGTTTCTAAACGTTTGGAAGAGCATAAGGGAAATTGTAGAAGAGGAGAAACGGAACGATCAGCTGTTGCGGAGGATGCTTTCCAGCCAGGGAACCACAATATTCGTTTCGAGGAGACGCAAGCACTAGCGGCCACAAGCGGATATTGCGAAAGGCTCTACAGGGAGGCAATCGAAATCGCTAAACACCCAAATAATTTCAACCGAAAGGAGGAAGGTGTGAAATTAAACGGTATATGGATGCCGGTGTTAAAGAAGATGTGTACCACCCGTCCACTACTGGGTGATGGCAACGGCGATCGACGACGACGGACAGCGGCCAATTGCACTGACGTTTTCAAAACACGTGACGTCACGCCGCGGCGTGGGAGCGCGCGTACCCGGAATTTAGCGGCAGTCAGTAGCGAGCGAGTGGGTGTGTTGGACCTTCCATTGAGCTATGGACCCCCTTGAAGATGTCTCCCGCAGTCGGAGACCAAACGTTGGGAATCGACACAGAATTCATCAACCGACCACGGCATAACAGCCCGGATAATTATAATAGACATGATATTTCCGGCCGTGAAAGTCTACATTTTAGTATGCTAGGTTTTTACGTTGACATCTCAATATGCATGACGAGGTGATGCCTCCTGATTAATTACTGCACAGTGTGCATAGATAAAAATGTCAACGAACATCAAAGTACAATTTTTTCTCAGTTTTCTCCTATCACCTACAGACAGCACGAGATTCTAGTTGATTTACCTATCAACATGAAGGCTACTGACGTACAGAAGAAAACTACACTGAGCACGCACTGCGTATGTGGCCCACAACTAGCCCGTCTATATCTGTCTCGGCAAGAGCAATTTGAATACGGCCGGAGCTGCGGATATTTACCAGTGACGTTCTCTGCGACGTCGAAACCACAGCAGGAGGCTCCTGCGTTGTGCTGAGATGTGGATCAGCGTCTTGTTGCAGGTGCGACTGCCCCACGCGATCGCGTATGTGCAAAACTTACGTCCGGGATGCCGGACGAAATACAGAACTTCCATATCACTCCCTCGCACGAACCGGAGCAAAAGCGACCGCTTCCCTTCGAAACCAAAAAGCGAATCCTTGATTTCTGTAGCTATCAGACGGATTTGGCCCGTTCAATAGTAACAATTTTTATATGAACTAACCAATCACCGTCCGAGCCGCTCGCTGTCTGTATGGCCAGGGACTGTGCAGTCAGCGTTGCTTCTGGGAGGCGCCCGTTGTATGAGGTCACTGCCCCCAGCACCACACCGGCACCGCTTTCTGAATTCGCGGAAGGTCCCTCTGCTCCCTGGGTGACGGAGCCGCCGTTGTCTGGTACGGGTGTCCGGTCTAGGGCAACATCAAAAGGGATACTTCTGCACAGGACGGCGACGCGGTGGCCCTCTCTGTGGGTGATATAAAATCTCCCTCCCCGCTTTTCCCCCCGCCCGACCCCCCACCCGGTTCTCAGCACCGATCATATTTGCAGTGGTTCCCGGCAGAGAACATTACTACGAAAAAGTTCTTCAAAATACGTGATTTGTATTGCAATGCAACTTATACTCACTGTGTGGTTTAATAGACCTGTAATAAGTATAATTATGCGTGCGGCACCCTTAACTTGATCTCCGCACTTTGCTGGTTGCCATGGCAACCCTCAGTTCAGAAATAAAAATGCAAATCGACGGATAACGTGGGCCATAGAACGCCATCTTGTAGGGGATGAACGTAGTATTCAAATGGTTCAAATAGCTCTAAGCACTATGGGAGTTAACAGCTGAAGTCATCAGCCCCATAGACTTAGAACTACTTAAACCTAACTAACCTAAGGACATCACACACTTCCATGACCGACGCAGGATTTGAACCTGCGACAGTAGCAGCAGCATGGTTCCGGACTGATGTGCCTAGAACCACTCGGCCACAGCGGCCGGCTAACCTATTATCCATTGTTTCTCCCTTTGCAAGGTAACCGATAACAATAATCAGTTTTATATCCTTGAGATACTTGCTACTGTTTTTCCGACAGGATGCCGGATGCCAGTCCTGTAGCCACATGGTCGGTTAACCAAAAGAAGGGAAGGGAAGTCGTTCATGCATGCACATTTACTCTGGGTTATGGCATCTGTTTGTGTATCGTATTTTCTGAGGCGGAGATTGAGGAATAGCTGAGCATTTGACTAAACAACGTGGGAAATTACCTAAAACCACACTCATGTTGGCCGGTGTACCAGCCCAATCGTCGTTAATCTGCATCTGTAGCGAATTATTATAGATTACGATAAGACGCTGTTGTACACGAGCATGGCAAAAATATCGGGTGTAAAGCTCATGGTTTACTTTTACTACAATGTGTGTTTTAACAGTACAAAATTTCTATGAACATAATAATTCTGTGTGGCTGAATGCCTGGTGCAAAACTTTCAGTTGGAAGCCCCTTCGGAGATTTGCATTCTTAACCCTTCCCAGTAACCTACCTGGAAAAGGAGACCTACACTTTCACGTGGAGTCCGAACCACTTGTAATTCCTAGCTGGTATTCACATCATTAAGGGGCTAGATCTAGGTTTAATGCAAACTGAAATACTTCGTTGTATGACTATCATTTGATCCCTTGACCTTTCGGTTTCTGGCTCGACCATTAGCACTCACCAAAACTACCTAATGATCTTTGGTATGTATGAGTTGCAGCTCTGAAAAATAGACGACATACTGCTTCGAGATTTACTATCCTACATAACATTACGTAATTACAGGTGTGTCTTTAATGGCCATTCTAATTTAATGGAATGAGTGGATAGAATTTTTATTCAAGCATAGAAACAGTTTTCTACAAGATTACAACTTTCTCGAATTAGGCGATGACGCCAACAGCGCACACAACGTTACTTTCATCGCTTAGTGGTACAACAACACAATAAACTGTTAGATAAAGGTGAAAAATCATTTGAACTTCGTCTCGTTCCACAGCTGCACAGTTTTATAACCCTTTAGTGATAATCAGAAATTTGATTAATGTTGCTCGGTTTGCTACATAATAGGTACTTTCTAGCGGTGCTGAACTCATAGGGAATGTAATGCGATCTAATGTGGCTACAAATAGAAACGTTACCTCGTCTGAAGTAAATATCTGATGTTGTTAACTGTGTGACTGAATAATCATGAAGTGTTTTCACGCGAGATGCATTAAAATCGCGTGTATAGTTTAAACCTATGGGCCACATTTTGGTCTAGTTATTTACGTGAATAACTGTGTAAGAGTAAAGGAACTGCAGAGTCGCATACTGGTGTGCACGTAAACTGGCAATTTTCATTAATTCTTCCACATCCCAGGTAGTAAAATTTTTCATAAATTTCTTCAAATTGATCCTGAGTAAAAACATGATTTTTCAGCCTTCATGGCCAAAGGCGACATGTTGCAAATGCCGGTCAGTTATGCAGGTTCTGTGTAACACGTGAATATTTTAGCCGTGAGGAAATGAGAATATGTTGCCGCTATCGGTCCTGGCTCGAGTAAGGGAAGAAATTGTATAAAATAATGACACTTCGTTTTATCTAACATAGACACAGGAAAACTTGAAAATATAGAGATTATTATTCTTTGCAGCAGATCAGTGAAGGGGAAGTAGTCCATTTGACTTACGTCATACCAGTGCTCCTGTTCCACAATGCAAGTTTAAACAATCCAACAAGACAACTACTTTATTAAGCCTGTAGTCGGCTTCGGATTTATTCATGGTGACTCTGACAACAATAGGACGGAGTTGGGTAGAGGCACGAAGAGTTTTAAAGTTTGCTAAGAGAATCGTTAAGTGTTACTGCTGCAAAGTAATTAAACTGCCGTCCAGTAACTGGGTTAATGCCGTGAGTGCATTACTCCGAGTGGCAGGGGAGGCAACTGCCCTCCACGGTTGCTAGGAGCTGTGAGCTGGGGAGGGGAGGGGGGGGGGAAGGGGCCCAGGAGTGGGGGAGGAGACGCTTTATTTGCCGGTCATCGATCGGACGTGGAAGCCACGTGGGCGTTGGGTGCTAGGTACTGGGCGTTGCCACGGCTCGGTGAATATTTCGCACCTCGCGTTGCCGCCTGGCGGTGCGTGAAAACCTAAACCGAGAAACTTAGGCAACCGTGTATGATTTTATGCGAAAAGCCATTTTTGATACAGTTTGTGACGGTATTCCTCGCAGCATTTCTAGTGTGTGCGGAGGAAAATCTGTTGTCACCAATTTCAGTTTATTGATTTCATTCCGATACGACGTGCGATATTTTACCATTCATTCATGTGGGAAGATAAAAAAATATAACATCGTTTTACTGTGAAGCCCGTTTCAGCTACATTTTGGGTACGTGAAAGATGATTACTGTGATTCTCTGGCCAATTAAATTCTAAGAGTCACATCTCACACCAGGGTGGTCAAAAAGGTAAGGAAACAATGTAATACCCTTTCGTTCATTTTGCGTCACGTCCCTTATTAGCGGGAGATGTTAATTACGTATTCCTTACTACATTCTCCTTGACAGAGGTGGCCGCTGCTAGCTTTAGTAATAAGTTTCTGTATATTCCAAAAGTACGATATCGTATATCCTTAGAAATGCTTTACAGCACTGACGGAAACAAAATCGCAACGCCAATAATATTTGATATAAAGTAGTGAAATTTTGGGAATACATTTGCCTAGGTAACGTATTTAAGTGATTAAAATTCCAAGATCACCAGTTAGGCCTCATGTTAATGCGACATATACCACTGCAAATGCGAAATGCCGGTACATTAATAACCGCTCTAACCACCAGAATGCCGGCCGGAGTGGCCGAGCGGTTCTAGCGTTTACAGTCTGGAACCGAGCGACCGCTACGGTCGCAGGTTCGAATCCTGCCTCGGGCATGGATGTGTGTGATGTCCTTAGGTTAGTTAGGTTTAACTAGTTCTAAGTTCTAGGGGACTGATGACCTCAGAAGTTAAAGTCCCATAGTGCTCAGAGCCATTTGAACCATTTAACCACCAGAATGTTGAATGTAAGCATGCAAATGTGCATGCATTGTGTTGTACAGGCCGCATGGCAATTTGTGGGTTGGAGTTCCATGCCTGTTGCACTTGGTCGGTTAAAACAGGAGCGGTTAATGCTGTCTGTGGATGACGCTGGAGCTGACGTCCGATGATATGTTGAATTGCAGACAGTTGTGGTGATTGAACAAGCGAAGGCAACATGTCGACACTCTGTAGGGAATGTTGGCTTACAACAGCGGTATGCGTGTGAGCGTAATCCTAATGGAAAACAATCCCTCGAATGCTGATCAAGAATGGCAACAAAACAGGTCGAATCACCAAATGGACGTACAAGGTCACAGTCAGGATGCGTGGGATAACCACGAGTGTGCTTCTGCTGTCATACGAAATTGTATTCCAGATCATAACTCCAGGTGTAGCTCAAATGTATCTATCACGCAGTCAGGTTGGTCGCAGGTCCTCGGCTAACCCCCTTCTAACCTACATACGGCCATCACAAGCACCGAGGCAGAACCAGCCTTCATCAGAAAACACAACAGACATTCAGCCTTCCCTGCAGTGAGCTCTCGCTAGACACCACTGAAATCGCAAATGACGGTGGTTTGGGGGTAAATGCATTGTACCGTACAGGGCGTCAGGCTCGGAGCTGTCCTTGAAGTAGCCGATTTACAACAATTCGTTGTGTTGTTGTGGTGCCAACTGCTGCTCAATTTGCTGCTGTGGCTGCAAGACGATGCGCAATAGACATACGCCGAACACAACGGTCTTTCCTCTCGGAAGTGCCACGTGTCCATCCAGAGCCAGGTCTCCTTGCGATCGCACATTCTTGTGACCACGGCTGCCAGTAATCATGTACAGTGGCTACATTCCTGCCAAGGCTTTCTGCACCAGCTTCTTGTAACCCTATTACACACCCTATTCAAAATAAGTAACGCGTTGGTAATGGTGTCTATGTTTCTTTAAAGGCATTGTTGACTAACATCAAGTCAGCACGTCCAATCTCAAAGACCGTTACAGCGTGTGTTGAAAGCAAACCTTAGTTGCATGCTCATAGTGGCACTACTAACGCCACTCTTACGCGACTGGCGTGAAATTTGAATAGACATCATCTTTCAGACGCAGAAACACGCCTTCCAACTTTCGTTTATGTTGCAAACTCGTTCTTTGTGTTGCGATTTCTTTTCCCTTCGGTGTATATGCCAATAGTTTAAGTGAATAACGAAACGACGTTGTGGGTCCACTTCTCAGACTTTCGTCTCTAGCCAGTCCTGAAATACAAGTTTAATGAATTTCTTATTCCATATTAAAATGATGACACTCACTTTTAATGTCGCACAACCTATTTCTGAAATCACAGTAATTACACCGGTAAATTTTTCCCGTTGTGAAAACATGTTCCAATTCACAAAAAAAGTGATGCACCTAGGAATAAATATTTGATTGAGACTTACAAAAGCTGCAATTGAGAGAAATCTTGTCACTAGTGTATTTACTAGTCTGTCACATTATTGCTCTACTACACATCAGTAATTAGCAAACGAAATCAAATCAAGCGGAAGTATTATCAAAAAATGGTTACTAGTTAAATAAATTTTGAAATGGAAGCTATTGGAAAACAACACAAATTCACATTTCCAAGATTGGTGAAACTGTTAACACATAAAGAAAGTCATTTCATTTGGAAGTATCACATGTTCCATGGGAAAGGACCTTCTCCTGTTTCAAAGCAGAAGACGGTGTGCGACTGACGAACTATGGTTTAACTATCCACATGTTATGTAAACAGATCTAAAAATGTGCAGCATTTTACTCGCCATAAAATTCTGTACCCGGAGAATTGGCGACATTTACAAACAGCTTTAATATTTTACACAGAACTTAAATGTGCATTACGCGAAATATTTTTAAATGCTGTGCAAAACACGCTCATCTCCAGTAACTACAAAAACTGCAGAAAATAGAGCAGACTGCTTATGGCGGTCACTAGTGCGCGTTCCTTCGTGTAACCCTAAAATCAGTCACCGGACTCAAAACCCGACCAAAAGCTGTCATGTGCATTAGTAGTCTCTGACTTTTGCGGCTGGAGAAGAGATATTCATATCAAGATGTGTTAAACCTAACTAACCTCAGGACATCACACACATCCACGCCCGAGGCAGGATTTGAACCTGCGACCGTAGCAGCAGCGCGGTTCCGGACTGAAGCGCCTAGAACCGCTCGGCCACAGCGGCCGGCTCACCCTTTTCAGATGATATGTATCTTGTAAGTTATCAATAATATTTGCTTTTCACTTCTTATTGTGAAACTTTTAGTGAAACATTGTTTGGAAATTTATGTGAAACTTTCTCATCTGTTATTATACGCAGTAATAAGACAAAGATCTAATCAGTGTAAGTATCAGAGATGCCAGAGCTTAGACCACGGTCACTTGATTAGGATTTCAATATCTTTTTAGATATACGCTAATATTTCTGTCTAGCCCTATTTATTTCCGTACATCCCTTAAGGTTTTATTGTTTTATTTGTCATTCTTACTACACAAAATTAATTTAGCGTCAACTGCCCATATTTCGAGTGGTTTGCAGGTTCCGGGCCGCTGAATTTCTCCCTTGTTTGGCACTGCACTTCTCCAAAAACCAGTAGCGAAGATCATTTGATACGCCATTGTGTTTGGTGTTGATGCTGTTAACATTTCAAATCAAAAATGGTTCAAATGGCTCTGAGCACTATGGGACTTAACTTCTGAGGTCATCAGTCCCCTAGAACTTAGAACTACTTAAACCTAACTAACCTAAGGACAGCACATACATACATGCCAGAGGCAGGATTCGAACCTTCGGCCGTAGCGGTCGTGCGGTTCCAGACTGAAGCGCCTAGAACCGCTCGGCCACCCCAGCCGGCTGTTAACATTTCGATAGGTATTTTTTCATTCTAGTCAAGATAAATAATTTTCTACAGAGTTCAGCTGGAAATATTTCCTCAAGCCAGTTAAGCCGCACTTTCAAAGTTTTTTCTGTGATACAGTTGTTCTTATCTAATTGATAAAACATGTCGTCCACAGATCACCTAGGATAAGGTTGTGCCTAAATAAAAGTAAGGGATGCTGCCTCATAGCAGGTAGTGACCGGCTGCACTCTTTAGGATACCTGGAATCTGACGTCAGTTCATACAGACAGGTGTTCTGAATTTTATTCGAGATGCCACCTCTCCAGTTGTTGAGACACAAAGACGTCCGGCCATTGACAAGTTGGACATACTGCAGAGCCGCGACAGTGGAAGTGGCTGCAAATAGTTTCCAAAAAATGTAGTATCTACCTTGTGACCCCTTCGTTTTTCATCTGTGGATTTTTCTCCTCAGCAATCTGCATCAAATACTGATAAGACCTCAGGAGACAGATCACGGGCATCAACGACTGCAGTTAATTGGATGCAAGAAACAGCGGTTTCTGCTTTTGAAATAAGCCCACCCCCTATTCGGGGCGTACATAAAGTCCAGGAACACTTTCAATTATTTATTGCACAAGAACCAAATATTGTACAAATATCATACATATGTCGTTCTGAAAAGAAACTCTGAATTTTTTTCATATTTCTTAATTTTCTGATAGTCAGCGCTAGTCGCAAACATGGCGAGTTCAGGTGCGGAGTGGGGTGTTTCCTAAAATGGCCTCCCCGATCACCAGATCTCACTCCGTGTGACTTTTTTCTATGGGGACACATTAAAGATCTGGTGTAAGTACCGCTTCTACCACGTGATGTAGCAGAGCTCCGGGAGAGAATACGGGAAGAGACTGCCACAGTCGACGATGCCATGCTGGGACGGGTATGGCAAGAATTAGATTACCGTATTGACGTCTGCCGGGTCACTCGTGGTTCGGATATCGAATGTTTGTAAAAAAAAACTTTCAGAGTTTCTCTTAAAAATGTAATATGTGTGACATCTGTACAATGTTTAGTTCTTGTACAATAAATAATTGAAATTATTCCCGGACCTTATGTACATCCTGTACTTACGCCATCAAACCCAACAGCAATAGCAGGTAAAGCAGTATTGTTTACGTTATCTCCTTTTAAAAAGGCTATGGAGTAAGAAAAAGAAAAGTTAGTACGTATGTATTGTGTTAACATTTCCACTGCCATTTGCTATGGAAGTAGACTAATTCGCACAGTAGTAAACTGAAAAACGAATATCTTGTTCGAGCTTTGACATCTGTGTCCATTATCGTCTTCAATAAAACAATTTCGGGTATGTGATTGCACTATCATGATTTCTTTATTTTTTATGGAACAACGAATCAGCCACTGTTGCACTGAAAGCAGTTGTAATAAAGATGTGTTTATTAGCAGCTTTTGGCTATGGAATTAAGACTTTTTTTAAAAAAATACTTTCTGCCTGTGAAGAAAAACATTCACAGAACGTATTACTCATCGTCAGTGTATAATTCACTTAACCGCCTTCTGCGCTATGCAACGGCTGATGCATCAAATGTTGTAAATGGAAACATGGCAGCAGAGGTACTGACGAGAGCCCAGACTCGTCAGGCGTGCCGTATAGGGAAAGCAACATCGTAAGGTACATATGACGACGGACATACAGGAGACGTTCATAACATCTAAATGCAACATATCCTAACGAAGTTATCAACAAGTGATTACACGCAAGACACAAGCAGTTAGCTATGCAGTAAATACGTTCTTTATCTTTCAAGATTCTAATTGAGAGCAATAACATTTAAGATCAATGAGGTTTTACCAAAAATTCTCGGAATTGTAGTAAATGTAAAGTGGAGATCCACCAGTACATCACGAATCCTGGAAGACTCTTTACAAGTAAATGGCTGTGAAACAGGACTGTGTCTAAATCTTTGGCCTTTGATTTTCGGACATTACACCGGTAATTCACCATTAACATCGACTGATTCCTGGAATTAAAAGTCTCGTCGGCATTCAGATGGAGATAGAGGTCAGACTGAATAAAGGTGAGGACTGAAATCGACGTTAGCTTTCTTAAATGAATTATCTTGCTATTTTCCTCAATTTGTGGAGGGGAAAAATGAAAATTCAAACTGTCAGGGTGATCATTTGTCAAAGTTGGGCGTAGGTCCCCTCTCTATGCTTCGTTCTTTTCATTTCATCTGCTGTCTTACCAAATTACCTATCGCCCTCTCCCTCGCCGGTCAGCTTCTTCTCCACATTGATTTCATCTGCTAATGACGTAATATATAGTAGCAGTTGCATAGTAAACTAGCGTCGTAATAAATATGGTAATCATACAGACAAATTATGCTACTAATCATGAGCTAAGAAACATTAAAATTAACAGCAATCACATTATGCGGCTGATGAAATTGAAATGACGGAGAAGAGCACAACTTCACTACCATGCTGCCACCACGCTATGCGTTCCGGGACCAGGAGGCACTGTTGAGCTTCCTCCAGGATGTGTTGGCTTTCGCTGGCGGGTTTCAGCTCCGTCCGACCGTCAAAAGGGACTGTGACCTACTGGTACCACGAGGCAGCGTTTTGATGGAGAAGTATACGGCGTTTGTCTCCGCGCGTCCGGAGGATACGGAAGCTGGAAGCCAGGAAGCATTTGTGGAAGGTGTCAACTTGGGGACAAGACAGAGTGGCGAGAAGGCGTTATCGTGTTTGGACGTGACCGTGATGATACCGTGAACGAAGTGTACCGATTTATTGGTGTGTCGATGGGGATTGTCCAAGTATCTATAAGGAACGGTATATCACTCGCAGTTATGTGACACGGCGCAAGAACAGTAGAAAGAAAAACCTAACAGGCAACCGTGGACATGAGCGTCGTGCGTTGTCAATGACAGTGAGAATTCAAAGTCGACAGGAATTACGGCTGTCAATGAGTGCATTTCCATCTCGACCAGTTTTTGAGCGAACACTGCGAGGTAACTGCATCTAATGGACATTTTGGACCTGGATACACCGCTAAAGTAATTACTACTAGTTGCTTGCAGATCTGCACATCTTCCACGGGCCAGACAACTCATAAACAGCACAACAGTTCTTGTGTGGTGCAACGAGTAATAATATAACAATAATAATAATAATAATAATAATAATAATAATAATAGGAATAGATAATACAAATATTAAAGAAGAACTAAAAGAAAAATATAGACAAAGCCTAACAAAAATACTGAAAACAGAAATGACAGCAAGAAACAAGACAAAAGCTATAAATACTTATGCTATACCAATATTGACCTACTCATTTAGAGTAGTGAAATGGAGTAACACAGATCTAGAAGCACTCAATACACTTACACGATCACAATGCCACAAATATAGAATACATCACATACATTCAGCAACAGAAAGATTCATATTAACCAGAAAGGAAGGAGGAAGGGGATTTATCGACATAAAAAACCTACATCATGGACAGGTAGAAAATTTAAGAAAATTCTTTATAGAACGAGTAGAAACTAGCAAAACACACAAAGCAATCACTCATATAAATACATCGGCTACACCATTGCAATTTCATAACCACTTCTACAACCCTTTAGATCACATAACATCAACAGATACGAAGAAAGTAAATTGGAAAAAGAAAACACTACATGGCAAGCACCCGTATCATCTAACACAGCTACACATCGATCAAGAGGCATCCAACACACGGCTAAGAAAAGGCAATATATACACTGAGACGAAAGGATTCATGATTGCAATACAGGATCAAACAATAAACACCAGATATTATAGCAAGCATATTATTAAAGATCCCAATACCACAACAGATAAATGCAGACTTTGCAAACAACAAATAGAAACAGTAGATCACATCACTAGCGGATGTACAATACTAACAAATACAGAATACACTAGAAGACATGACAATGTAGCAAAAATAATACATCAACAACTTGCCATACAACACAAACTAATAAAACAACACGTTCCCACATACAAGTATGCACCGCAAAATGAACTGGAGAATGATGAATACAAATTATACTGGAACAGAACCATTATAACAGATAAACAACACCACATAACAAACCTGACATCATACTCACCAATAAAAAGAAGAAATTAACACAACTAATCTAAATATCCATACCCAATACAACAAATATACAGAAGAAAACAGGAGAAAAAATTGAAAAATACATCCAATTGGCTGAGGAAGTCAAGGACATGTGGCATCAGGATAAAGTTGACATTATACCAATTATACCATCAACTACAGGAGTCACACCACACAATATCCACCAGTACATCAACGCAATACAGCTACATCCAAACGTATACGTACAACTACAGAAATCTGTAATTATTGATACATGTTCAGTTACCCGAAAGTTCCTAAATGCAATGTAACATATACTGTACAGTTAAAAGGAAGTCACGCTTGATCAAGGTCCGCGTCACTTTCCATTTTTAACCAGGCATAACGCCTGAGAAAGGAAAGAAATAATAATAATAATAATAGTAACGGTATGTATGGTAATGAACTTTTGGAATTTGTGAAATGTAAAGCTCATTAGCATTATGGAATTTTCTCATTAAGTTCTTATGAGGTGTGAGTAGTCTCATCTAACTGGTACGTATGATGATAGTACAGTACAATGTGGAGAAGAAGTTGACTGGTGAGAGGGAGAGCGATAGATAGTGTAATTGTGTAAGACTGGCAGACGGAATGGAAAGAAGGAAACAGAAATTTAAAAGGAAGTGAAAAGCAAAGAAAGGGAAACAAAGCCGATGACAAAAGTTACAGCTTTACTCTTCCGTTGAATGCAGAATGGTTTTGCATAAGATGCAGATTACACGGTAATTTGTTTCAGAGTCGTATGGCTGAAAGGGGAAGAAGGAAACTATAGATACATGCAAAGGTACCGCCAAGATGCTGGACGTATCCTATCTGACAATGCAATTGTGGAATGATGGCAGGTGTCTGATATATGGTAAAAGATGTTGAGGATACCAGTGTTTAAGAAACCGTTTTAGTGAATAGAACGTGTGGAACTCACGCCGCTTATTCCGTCGCACCCGACCTTTACCATCAAACAACCAAATGTTGCAACACATCCTACGTACAAGCGTTCATCGCTAGCTGTTGTCGCCTAGAGTTTTCACTGTTTGTGCCATGTTACTATATCACAGTAGTAAAGATTTGGCAGTGCTAAAGACTGAGTAATTTTTTTCTAATCTAATATGGAAAAAAATTTTCTAACTTACAGGTTTGCATATTGGCACGAGACATATTTTCTTCAAGATTTGACAGTTTATTTTTCCCAATTTAGATGTTCACCCAATATCATGCCAAGCCCTTTTACTGTATTTGAAACGGTAAGTGGATACCATTGAGAAGAATTGGAGGAACTGTTTCACGAAAATATCCGCTGATCAACTTTTGCAGATTCAGGGCCTGGACAAAAATATGGAAGTACCACAACAAAATACATAACAGTACCTAATGCGGTGTAGGAAAACCGTTGGCATTAAAACCAACTTTTAATCATCCCGGAATCAGGTCATGTATGATTTTCAAAGGAATCTTATACGATTATTCCTCAAAAATATTGGCACGTTCAGATAACGATGATAGAGGTAGGTAGCGATTACGCACCCTTCTCTTCAAAGTAGAGCACAGAGGCTCAATAATACTCTTCGGTGCCAGGGAGAAGCGACAGTTCACCCTCGTGTTCATAAAACCAGCCTGGGCGATGCGCGCTGTGTGAATAGGGGCCCTGTCGTCTTGGAATACAGCAACACCATCGGGGAACAATCCAAAGAGGTCACATAATTCGTGGCAGTAAAGCAACCTTGCAGAGTAATCATGCGGGTCCCGGAATTCCACGGTATGGCTGCCCAAATCATCACCGAATCCCCGCCATGTTTGAGAAGTTGGGAACTGTTTGTAACAAGACTCATCCCACGAAATGACTTTCTACTATTGCTCCATACTCTAGGTCATATGGCTTCGACACAACTTTTTCCTGTTACGGACATTTGCACCAGTGATGATTGGTTTCCGAATTCTAGCTCGGCCTGCAATTCTCTGCATTTGGAGATCCCTTAGTGTAGTTTTAGAGTTTACAGGTTCGTGAGTGCGACATGTTCTGCAATGACTTTTGCAGCTGTTGTCCTTTTATTTTTCGTGACAGTCCTCTTCAACGATCATCTGCCACCATCAGTCAACACACACTTTTGTCCGCGTTACGACTTAGCTGATGATATCCATCCGCTATTCCTGTATGCGGTATAATGCTTCGATATGGTGCGTCTTGAAACACCAGACGCTTCTGGTACCATGGTTACAAAAGCAAGCACACACTAGCTTCATCAAAATGCCCTCACTACTACGCAGAAAACTTTTCATACCACGACTGTCTCTTGCGACGTATTGGGGACATCGCACAGGTGCTGTTCATGGCCAAACATTAGGGGTGCTGCAGAAGTAGTTCAACACAACACCTTCTTTTCTCAAAAAAGATTAGTTTCATTCAGGCTTCCAATACACCATATCTTTCCCCATTCTTTTGGCTACAAAATCCTATTTTTCAACAAAAGCTCCGTTCATTACGACGGCCTTACGCTACCTTACTGCGAGAGCCTGTATCCCCACATGACACAGCTCTACTGCTGCTGGTCGACGTTGGAGCCATGTCTTACTTCATCGATAAGCTCTCCATCATCCTGCTTCCTGTGGAGTGCATCCTAGATCGGGTCAACAGATAGAAGTCAGCAGGTGCGAGACCCAGGCTGCAGGGCGGATGAGGAAGAACATTCCAATGAAGTTTTGTGAGCTCCTCTTAAGTGCGCAGACTTGTGTGAGGCCTAGCGCTGTCGCGGAGAAGAAGTTCGTTTGCATTTTTGTGCCAAAGAATACATTGAAGTCGCATCTTTAATTTACTGAGAGTAGCACGAGAGGTCGATCAGGTCTGCGCGACCATTATGCGATGATGACAGACGTCTCACTCAATGACTGATCGTACTTTTGTTCACTGCCAGGCCTACACAAACATTTTGCAGGCGTCTATGAATTTCTACGATGCACTAGTTTCCCGCCAAAAGAAACTCATTGATAGCTCTGCTTAAAAAGCACTTCTATAACAGACACCAATCTGAAGGCAATGTATAGCGCCGCCATCTAACAGAACGTGAAACTATAGGGGCTGAAGCGAGGATATTCCACAATTTTCCACAACAGTTTCTATCTTTTCTTTAACCCAAATAGGCCGAGAAAAAAATGTGTTGCATCACTTATTGAATGCTCCTCATACAACAATGCAAGCTGCCGCGTTGGATGCCACCTACATTTATGTTCAGGCATGCATTTCTGGTAGTGTTTCCATGTTTTGTGCGTGCTCGCGGTGGCCTACACAATATTAGGCAGGTGTACCAGTTTCTTTGGTTCTTCAGAAAAATATATATATAATAATTCAGTTACTAGGACACAAGCAACATGTCGACCAGAGTGCCTAACATTGAATAATAAAAGCGAATTAAGAGAACTAAAAAAAAGAGAGAGAAAATACTAAGAAAATTCTAGGTCCTGGGAAAAACAATGAAAACCTGTGAATTAAAAGGAGGAATGAAGATTTATGCAAAAATACAGAAAAATCACAGATACAATGAGGAAGAGATTGCTAAAACTTTATCGACAATTAAAAATAATGGAAGAAACACAGATTACAAAGAAAAATTTTAATTACGTTAGTCATCTGAAAATAAATGTAGGATGGATAGAAGCAGTAAAGAAATATGCCAACGAAATAGTTGTTACAGAAGAAATAATACGTGACTGGAATCTCTTCGGGTAACTGATAGAAAATGCAAACTATGAAGAAGATGAGCCAAAACCTCGATCCAGGATTGTGTGGACAGATGAGCAGAGACGAGCAGTTGGACAGAAAATAAAGAAGTACTGGGAAGAAAGAAATAAAAAGAAACATCATAAGTCTGAAGTTATACGCGGTCCGTAGCTGGCCAAATTCATATACGAGGGTGAGTCAAATGAAAACCTTAAATATTTTTTTTAAATATTATTTATTGTGCAGAAGTGGTACAAAGCTGTATCACTTTTCAACATAATCTTCCCTACGCTCAATGCAAGTCCTCCAGCGCTTACGAAGTGCATAAATTCCTTTAGAAAAAAATTCTTTTGGTAGTCCGAGCAACCACTTATGCACCGCGTGGCGTACCTCTTCATCAGAACGGAACTTCTTTCCTCCCATTGCG
Organism: Schistocerca piceifrons; assembly: GCF_021461385.2. NCBI lineage: Eukaryota > Metazoa > Arthropoda > Insecta > Orthoptera > Acrididae > Schistocerca > Schistocerca piceifrons. The sequence goes on along the minus strand of NC_060138.1, from coordinate 450,945,661 downwards.
TCTTTGAGTGGTCCAAACATATGGAAATCACTTGGGGCAAGGTCTGGTGAGGATGGTGGATGAGTGAGACACCCAAAATGCAGGTCTGTGATTGTTGCAACTGTTGTACGGGCAGTGTGGGGCCTTGCATTGTCATGTTGCAAAAGGACATCTGCTGACAGCAATCCACGTCGCTTTGATTTGGTTGCAGGCCGCAGATGACTTTTTAGGAGATCTGTGTATGATGCACTGGTGACAGTGGTCCCTCTAGGCATGTGATTCTCCAAAACGACACCTTTTTCGTCCCAAAAGAGTCAGCATAACTTTCCCTGATGATGGTTCTGCTCGAAACTTCTTTGGTTTTGGTGATGTGGAATGGCGCCATTCCTTGCTCGCTCTCTTCGTTTCCGGTTGGTGGAAGTGAACCCAGGTTTCGTTCCCAGTAACGATTCTTGCATGGAAGCCATCACCTTCTCGTTCAAAGCGCCGAAGGAGTTCTTCACAAACATCAATACGTCGTTCACTCATTTCAGGAGTCAGCTGCCTTTGCACCCATCTTGCAGACGCTTTGTGAAAATGGAGCACATCATGCACTATGTGGTGTGCTGACTCATGACTAATCTGTAAACATGCTGCAATGTCATTCAGTGTCACTGGGCGGTTTTCCTTCACTATGGCTTCAACCGCTGCAATGTTCTGTGAGTCACAACTCGTTGTGCCTGACCTGGATGAGGAGCATCTCCCACTGAAGTCACACCATTTGTGAACTTCCTACTCCATTCGTAGACTTGCTTCTGTGACAAACATGCATCATCGTACTGAACCTTCATTCGACGATGATTTTCAATAGGTTTCAGACCTTCACTACCTAAAAACCGAATAACAGAACGCTGTTCTTCCGTGGTGCAAGTCGCAAGTGGGGCGGCCATCTTTATGCTGATACTGCGACGGTATGTGTGCATCTGCACTATGCCGCCACCTACAGGCCATTCTACACGGTGTTTATAGCATGCTTACCAACTTACAGGATAACGGCGTGAAATTTCGTTTTGTTATTACAAATTTAAGGCTTTCATTTGACTCACCCTCGTATATGTAGCGCTTGCAACCTACATTCTCAATTATTTGCTGGATGTGCTCCAATCTCTATTTTCCTCTATAGTTTTTAGCCTCTGCAACTCCCTCAAGCACTGCTTAGTATTAATTACAGAAATATGTGACTTACGAGGAGCTACCCGACCATTGTGTCTTGTTCTTTTTAACTTCCTACGCACAGTCAATATGCTAGGTGGACTGCTGGTAGTATTTTGGAGGTCGCAAATTATTTTTTCCACTGATTTCATGCCATTTTCCACTACCAGCATGAATAATATTCGACAGCACCCATCCGTCGGTACCCGAGCTCTGCTGGTCTTGGCTTAAGTATCGTTGTTGCTACGCGTTTTCACTTCGAGCCACATCACCAGCAGTCGATTGGGACAGCTTTAGAAGGGTTAAAATGCACCTGATGCATTTGTCAGTCAGGTGACATCCAATGACTAGTCCACGTTCGAGGTCACTGAGCTCTCCTGAGCGCTTCACTCAGCTGTTACTGCTTCCCTACTGGCATCACAATACTCCCTGCACACTCTTACGCAGATGGGTCCGCCTGACATCTAGTGGTTAGTTCTGCGTCACACAGGGCTGTTCGGATACTTTTGATCAGATACTTGTAGAATCTTTGCCAGGTTGAATTCCTGCCATTAAAAAAGCTGGAGGTGGCTTTACACAATATGTCATCTGGTCCATTCTGGTGTAATTATTATGTAATACAGGATGTGCCACTGGGATTTTCTTCAGCCATAAAAAAGTATTAGAGATATAATTTCAGTGAGGGACAAAAGTCATGGGACGGAGATATGCACATATGCAGATGGCGGTAATATCGCGTACACAAGGTATAAAACGGCGGTGTATTGGATAACCTGTCATTTGCATTCAGGTGATTCATGTGAAAAGGTTTACGACGGGGGTCAGCGGACTCTGAACGCGGAATGGTACCTGGAACTAGACGCATGGGACAATCCATTTCGAAAATCGTTAGGAAATTCAATATTCCGATATCCACAGTCTAGAGCGTGCCGAGAATACCAAATTTCAGATATTACCTTCTCACCACGGACAACGCAGTGGCCGCCTGTTTCATTTAACGACCGAGAGTAGTGGCATTTGCGTGGAGTTATCAGTGCTAGCAGACAAGGAGCAGTATATGAAGTTGCTGTTGTTGTTGTGGTCTTCAGTCCTGAGACTGGTTTGATGCAGCTCTCCATGCTACTCTATCCTGTGCAAGCTTCTTCTTCTCCCAGTACCTACTGCAGCCTATATGAAGTAACCGCAGAAATCAATGTGGGACGTACGACGAACGTATCTGTCAGGGCAGTGCGGCGAAATTTGATGTTAATGGGCAATGGCAGGAGAAGATGGACGCAAGTACCTATTCTAACAGCAAACAAATCACCTGCAGCGCTTCTGCTGGGATTGTGACCCTATCGGTTGGAACCCGGAAACCTGGAAGCCGTGGCCCGATCATACGAGGCCCGATTATAGTCGGTAAGAGGTGATGTAGGGTTCGAAGGTGGCTTAGACCACACCGATCCACGGACTCAGGTTGGCATAAAGGCACTGTGCAAGCTGTCAGTGGTTCCATAATGGTGTGGGCTGTGTTTACATATAATGGACGGTGTCTTCTGGTACAACAGAACCGATCATTGACTGGAAGTGGGTATGATCGTCCACTTAGAAATCATTTGCAGTCATTAATGGACTTCATGTTCCCAAACAATCATGGAATTTTTATCGGCGGGATTGTGCCATTTTACTGTGCCACAACTGTTCGCGATTGGCTGAAGAACATTCTGATTTGACCACCCACATTGCCCCACATGAACCTATCAAAATTCGGCACAGGAAACGCTTTCGCAGTTATGGACGGCTGTAGAGGCAGCATGGCTCTGTATTTCTGCAGGGGACTTCCAACTACTTGTTGGGTCCATGCCATGTCGTGCATTACGCGGCAGAAGAAGGTCAGACAGGGTTTTATGAATTATCCAGTGACTTCTGTCACCCAAGTATGGAGGAACATTTATAGTTTTGAAAATGATATCGTGAAGGTGACCTGCTCAATACACTTGGAGAGTCGAAATCGGAAGTTGTGGTCCACTTTGACCAGCATGTCTATATTGCCAATAGCAACAAGAACATTGTTCCGATGCTCACCCAGGGTCCGGTCGGGGGAATGGTCGCGAAAGAGAGTCACTGACGTTGGTGCAGTCTTCTCGGAACCAGACATCTATTTCTTCAAGCTCGCGAAGAAAAAACTTCTCAACCATGCGGACACAAATATGAGAGGTGACCCTAGCTGCCTTAACGTTCTCTTCGGAAAACCCTAGGCCAGTAATGCCAATTTTGGATAGTACACACCAAACAATTGTTCTGTACGCAGGGGCTGCCCATGAAGTTGTTGGGGATTCGTATCATTCCAATATCGCATTTTTTGTTTCTTCACGGGTCGACACAAATGAAAATGTGCCTCATCGCTTAAGAACAGAAGAGCGCCATGAAGCACGTTTCAGATCAAGGCTTCACATGATTTTTTTCGATAAACAAAATTTCGTGGATTAAATGTGTGCACCACTACCAGTTTTTGTGAATGAAACAACAAGTTCAAAAATGGTTCAAATGGCTCTGAGCACTATACGACTTAACTTCTGAGGTCATCAGTCGCCTAGAACTTAGAACTAATTAAACCTAACTAAACCTAACTAACCTAAGGACATCACACACATCCATGCCCCAGGCAGGATTCGAACCTGCGACCGTAGCGGTCTCGCGGTTCCAGACTGAAGCGCCTTTAACCGCACGGCCACACCGGCCGGCAAATATCAAGTCTTCATGAAGAATTCGTCTCGCTGTGCGATGAGAAATTGCAGTAGCTGCTACACGTTAGGTGCATATCGAAGTGGTGAATTCAATACCGCGAGCCTATGTGTCTCGACTTTTTCTGGTGTCCTGGTGGTACTTAAAAATCCTCGTTTCTTTTCCTGCACACTACCAGTAGCCACAAACAAGGAAATAAGGGTGTGCACCGTTACAAGCTGAATATATCACTATATTGGTAGGCACGACTGCATTTGATGACCGTTATGTGAAACAGTAGCTCATTTACGTATTGTCACTTTCCGAATTCCTTTTCTGGTATTGTTGAACTGTGTATGACACGGTAGAGATGACGTTATGTGGAGCATCTTGGATATCAGAAGACAGACACTCAACAATGATACGAAAAGATATCCAAGGAAAGCGAGTGAAACAAACGTAATGGAGCACCGCGTAGGTCATGTGACAGTAAACGAACGGGAGCAGGACAGACAACCTGTTGCAAGTCGCAGGGGGCCGGCTCGCCACAGGTACGGCAACGCACGCACAGCTCGACGCGGTCGGACCGATAAAAAGAGAGGGGAGGGGCAGGGAGGAGGGGAGGGGAGGGGAGGGGACACTCGTCAGACAGAGGCTGTCACGACAGCGCTGGGACGCCCACGGCGTATTGTTATTCGACGTTCGCCGCCGGCGGCCGGATAACATCATCTTTTCACAGCGCCTCGCGGGTGCTATCGAAACAAGTGGCGCACTGCAGCGGGAATAAAACGAGATGTAATGCTCCGCAGAGCACAATAGAATCTATTTGTGCTTCTTTTCAGTTTCCCGTGAATAGACCGAAGAACATTCACGAGTTTAATCACACGACCCACTTCGTCTCGTTCGGAGCCCGTAGCGCAGATCACAGAAACTACAATTTCCAATATAGGGCCTACTATTCTCATTTCCACCTTCAAATGGAATAAATTTCGCGTTGCAGACTGCCTCAGACATCCATTGGTTTTCCTTTAGCGTTATGTCATTTTGCTTGTTTCTCATTTTCTGAAACTGAAAGGTCGTGGAACGAATCACAGTCGAATCATGGAATTTTCAGTTCATTTTTAACACAGCGTTCACCTTACAAAGATTTGGGATTCGTCAGGAACGACACGTTGTTCGGACTTTCCGTCAAACAATTAGAGACAAGCGAGTTGCAGAAGTGCCGTCCAATTGAAAGACTTGAACCAGGCCGCTGTACCACATACACTGCAGGTCGAAAAAGGGTGTAAATAAGAAGAGTACTTTATAAGTAATGCAACACATTTTTTTTCTCTGCCAGTTTCGCTTGAAAAAACACGGAATTTTTGTGGGACAGTGGAATATTCCAGCTTCAGCCCCTGTAGTTTAATGAAATTCCGATAGGTGGTTGCGCCGTAGGTAGCCTTCAAAACAGTGTCTGCAGCGGAGGTGCGATCCAAGCAGACAGCTGTCACTGTTTATTTTGGCGGAAAACCAGAGCATCTCAGATATTCAGATATTTATAGGCGATGGTATTATGTCTATGGAGACCTGGGCGAAGAAAAGTAGTTGGGAGAGGCGTCCGTCATCATCGCAACATGATCGCGCAAACGTGTTCGATTTTCCGCGTGCTGGCCAGTCGCGAGCAGCTATGACCACTACAATGTGGGAATGAACGGGCATTGTCATTAGAGATGGACAATGAATCAGAATCGAACATCTCGCTGCACAGCTGGACGTCTCTGTTCGTAGTGCCGACACATTAGTCCACCAGTTAGGGTGCTCAAAGAAGTGTGCCCGCTGGTTTCCTCGCTGCCTAAACATAAGGACCATTTGTATTCGAATACTTGCACGTTAATAGGCTCATTGTGACAATTTTTGCGGAGTATCGTCACAAGAGATCAAATATGTGTTTATCACTTAGAACCGCAAACAAAACGGCAATTCATTGAGTACAGCCACACCATCTTTCCACCGAAGAAAAAGTTCAAAGCCGAACCCTAAGTGAGAAAAGCCATAGCGACGATCTTATGGGTCTCTGAAGGGGTAATTCTGTTTGATTTCCTCTCTCACAGTGCAACGATCAACTCTGGAGTGTTTGTGCTGCTCCCAGGAAACAGAAGAAACGACTTCAGCATGTTCACCGCCGTAAAAAGGCAGACGAAGTTCTCCATGACAAGGCAAGGCCTCACAGAATTCGACGAACCGGAGAGGAGCTCAGAAAACTACACTTGACTGTTCTTCCTCGTGCGCCCTACAGCCCAGATCACTTACCTTCCGACTTCCATCTGTTTGTTCTAATAAAGAATGCACTCGCGGGAAGCAGTACGGGATGATGGCGAGGCTATTGACGCATTAAGACGTTCGCTCCAACGTTCACAGGTAGAGTGGTACCACGTGGGCATACAGGACCTCCCAGTAATGTGGCCTAAAGCCGTAGCATTGAACGGAGATTATAAAATAGGGTATCGTAGAGAAAAGAGTGGGAATAATATAGTGTATTGTAATCCGGAATAAAGCCAAACTGCTTTCAGATTTCTTATTTAACGGCTCTCATGTCTCATTCAGGGTCATCGAAATATACTAACATTATAGCTCGACAGTAGACGGAAGACGAAGCGATACCGTATTAGTCAGTCGCGTCAACGGCCGATGTCGCTATTGCACTGGAGTGGGGTGGTCCTGGACGGGGAGGTAGCCGAAACAATGCTTTCCTTGACATAGAAAAAATTACTTCTTCATTATATCGTAGGAATAGGTAGCAGAGGTAATGGTGTAACATTGCTGATCTGCAAGCTTCGCGCCAATGTCCTAGATGAATTCCAAACCTCTCCAGAGTGTCTCATGGAGTTTGGGAATGTGATCGTGATCCGTGCTTATGGTAGGGGCATTAAGCTCGGGGGCCACAGGAGCAGGCTATGTGCTTTCACCGAGTTTCACCGTCTGTCATCGTCATCATACAAAAATATGACGCCATACTACGAATACATCCATTACAGTCACGCCGCGAGGTGTGGCTGCGCGGTCCAACGCGCCGTACCACTGTTCGGGCGGCTCCCCCCTTAGGAGGTTCGAGTCATCCCTGGGGCTTGGGTGTTAGTTTAAGTTAGATTAAGTAGCGTGTAAGCCCAGGCACCGATGAGCGGAGCAGTCTGGTCCCATACGAACTTACCACAAATTTCCAAACTTCCGTTACAGTCACCCACACACTACAGATACACATTAAGACACTGCGGGAGGAATAGGGTAACTGTGTGCATGACAAGAAAACCAGACTCGATCTAGAGACTTAGTCCATCCCAAGGTGTCTCCCTTGCCAACAATGCCAACGATACCTTCAATTTTCCATATTGATCACTGCACCCAAGTAACCTTCTCCTACCTATAGCGCGATATCCCGTGACCCATATTTGGTGCAGTATGTCCTCGTCGGCAAATAAAGAGACAGACTAGCGTATAGTTTGTTCATGACCTTCTGACCAAGTCTTCAGGGATTGCGCGGAGCATGGAATCAAGATACCACCGAAGTCCACACACACACACACACACACACATATCCACGCTGGGTGTGGTAGACAGGGATGAACAACCTGCGCTTTCATCATGCAGTACTGGCATAACACATGTGCTGCTTCGGCTCGGCACGGAACGGCACACAGTCACTTTCTAATGAATGCGATATAGATAGGTACGGTATTTGTAGATCACTGTTGTTGGCAGAGGCTGGACAAAAACACTCGTGGCCAGAAGTCGACCTGAACTATCAAGCCCTCATTCACTAAAACTGGCTCTGAGCACTATGGGACTTAACTTCTGAGGTCATCAGTCCCCTAGAACTTAGAATTATTTAAACCTACTGCCCGAGGCAGGATTCGAACCTGCGACTGTAGTGGTCGCGCGGTTCCAGACTGTAGCGCCTAGAACCGCTCGGCCCTCATTCACTTGAGGCGAAGCGCAAGCTCGGGTTGAGTCAAGGATGGGGAAGGAAATCGACCGTGCCCTTTCGAACGAAGAATCCCGGCATTTGTCTGGAGTGATTTAGGGAAATAAAGGAAAACCGAAATCTGGATGCCAAAACTTGGATTTGAACCGTCGTCGTCCCCAATACGTGCCATAAATCCCCACATCCTATCCGAGGCACCCAGTCCCATAGCTATTGTAATAATTCGTTTTCTATTTTTTTGGTTCTTACTCTTACTAACTTACTAACCACTGCGCCACCTCGCTCCGTGCCATGAGTGAGTATGTTGTGACAAACTAAACGTCTGCCTCCGTAACTGTTGATGTGGACAAGGCGGTCTTGTCCTGGAGCCAGCCTCCTTCAGCACTGTTGATAGTTCATCATCTCTATGTTCGCTGCACATGTTCGAAGCACTTTTGTCACCAAGACATTTGTTTCGATTACAGTATGCTTCCCGTAACAAATAGCGCTGTCAGTGTCAAAAAACTGTCTTCATCTCGTGGTATGCTTTAAACACCACAGTGGTTACTAGGCACGGTCCTGTTCGAGACGTTGTGCCCTTCCGCTCCTCTGACTTTTGGACTGAGTTACTCAGTCAGCTACATGGGGACTTGCAGTTTAGCATGGACACCGAATGACGAGGCGTCTTTGCATTGTTTGACATTAACTACTCATTAGCTGCAATTTGCACGAAAATGGTGTGAGACGACACGACGATTTGGATGCACTTTTATAACTTCACTTATGTCTAGGCCACACTTTTATTTTTCCAACAATCTTACGCGTTTTGGCTTTACGTTTTCACTTGTCTTGTGATCGAGAATGTTGGCATGACACAATGTACCTACGAACAATTTTGTATAATTGACATAACGTAATGAAATAAAATTGAAACACTTAAGGTTGTTGGAAAAATGAAAATGTGATCAAGACATAAGAAAAGTTACCAAAAGTGCTCATTAATTAACCTGGAAGGTATAGATAACATTCCTTCAGAGTTTCTAAAATCATTGGGGAACTGCCAACCAGTTATTATTCCAGTTAGTACAATATCTATGAGTCTGGAGAAATACGAGCTGGCTTTGAGAAAAATATCATCCACACAATGCTCAAAGGTAGCAAGGGCATGTAAGTGCGATAACTATTGCACAATCTACTTAACAGTCCTTACATTCGAGATGCTAACAAGAGTAAGAACCAAAAAAATAGAAAACGAATTATTACAATAGCTATGGGACTGGGTGCCTCGGATAGGATGTGGGGATTTATGGCAACCTTCTCAACCAAATCAGTGCATGCATCCAAGCCAGAGTGCAACATCATACTGATAAGTGGTCACATACTACTAAGTTCTTTGTAAATTTGACTTGATCTTGTAGTAGTCACTGAAGTAGCGTCATATACCGTCTCAACAAGACAAGTTGTATATCATTTCCTTCCGTACTCCCTCCCAGAAGCTTCAGTTTTCTTGTCAGTCAATGTGGAAGTACGTTTGAAAAGATCGTTCAAGTTACGAATATATTGATGTATAAAAGCTGTGTATTCTGAAAACCCTTAATATTGTAATGTTGATGCATTAAGTTGTTCTGAAAGCGGTGCTGATATTCAAGACAATAAAAGCGGGTTAAAAGCTGTGGGCTATCTGGGGAAGTTAACCTTGCATAACTGAGAAACTGTTTCACCAGGTATCCAGTCTAGCTTACCAAATTTCCAAACAGACTAACATTAATTATAATCTTTTAATAGTCATCTTACGACAACCGGTGATATATAAATAAAAAAAAGAATTTAAATAAAAAGAAATAAATCAGTTTATATTTGGACATTTATTTTAACATTGATCATTGTTTCGTTAAAATTTCAGCATATTACACTTGATTCATAACTAAACTGGTGCCTTATTTAGGAATGTGAAAATGTGAGTTTGTACTCTTACGGAACACATCAAATATGGAGCCAAGATTGGGAGACTGCATACAACACTACATTCATAAAATAACACACGAAGAACGTTGAGACATATGCAAGAGGAAATTAACCACAACCAACCGATCCAATTTTCACCCAAAGAAGTTACGTTCGTAGCGCAGTCCTGTCCGTCATGAAATTATCACACACTGGTATACTAAATTCATGCTAACTCTCTGTCGAAAAGAATAGCTGAGGGCTACTTTGATGATTACACCACATGCTTCACGTGGTCAACTTGGTTTACACAAAGAGTGTAACTCCACAGTAATTTTGATAATTAAAATAAATTACATCGAAACGCAATTTACAAAAGAAAAATCTCGAACTGGTTACTATCGTCTTACTATTAAACTGATGGGTCAAACAATTGTATAAGCACGTGGTACTGGTCTCACAAAGTACATCCCACGTGGGTTGAACATAAAGAAAAGTTGCTGTATTGAAAAATATTGTCAAGACGAGACATTATAATCTCACGCACATTCGCATTCAAGATTGATGATCTTAGTTAGAGTTACGGGTCATCAACATGTGGTTCCACTTTACTCACAAAGTAGTGACAAAGCAACTACTGTAAGATATTCTGAACTTCACACTCGAATTACACTGCATTGCAATTTAAGATAACATAAGATATTTTAGATCTAAACCTGAAATAAAGGTGATTAAATTTTCAGTTAGGCTGATCTTAAGAAATCCGTTGTCCTACGGACTTAGCAGAGACGCGCTTAGCTGGAGATCTTACCACTTCAGATGCTCGCCGCAGACAGACTGGCGCGGGCCCCTACCGAGGGTGCTTCCCAGATACAAACGGAACTGACCAAAGAGGCAGCTTCCTATACCAACATGACAAGGGATGGACAGGACCATACTAAGAATAGAAACCTCTTTGGTTTTAGAAAGCGTAGCTACCTGTTCCGACGTTGGTCCTACTGTTCTCTAGCAGACCAGCTTGTCTGCTACCATCGAGCATGCAACTAGAAATACATTTGCTCATTCATCCTTTCTCACAGAAGGGAAGGGGGATGACAGTATTTTATCATACACAGTATATAAAAGAAAGCGGATGTAGGTATAAAAGAAAGCGGATGTAGGTTCCGTATGAGACTGTGTGACATGAATTACATATAAACTGAGTTTTGAAGTGTAGTAGTGTGACAGATCGTTCTTGATTATGTGTAAAAGTAACACGTTCCACTGCTCAGCCTCCTCCCATATAGAGTCAGAAGCACCACAGTAAATTTAGAAGTGGAATGTATGCCGTAAGTGACAAGAGATTTAAGAAATTAACAGAGACCTTTCAATATGCAAGATCACAATTACACTGCCAGAAAAAAAGATAGTACACCCGGAAAGACATCGTCGATTTTGATCCTGTGGCGGCATATGCCACCAGGGGGACAGTAGATGTACTGTACTTATGAAACGGAACTTCTTGTCCCGCTCCACGTTTTTCCCACTAAATTCCGGTACAGGGAATTATAGCGAGAGTGTTTTTACTCGGCAGAAATAAATCAGCGGGTAACAGGCAGGAGAGAATGGACCAAACGGTGTTTATTCATTTATTGCTTGATTTTATTTCGTGTGTGCCACATTTCCCTGTATCCCCTCCCTGGTGGGACCTGGGCTGTATGAATGAGATACTATATGAAATAGCAGAAAGTTTTAGCCAGAGGTTGTGGCATTGCATGAGTAGAGTGGTGCTGTGGTAGGATAGTACCAACCCCGTAAACGCGAACAAGTTTGGCAAAGAAGGCGACGAAGTCAGGTCTGAGAGGTCGCGAAGGCACGAGTATTGGCTCTGTTAGGTTGGCGAACCATCCCCTCCGCCACCTTTTGAACGAACGACGGTTAGGCGATGTGGCCGCAGGTCCACTTGTTCCTGTGAAGCGGCGCTGGACAGACGAGGAGCGCAGCTCTCTGTTTCGGTAATGTTAACAAAGGTATTACAATGTTTCAAATCTGCTCGTTAATAAGGCCCAGATGTTGAAATCAGGTGTGAGATTACCACTAAACTCCATAAGGGAGTGTATTTTGGTAAGTTGGTCAAATTTCAATAAGAACTTTGCATTTGTACCGTGGTCAGGCCACGCACCATGGGCCTTAATCTCACGGTCATATTATTGCTCTGCGCTTAACAGAAGTTATTTAATGTGGTCTTTCTTTTACAGTAATATTTTGGGGGATTTTTTTTATTTTTCATATGTTTTCTTTGTGTACTTACTTTCTCGCCACTTGGTCGGTTGGACCAACCGCCACATTGGTAAAGTGCAGTTTCAGTCTGAAAATGTATAGTAGACGAGTGAATGACCATACAGTAGAAGGTGAGGGTAGGACAGGGGAGGAATAATCTTGTAGGTCCGTACTTTTTGCACTTCTGTTGGCTACCGCAACTTGGCCACATGCGTGGAATACTATTAATGTGATAATTAGTTAATGTTTCTTGTGGCCCATAACTATTTGATTTGCTTGGAATGTTGCGTGTTACATAAAATATACCGGTTAAACGCTCGTATCTAGGAAAGTTCAGATTTTAATGCCCATTGATGGAATAAATACTTGCAAAATTTTTCCGCCATGTGATAGAAAATGTGCTTCCCCCCAGATCAGTAACGTGGTGTTGCTTCTGTACGCAAGATTACATCAAAATAGGCAGTCATAGTCAAGCACATCACTTGCTACCCCCTCTTCCGCATACATTTTTAATGAAAATTGGAATCTTTAGGCAGATAGTCTTCCACCCTGACCTAGTTCGCTTGTAATGTCTTTGCTGAACTAGTTCTGCGTGACCTGTAGCAATTAAATGTAATAAGCATGGGTTTAGGTATACTTGTGTGCCTGCATTAAATTCCATTGAAGCCAGGTCTGTGCTCCCCTCTCCCTTTCCATAATTACGTGGCGAAAGTGAATCATGTTAACTAGAGAGACCAGTTGTGATGATGTATATTCCAACAGATACATGGCTAGTTGTTGAAATGCCATCGGGACTGAATAAATATCAATTAATCTATAGCCTCGACTGATTATTTCCTCCCTTCTTCATAAGGAATAGGTGAAAGTGAGTCACAATCACAGTCGAATTCTGGGTCGAAAAATGAAAGTAAATAAAGGATCTACGCTGCCTATTAAGCACTGCATAGGTGCCTTCTGTAGTGGTTCTAGAAATACTGTGTTATCCGTTACGTTCAAATGGTTAAACTTTCCAGCTAGAAATAATTAATATCTGGCAATAACTTGCAGGGGCCTGTAATTTAGTGGACCACACGAATTTGTTAAACCATTACTACAGAGGTAGCCCGCAGGAGCTGTAGGACATGATAAGCGACGGTAATCTTCTACCATGTCAAGTTTTAACATTAACTGTACCACCGCAAGTAGAAGGTTATGGTGCACTTATAATGGTTTCAACGTCGTCCGCCAACAGAGCGCCGTCTGTGTCTGCCCTTTAACATGAATGCTCGCAGCCAGAAGGTTCATTGTGGTTCAAACGGGTGAACCAAGCAGGCAATAATGCCACGAAGACGCACTCTTGCCTCCTACAGCCAAATGAGGGAGTTTGAAAGGGGTTAAACTGTGGCTTTCCTTGTGGCGGGATGGTTCTTTCGTAGAATTGCACATGATGGGCGTGCTGCGTTAGTTGTGTAAAGACGCTGGTATCAGCGGCCTCCTCTTCATTCTCCCATTTGAAAACGAGGATCTGGATGTCCACACAGCAGAGACACCCGTCAAGATCGTCTATTGTAAGGGTAGCAGTGACAGATCGTTCAGCTACCGCAGCACTGATAAGAGGGCTTGTGAGCCAAGATATGTCAACATGAACTGCTGCTAACTGGTTATTAGCAGTGGGAATGCAGGCAAGCATACCTCTAATCTCTCTTCCACTCACGCCACAGAATCGACGTGCACGGCGCGACTGGTGCCGTAGGAGTTGGAAAAATGGAACGGCTCGCCGTGGTCTTCAGCGATGAAAGCAGATTCTGCCTGCACACAAGTGATGGTCGTTTGCGCACACGAAGTACACCTGATAAGCGCTGTCTCATCGAGTGCATCGTGAAAGACACACTGGCCCAATCCTAGGCCTTATGATCTGGGGTGCGACAAGCTGCGACTCTCGTTCACCTTCGGTGCTTTTGGAGGGGACACTAAGAAGCACGCGATTCGTGCAAAATGTTGTTAGACCAATTCTCTTGCCGTTCTTGCAACCGGATGGTGATGTGTTGTTCCAACAGGATGCACCGCCCATGAGATTCAACATGCTCTGAAAGAAGTGCAACAGTTTCCCTGGTCAGCACGATCTTCGGACTTGTCTCCAGTCGAGCTAGTGCTAGATATGATGGGACGAGAAGTTACTCGGGACACTCGGCAACCAATAACTACGTGAACCGATCGAGCAGGCGTGGCATAACGTATCTCAGGACAGTATTCGCCATCTGCACAATCAACTTGAAACGTCCCCCTTAGAACAATTATACAAGACTGTGCTTAAACTGATACACAATATTTTTTTAGCGCAACGCAATCTGACTTTCAAAAATCTCTACAAAAAAATGGCCCTGACTAACATTAACCTATACGTTTCACAAATCACTTACCTCACAAAAATCTTCGTTACTCGAACTACTGCAATACAGCGAGCGCCACTACTGCCAGCTAAATAAAAGATTCAAACTAAGGAAGGCACTAACTACTGATAGGCATAGTTAGCAAATGAAAGATTTTAATAGAGAACAAACAATGTATTTACCTTAATAGTCATAATATATATAGGAGTTCATAACATCCATTTTTACAAATATCAAATCTCCGCCATTTCGCTGCCCACATCCACCACTGCTGGCGGCTCACCTCCAACTGCGCAATGCTACGCGCTGTTCACATCCAGCTGCCGCTGCCCAACACTACAATGGCAGACAACAATGCAAACTACCCACAGACTGCACACAGCACAGCCAGTGATTTTTCATATAGAGCGCTACGTGGCGTTACCAATAAGAAAACATAAACAGCCTACTTACATAGCCCCCATGCTCCCCACAAAAAATTTTACAAATTGTTTTGGTCAGTGGCCAATAATGATTTGATAAAATTTTTCATAATTACAATAACAAAGATATCAAATGCACACACTTATTGATACAATGTTGGTCAAAAGCTAAAATTTTCTCACAGTCCATAAAGACAGTCCTCATCATTCGCCACAGTAAAATTGCAGTGTTTTTCTCAAAGTCTGAGCAGTAGAAGAAAATGCACACAGAAGTAGTGGATTTCCATGCAGTCTTGAAGAAGTAGTGTTGACCATCCAACGGAAATACAGTGCTGACTCTTGACATGCTGACAGATAATGGGCGTTTTGAAGAATATTGGTAGGTAGGTCATCACAGAGTAGACCCACTGTAGTCCTGGTAGAGAGTATGGTATTGGTGGGCCACCAGAGGTGCAGACCCACTGAAGTCCTTGTAGAAATAATGATATTCGTGGGCCATCAAAGGTGCAGACCCACTGTAGTCCTTGTAGAGATGGCTAGCAGCCATCCGTTGCGACTGTGAAGGTGCACAATCACCATCGAAGAGTCTTGTGGACAATATAGCAAGTCCATAAACCACCACTTGTGCACTCACAAAGTTTTTTTCTAATTGTCCTTAGAACCAGCTATGCTGTTAACCAGTCCCTTGCTGAATTATTAACACACGTCCAAACACTAACAGTCACAACTTCTCACATATTGTGCATTACTATGACCAACAGAAACATGTGCACTGAAGTGAATGCTTACAAGTTACTTAATTTGCTGAACTGTGTGTCCATTACAATTTTATAACATGAGAATACAATTACAAAGATACAGAAAACATCATTAAAAGCATAATAATAGAGATAACATTTGTAGTAATACAGGCTTTACAAAGGAATAGAAATAAACATACACATCAGTGTTACAGGAATTATGACATACGTAAATATATAAAATAATGAGAATAGTTTTCGAAACATAAATATCACACATGAGCATTGAAACAGAACAGTCTAAACACCTCTACAAAGTAAATAACATATTATTAGTGCAAATTGTATTTGAGGATAACAGTATTCCTCATCATAGTAAATGTAGCTTAGTACTAGAAAAATTCTACAACATAAATCTTATTAGCTAAACACATAAAGACAGGAAAAACACAAAAATGCAAGAGTACACAAACACATAGCAGAATAACACAGGGGGAAAGGACAGGATTTGCTTTCAGTGTAACATTTGGTACTGCAGTATTTTGCAAACAAAACCTTTTTTTTCTTGGAGATCTCCCTTCATTCATCATTATTCCCAAAAGGTCCTATCTCTACCTGCTTTCTGTACTTTTTTCGTATATCTTCTCAATGCATTTCTTCCAATTCATCACAACTCATTCTCTTATATAGTCTACCCCTTCTTAAGCTAACTTAAATCTACTGAGCTCAGATACTAAACTAAGGAACGAGGCAATGCAGCAGCACAAAACAATTAACACAAATAGCAATGATAAAAAATACAAAAGGCAAAGCAAGCAGCATAAATTACAACTAATATAAGGCAATGAGCAGAAAACAAGAAAAATAGATCAGTAGTAAACTGGCTTAGCAGAGTAACACAAATTAAAATTCAGTAGCACTATGCCTGGCAAACAGCAACAGTAAATGCTATAACTAATACCTAAGTATGGCAAAGTTCAAGCAGAAAAAATATTACACTAAAGACAACAATGCAGAAAAAGGGAAATGTCTATTCACATCTTAATATCTATGTCATTAAAGTGGTGCACCACAAAAACTAATTCTACAAAAAATTACCAAGTACTTGAAAAGAAAATTATATATGCAGTTATTGTTATCAGTCCCTTCTTATTGTTCTTTCCATTCCAAGAGCTCCTTTTTCGAAGAATGTGGATCATAAAATAGTTATTTAATAGATCTGTTGACAGAAAGTGTTCACATTAGCAAATGCATCTAAGTTTATTTTATAAAACTAATGCTGCAACACAGCTGGAAACCAGATATCAAATGAAATAAGCAACTATGTACAAAGTAAAGCATAAGAACATCATTCAGTAGTCATGAGGCATTTCATAAGTTAGTAGAAAAATCTCTCAACTAGAGAGACAGTAGTCATAATCAGGTGTATAGACATAAAAATATTTCTCGTCATTTCATTAGGCATTTCAGTAAATATCATAAATTAAGAGCTCCACGGTGTAATCATATGTTTTCAAGTTCGACCATGCCGTTTTTGCGATGCTTTCTACAAAGGAACGTCAATAGCGAGGATAATGGCCTCCCCCTTTTTTTTCCACCTGTACCTCTGAAAGGGGCACACGCTAATGGCTTTTTTCCAGGCGACTGTCGCCCATCTGGGTGCCCACGACGCATTACGTGAAGGTCACTTAACTTTCTTACCGAAATATTTACGACACCAGTTTGCACAACAGTGACAGTCTCACATAAAAAATTTCACAGGTCGAGAATTTGCATTGCAAATGTATAGAAACAAAATCCTATGAATATAACAGTGTCCAAAAAATTTTCAATGGCATTGTGATACATTCACACATGTACACACATTTCATAATTCTAAAGTACGATTCTTGGTTTCCGACATCCTTTTCCACAAATCAGAGTCCCTAACCACTACTCAGTATTCCTTACCTCATTATACATATACATATTCGTCGACACTTCTTCAATACGTAGCATAATCAAATTCCTCATATAGCATCAGCTTATTGATCATAAACATACCTCAACAGCATAATACACATTGTCGTCGTAAAAATAACACCATAACACCTCAGTCAAATCTCAAAAACGTCGTAGCTTTCTGCAACAATGTCAAAACCTAAAAAAAATTCTCTGCTCATTTCAATAGTGTCATCTACCTCAAACGTACTTTAAAATCATGATCCCATACCAAACACATCATTCAAAGCTATCATAGTATCACAATGGTTCCGAAAAAATATGAACAGTTCACAAAGTGCAGACAAAATACAGTTTCATAAATGTGAAGTTATCCAACTGTGTAATTGTGCAAACATGTGTCACTGATGTAGGAAAAAAAATGTTTATCTCTCAGTTAAATGATCAGATAGCTGTGTAATTTATGTGTTAGAGAAATATGGTACCGATGTGTAAAGTTGTATAAGCAAATACCATATTAGCTAGGGCTCCTTGTGCTTGCCAGACACATGGTACACAAAGTAGGCGTGTACCCCCCTGAGGAATTAATGTAATTATACCCTCAGGTGTTACAGATTACAGCAATGGAATGAAATGTATCACGGAAAACCTTTGTATCATTGTACTTCAAATATCTTTAAAAATAAATGATTTAAGTACAAAATTAATCACTCAAATACGTGTCCTGTAGCGCTAAATGTGCGTCTTGCTGTAAGATAATCTCTGTGGAAGTGTCGTAGTTATCGTCCTCCAAAAGCTAAGTTCTGCAGAAGCCAATGTACTTACCTCATGATACACCAAATTTCAAGTAAACCAAAATGTTGTATGAAAAATCTCATTAGCAGTGCCAGTATATGTTCTAAGTATGTGAGCCTGATAGTTGTTACAATGAATGAGCTTTAATGAGAACTTTCTGACCAATGTATAATTTCTTTGCATTTGCTTTACCGTGTAGTTTTCTCCTTTTGTCTGCTGCAGATTTTATATTTTTAATAGCCAAATCAATTATGTCTTTGTGTCGAAGTTTACATGTATTCGGGAAAGGTACAAGCTCTCTGATTCTGTTTGGTGGTTCTTCATTCTTTAGTACAAGAATAGGTGGTAAAGCAGTGGAAACATGCGGCATTTCATTCAGCACATTTTGAAGTAAGTGTAAATATCTGTCCCAATGCTGATGCTTTCTATGACAATAAAGTCTGCAAAGCTTATTGATTTCTTTCATAATCCTTTCAGACGGGTTGCAGTGTGGTGAGTACAATGAAATAAAAGCAGGTTTGATTTTATGATTCCGAAGCATGCGTGACCAAAGAGCAGATCTAAATTGCGGTCCGTTATCTGAAATGACTTTAGCAACGTGGCCAACTTCACGTCAGAAATTTTTAACAAAGGCGTTGGGTACAGATCGTCCAGTGGCTTTATGTAACGGAGTGAAAGAAACAAATTTTGAAGTAAGTTCAACAGCGACTAGAACGTACGAAAATCCATTCGATGTTCTGACAAGGGGTCCCAATAGATCAACTGCAGCAAATTCTTTTAATTTAGAAAGAATGATAGGAAACAACGGAGCACGATGTGAGACAGTAGATGGTTTCGCCTTTTGACAAAGTTTACAAATTGACAAGACTCTTCAAATTCTCTTTTCCATATTGTTAAAATAACAAGTCGTCCGAAGAATATGATAACATTTTCGTGGACCAAAATGTGCAT
This sequence comes from Schistocerca piceifrons, assembly GCF_021461385.2. Taxonomy (NCBI): domain Eukaryota; kingdom Metazoa; phylum Arthropoda; class Insecta; order Orthoptera; family Acrididae; genus Schistocerca; species Schistocerca piceifrons. The sequence goes on along the minus strand of NC_060138.1, from coordinate 450,926,427 downwards.
AGCTGAAATGAATGTACCAAATGAGCTTATTAACAAAATCGTCAGGAACGCAAGGTACCCATAGCTTGTCATCAACAGTGCAGCGTTTGAAGAGTATGTTGTTTCTAACCAGATAATAATGCCGAATCTGTGTGTGTGTCTTTTCATGCCATTTGCTTTTGATGTCTTTCCAAATCGGATCTTTATCTTGTTCATGAGAAATGTCCTTTAAAGATGTGGTGATGAAGTTTTCAAAGGCGACTTTCTGAATGTAAAGAATACTGAAATTTTTCTCGAGGTTGCCTTCTGTGTTACTTTTCTCAAGCCCAGCCGGTGCGCGTGACAGTGCGTCTGCAACAATGTTCTCCTTCCCGGGAATGTAGACTATTGTGAAGTGGAATTCTTGCGGAAACAATGCCCAACGTTTTAACCTGTCATGATTTAATTTTGAAGACATAAGAAATTGTAATGCACGATGGTCACTGTATACTTTTACGTGCTTACCAGAAAGAAAGAAACGGAATTTGTTAAATGCCCAAACAATTGCTAAAGCTTCTAATTCAGTAACGGAATAATTTTTTTCAGATTTTGTTAGCACTCGGCTAGCAAAAGCAATGGTTTTCTGAACAGTAGTGTCATTTTCTGTGGCTTCTTGAAATAAATGGGCACCAAGACCGACTTTAGAAGAATCCGTGCTAAGGCAGAAATCTTGTGACAGATCTGGATGAGCTAGTATTGGCGCGTTAAATAACGCTTCTTTCAAAGAATTGAATTCCAACTGTGCTTGTTCGTCCCAGTTCCAAATAGTATTTTTTCCAGTGAGAGAACAAAGTTTTGGTGTAACAAGAATTTGCATATTCAGAAAACGACGGTAAAAATTTACGAGACCTAGAAAACTGCGGACTTGTTTTTTTGTGGATGGAACTGGAATGGCTCTGATTGCTTCTAACTTTTCAGGATCCGGCTGAATGCCTTCAGAAGAAATAATATGTCCCAAAAACCTCACCTTTGACCTACTGAATTCAGACTTTTCCAAGTTAACTGTAATTCCAGATTCTGCAAAAATACGTAACAAACTGTTGAGGATGCGATTATGTTGTTCCCATGAAGCTTCTGCTATTAGAATATCGTCCACATATAAGGTGATGTGACGTTTTAAGAACTCAGGTAATATGGAATTCAGCCCACAAATGAATGCGGCTGAAGAGATGTTCAAACCAAAAGGAAGTTTCCGAAACTGATAACAAACGCCGAAACAAAGGAAAGCTGTGTATTTTCTACATTCTGGATGAAGTTCGATCTGATAAACGCTGGATCTGAGATCAATAGAAGACAACACTTTTACGCCATTAAAATTTTGAAGAAGTTCTTCCAACGTTTGCGGCCTGTCTGTTTCAGGAATGATGATAGTATTGATTTGTCTCGAATCTAAGACAAGCCTGATCGATACATTTTTCTTCTCGACAACATGTAATGGATTGTTGTATGAGCTTACTGCAGGCTCAATAATGCCCTCATTAAGCATAGATTGTATTTCTGTTCTAACACGGTCCCTATAATGTGCTGGAATTATGTATGGTCTAACACAAAATTTAGTATGCTCACGAACACGAAATTGGTATTGAAATCCCTTGATTGTTCCTGTTTTGTGAGTAAAAACTGTGGAATGTGCTTGTAAAATCTCAAAAAGGTTCTGCCTATCAATGTCATTACAGTTCTCAATTGTTTGAATTTTATTTTGAATTAACTCAAGAGTATCAAATATGTCGTCGATATCATCCCTGTCAGTACTTGCAGAGTGATTGTTAGTGTCTAGTTCCGTAGAAAACTCCGAACTGTTGTCTAACAGAAGGTAAAGCCGATTAATTTCCTCATCATGGTTTGAGAGCCAATCTTCAAATTTCAAAGCTGTTGACTTACCTTCCTTCTCTAAACTTATTTCAGCATCGTGAAAGTTTAAGATTGCTTTGTATTCATTCAAAAAGTCTACTCCCAATATAATTTCCGTCGACAATAATGGAACAATAAGAAAGTTCATAGAGAAGCTGTGGCTTTGGCAAAAGAATTCTAAATTGGTTTGTTGGCGTACATCTACACTTTTTCCAAAGATTGCATCTTGTAATTTAATCTTACGTAACGGAAGTGTGGGGCAATCGTTCGATTTGTTGCAATGCTAAAAGCTGTTTCACTAATTACTGAAATGGGACTGCCAGAGTCAAGTACTGCCGTAAATTTTACGTCATATACAGTAATGTGAATCACAGGATATGCAATGTTGTTATGTTTTATGTCGTGTTCCTGGAGTAAGATGTCCCTAATGTCTTCCATTTTTACGTAATTACTAGCTATGGCAGCTGCGTCGTCAGTTTCATACGTACGTTTCGTGGCTGCCAGCGGTATGAGTCATTGCCTATTGTCTCTTTGTTGGCGCGCGTCGTTATTGGGATTTGGAGACCTAACTTCTCAAATTCACCTCCTCGAGAGGGCCCTGCTCTGTTTTAATCCCGCCAGTTCTGATGCAATTCAGGTCTGTCGTTACGATCATATCGTCTGTCGTCATGTCGGTAGATGCCATAGTTTCTTTCTTGTCGGTCACGTGGTGGAGAATTTCTCCCTGAATCGTAACTGCGCGCTGGACCGTTGCATCTAAAGTTATTCTGTCTCCCTTGATAATAATTATTTTGGTTCCCATATTGTCTGTTTCTCTGATTGTCTCTGTGATAATCACTACTGCGGAGAGGTGATCTTTCCCTGTAATTATTACTACTCTGCCAACGGTTGTCATACGGGTGGTGTCTGTTTTGGTCACGATATGTGTTGTGAGAATAGCCTTGTCGCGTCCAGTTATTATTTCTTTCATCGCGAAATTGTGACAGATGTGACCTGTAATTGTTGTGTTCCTGTTTTCGCGTTCCGCGATTGTCAGTGTCAATTTCTAATTCTTGTAAGAGTCCCTGAAAAGCCTCAATGTCGTCTTTGCAACGTCCTGCCAAAATAATACGTCGTAAATGTTCAGGTAATTTGATTAAGCAAATGCGGATGAGTTCTGAGGGGCTGTATGGGTTTGACAGGTACTGATTCTTGTGCAACATGTCTTCAAAATATTTGACAAGACTGGAGAATTCAGATTGTTCGAAATGTTTCGTCATTATGATGCTATGTTTTACTCGGTCTTGTGTAGCTTGAGACCAATACGCTGAGAGGAAGGCATGATAAAATTCTCCTTCACTGTGACAATCGTGAATGACCGATCGCATTCTTACAGCTGGTTCATTCTCTAAGTAGCCACACACAAATTCTAACCTGTGCTCCAGTGACCAGTTGGGAGGAAAACAATGAGAGAATTGATGGAGCCACGCTTGTGGATGAATGTCGTTGGCAGAATTCTTAAACGTTTTGAAATTACGTGTAGTAATGAACAGCTTATAGTCAAAATCATCGTGTCGGCGAGTAGCATATCGGTCATTGTTACGTCGTGTCGGCGGTTCCATCTCAAAATCCAATGCGCCTTGCCAATTTCTTTCATAATTTCCGAAGTGTCCTGTGTTATTATTTTGTGGTTGTTCCGTATTTCTATGTCCCTCTTCCCGTACTGGAGCGCGAGTGTCCTCTGAAATATGTAATTCGTGTATTACCTGCGTCAACTGATCTTGTACTGCCCGGATTTCTCTTTTGTACTGTGTATTGATTTGATTTTGATTTTGTTTGAATTTTCTAATTTGTTCATACTCTTCTGTGTCAGTGAAAGCTACAGGTCTTGTGTCATTCAGATCATCATCTACCTTTGTAGATAAGTTAGTGACCTGATCCGAAAGTTCCGCTACTTTCTCCGATAGTGTACTTATTTCCTCAGTGTGTATTTCTGAACCAAGTTTCAGAGTGTCCATTTGTGTTGAAATCGTATCTACAGTGTCCTTTAAGTTTTCTTGAGTTTTTGCAAGTTGCGTAACCGAATCGGTAGATGCAACTGAGTCAATTTTAGCTTGCAAGGTGTCGCGATTTTCATGAACAATAGTTTGCAGTTCTTTTATGGCTGCTTCGTGATTCTGTAATGCATTTTCATGACACGAAAAAATAGGTTGAAAATGCTCACAAATTTGTGTTTTTACGTCATTACAGACTTTTTGACATTTCGATTCAATGTTATGTAACTCAGTAGTTAAATCTTGATGTGTTTGTTCAAGTGTGGTGTCTAACTTTGGAAGATTTTGTTCCATTGTGTCTAACTTTTTAAAATTTTGTTCCACTGTGTCTAACTTTTGAAGATTTTGTCCCATTTGTTTCTGATTTTGTTCAAGGGTTGTGTCTAACTTTTGTAGCCTTTGTCCCATTTGTTGCATTAACTGTAATAACAAGGCACTGGTGTCTGAAACATGTTCCTCAGTGCTTCTCGGCAGTGAAGTTGCACCGGCAATATTTACATTTTGACAAGCAGAAAATGTGTCTTGACTTATTTGAGAAAATGGTGAGGACGCAAAACCTGAATCTACAGTATTTGCAAAATTGTGTCCTGTCATTTCGGATTCCTGTGCGAGTTGTTGCCGAGCGATCGATCGATAATGCTTCCCTGTTCACTAATTGTTTCACTACCTACGCCATTGTTTGCCGCCCGCTCCATTTCCTTATGCACAATTACCAAGTTACTATGTTGAACATTAGTTAATTCATTACACAGTGATGCTAGCACACTGCTTTCGTCTTCGCTGTCATTTCTCAGTTTACTTTGGAGCCTAGTGTTACGTTTTTCACACGGCATTATTGTCACAATATTTCACATGACAACACAGAAAAACACAATTTGAAGAGCAAAAATAGGGGAACACATTAACATAGCACTGAAAATAATATCTAGTTAATTGCAAGCGCAGCTGCGAAATACTTGCTGCAAATCTACATGCATGCCACAACTGTTTTACTGTACAACAATGAAAGACTGCAACTACAAAGGAAATTCTCTCTACAATTACGTGCTAGCAATAAAGAATAGCTACACTAATTACACAAACTACAAGAAAAAAATCAGAAGATTCCAGTGAGGTATCCTGGCAGGGTCGCCATATGAAACGTCCCCCTTAGAACAATTATACAAGACTGTGCTTAAACTGATACACAATATTTTTTTAGCGCAACGCAATCTGACTTTCAAAAATCCCTACAAAAGAATGGCCCTGACTAACATTAACCTATACGTTTACAAATCACTTACCTCACAAAAATCTTCGTTACTCGAACTACTGCAATACAGCGAGTGCCACTACTGCCAGCTAAATAAAAGATTCAAACTAAGGAAGGCACTAACTACTGATAGGCATAGTTAGCAAATGAAAGATTTTAATAGAGAACAAACAATGTATTTACCTTAATAGTCATAATATATATAGGAGTTCATAACATCCATTTTTACAAATATCAAATCTCTGCCATTTCGCTGCCCACATCCACCACTGCTGGCAGCTCACCTCCAACTGCGCAACGCTATGCGCTGTTCACATCCAGCTGCCACTGCCCAACACTACAATGGCAGACAACAATGCAAACTACCCACAGACTGCACACAGCACAGCCAGTGATTTTTCATATAGAGCGCTACGTGGCATTACCAATAAGAAAACATAAACAGCCTACTTACAAACTCTATGCCAGAGTCAGCGACTACATTGCAGCCTGCAGAGGCTACACCACATACTAATATGAGTGTTTTAGCATGGATCGGTACCTGGTGCCCTTAATCACTTGTGCTATTGACCTGTGTATCTAATTGTTTCATGTACTCATTATGCGCCATTGCAACAATAACTCCTGAGTGAACTGGAAACCACTAAAAGGGTGTGCAATATTTATTCGGCGGATCTACAAGCCACCTTCAGATCTATAATAGAATTTCATTTAAGTACAGAAGTGTAAATTGTTAGTAAAAATTTCCATTACACGGTACATACCATAACGAGATACGCGGATTAGTGTACAACTGCCAAACAACGGGACATATCGTCATAAATTGAGTGAGCAGGATAGTTCGTTGTACAGCACATTGGAATAGTGATCTAAGTTATTCTAAAGCATTTTTAACATAATAATATTATAGTACAAATATAAATAACGGCCGGCCGGGGTGGCCAAGCGGTTCTAGGCGCTACAGTCTGGAACCGCGCGACCGTACAGTCGCAGATTCGAATCCTGCCTCGGGCATGGATGTGCGTGATGTCCTTAGGCTAGTTAGGTTTAAGTAGTTCTAAGTTCTAGGGGACTGATGACCTTAGAAGTTCAGTCCCATAGTGCTCAGAGCCATTTGAACCATAAATAACGAGGAGGTATGAGTTGAGACTAAAACCCATACCCAGAATAAAAGATATTCATCGGTAATGCATGCTAACAGAAACACATGGTTTATGTATGTGGACACAACTCATGGTTGCCACATTACTTTATGATAAAGTAACGTTAGAAGGACTTTGTAGAGCGACATGCATGTCCCACAACTGAAACTATTAATATTTAACCTCTAATGATTCCTACATATTGTCAAGTAGCGCATGCTACTCAAGAATCAGACTGAAAGCGAGCCTAATGCTCGTTTGTACGGGATAGGTTTCAATCAGTTAAATTTATAAATTGATGAATAGTTAAATCAATTAAGATTAGATTGAACGATTGGAAACTTATCTCTTAGCTTTTAATTAAATCCAAAATAAAGACTTTCAGATTACCACACAAAATAAAATATTAAAAATCGAATAGTCATTGATAATCAAATGGCTCTGGAGAACTCAGACTGAAAAGTTGTATGTGTTGCACTAAATAATGTTCAGATACAATTTAGGAACCATCAAAACTTTATTTACAGATTAAATTATTGAATTCCACAACAGTATCGATTTAAAATCATAATCACAAGGGAATGTCTGACACGCATTGTAATGCAGTATCTACCTCATAAACCATACCTCAATACATGTGAAGAATACGGAACATAAAAATTAAGGGTGCATGAAATAACACGCATACGCACATTCGTACCAACAACGCACACACCGAAGAAAGAAACCATAAAGATTATTCCGTACACCAAACTTATACACGAGGGCCAGACAGTAATTAACTTTACCGGTCAACTGCGTGGTCAGTAACTCGAATAGAAATTCTCTTCTTTCGGAAGTACGAGAAAAAGGAAGCATTTAAAATAAAAGCAATTGGCACACTATTTGAAATCAAGTTGAATAACAAACTTGAATAAATGATTATGTTGAGCTGTGGGCTCCTCACACGGCAGCAATGCTCGTGATCTAATTCAAATAACAGACGTAATGTAAAGTATGGAATTCACGAAAGATATTCGAATGAAACAAAACTAAACTAATGCGGCTCACACAGAGACGTTTGAACGTCCATATGCGAACATAAACGTTATGTTTCGCTCATGATAGAAACCGCGATAGCCAAAGAAGCTCCTATTCTGTCGCAGGCAGAATACTTGCCGATTCTGTGCGTCAAGGCTTACAAGAAGACAAGATCTGCCAGATGGCGCTAATAACTAATTTAACTCTTAGCAGAACGAACAAAAAATTAACGTAATGACTACATGAATAATTAATTACGCAAAACGATAGAGTAAAATATACTTAATATTTGCAAAACTGAGTCCCATAAACAAGAGGACGCGAAACTGTTAGAAGTATCAAGTAAACATATATATTACATTTGTAAGTTTAACGAATATAAGGATGCTTCAATTAAACTATAGACAACACGAAATGTAATTGTTCGCAGCAAGGCGCTCGGAGATGTGCAATAATTTTGACATCAGTATTCCAAGAACACTTACATTAGTGTGTGGAACTAACTGGGGCATAACAACAAGCAAGTACGTATAGTTATTTTTAATAATTTAATAACAAGCCTGACTTGGCTTGTGTACATTTTAACAAGATGGAAAGCGATGAAACCAAATGTACATTAAACGTTATATCAGTTCAATCACGAATAAGTATTCTTAAATAGGAAAAGGTTAAGAAAGTAATACAGTACGCTGGTACTGACCGACACTTCGTCGTGTGTTGTTGCTGAAAATAAGGAACTTAAAGTTTGCGTAGCTTGTAGCCTGCTTATATGAAGTAACATGGCTGCATGTCCCCCCCCATGAACCATGGACCTTGCCGTTGGTGGGGAGGCTTGCGTGCCTCAGCGATACAGATAGCCGTACCGTAGGTGCAACCACAACGGAGGGGTATCTGTTGAGAGGCCAGACAAACGTGTGGTTCTTGAAGATGGGCAGCAGCCTTTTCAGTAGTTGCAAGGGCAACAGTCTGGATGATTGACTGATCTGGCCTTGTAACAATAACCAAAACGGCCTTGCGGTGCTGGTACTGCGAACGGCTGAAAGCAAGGGGGAAACTACAGCCGTAATTTTTTCCCGAGGGCATGCAGCTTTACTGTATGATTACATGATGATGGCGTCCTCTTGGGTAAAATATTCCAGAGGTAAAATAGTCCCCCATTCGGATCTCCGGGCGGGGACTACTCAAGAGGATGTCGTTATCAGGAGAAAGAAAACTGGCGTTCTACGGATCGGAGCGTGGAATGTCAGATCCCTTAATCGGGCAGGTAGGTTAGAAAATTTAAAAAGGGAAATGGATAGGTTGAAGTTAGATATAGTGGGAATTAGTGAAGTTCGGTGGCAGGAGGAACAAGACTTCTGGTCAGGTGACTACAGGGTTATAAACACAAAATCAAATAGGGATAATGCAGGAGTAGGTTTAATAATGAATAGGAAAATAGGAATGCGGGTAAGCTACTACAAACAGCATAGTGAACGCATTATTGTGGCCAAGATAGATACGAAGCCCACACCTACTACAGTAGTACAAGTTTATATGCCAACTAGCTCTGCAGATGACGAAGAAATTGAAGAAATGTATGGTGAAATAAAAGAAATTATTCAGATTGTGAAGGGAGACGAAAATTTAATAGTCATGGGTGACTGGAATTCGAGTGTAGGAAAAGGGAGAGAAGGAAACATAGTAGGTGAATATGGATTGGGGGACAGAAATGAAAGAGGAAGCCGCCTGGTAGAATTTTACACAGAGCACAACATAATCATAACTAACACTTGGTTTAAGAATCATGAAAGAAGGTTGTATACATGGAAGAACCCTGGAGATACTAAAAGGTATCAGATAGATTATATAATGGTAAGACAGAGATTTAGGAACCAGGTTTTAAATTATAAGACATTTCCAGGGGCAGATGTGGACTCTGACCACAATCTATTGGTTATGACCTGTAGATTAAAACTGAAGAAACTGCAAAAAGGTGGGAATTTAAGGAGATGGGACCTGGATAAACTAAAAGAACCAGAGCTTGTACAGAGATTCAGGGAGAGCATAAGGGAGCAATTGACAGGAATGGGGGAAATAAATACAGTAGAAGAAGAATGGGTAGCTTTGAGGGATGAAGTAGTGAAGGCAGCAGAGGATCAAGTAGGTAAAAAGACGAGGGCTAGTAGAAATCCTTGGGTAACAGAAGAAATATTGAATTTAATTGATGAAAGGAGAAAATATAAAAATGCAGTAAGTGAAACAGGCAAAAAGGAATACAAACGTCTCAAAAATGAGATCGACAGGAAGTGCAAAATGGCTAAGCAGGGATGGCTAGAGGACAAATGTAAGGATGTAGAGGCCTATCTCACTAGGGGTAAGATAGATACCGCCTACAGGAAAATTAAAGAGACCTTTGGAGATAAGAGAACGACTTGTATGAATATCAAGAGCTCAGATGGAAACCCAGTTCTAAGCAAAGAAGGGAAAGCAGAAAGGTGGAAGGAGTATATAGAGGGTCTATACAAGGGTGATGTACTTGAGGACAATATTATGGAAATGGAAGAGGATGTAGATGAAGATGAAATGGGAGATACGATACTGCGTGAAGAGTTTGACAGAGCACTGAAAGACCTGAGTCGAAACAAGGCCCCCGGAGTAGACAATATTCCATTGGAACTACTAACGGCCGTGGGAGAGCCAGTCCTGACAAAACTCTACCATCTGGTGAGCGAGATGTATGAAACAGGCGAAATACCCTCAGACTTCAAGAAGAATATAATAATTCCAATCCCAAAGAAAGCAGGTGTTGACAGATGTGAAAATTACCGAACTATCAGCTTAATAAGTCACAGCTGCAAAATACTAATACGAATTCTTTACAGACGAATGGAAAAACTAGTAGAAGCCAACCTCGGGGAAGATCAGTTTGGATTCCATAGAAACACTGGAACACGTGAGGCAATACTGACCTTACGACTTATCTTAGAAGAAAGATTAAGGAAAGGCAAACCTACGTTTCTAGCATTTGTAGACTTAGAGAAAGCTTTTGACAATGTTGACTGGAATACTCTCTTTCAAATTCTGAAGGTGGCTGGGGTAAAATACAGGGAGCGAAAGGCTATTTACAATTTGTACAGAAACCAGATGGCAGTTATAAGAGTCGAGGGACATGAAAGGGAAGCAGTGGTTGGGAAGGGAGTAAGACAGGGTTGTAGCCTCTCCCCGATGTTGTTCAATCTGTATATTGAGCAAGCAGTAAAGGAAACAAAAGAAAAATTCGAGTTAGGTATTAAAATTCATGGAGAAGAAATAAAAACTTTGAGGTTCGCCGATGACATTGTAATTCTGTCAGATACAGCAAAGGACTTGGAAGAGCAGTTGAATGGAATGGACAGTGTCTTGAAAGGAGGATATAAGATGAACATCAACAAAAGCAAAACAAGGATAATGGAATGTAGTCTAATTAAGTCGGGTGATGCTGAGGGAATTAGATTAGGAAATGAGGCACTTAAAGTAGTAAAGGAGTTTTGCTATTTGGGGAGCAATATAACTGATGATGGTCGAAGTAGAGAGGATATAAAATGTAGGCTGGCAATGGCAAGGAAAGCGTTTCTGAAGAAGAGAAATTTGTTAACATCGAGTATAGATTTAAGTGTCAGGAAGTCATTTCTGAAAGTATTCGTATGGAGTGTAGCCATGTATGGAAGTGAAACATGGACGATAAATAGTTTGGACAAGAAGAGAATAGAAGCTTTCGAAATGTGGTGCTACAGAAGAAGGCTGAAGATTAGATGGGTAGATCACATAACTAATGAGGAAGTATTGAATAGGATTGGGGAGAAGAGAAGTTTGTGGCACAACTTGACCAGAAGAAGGGATCGGTTGGTAGGACATGTTCTGAGGCATCAAGGGATCACCAATTTAGTATTGGAGGGCAGCGTGGAGGGTAAAAATCGTAGAGGGAGACCAAGAGATGAATACACTAAGCAGATTCAGAAGGATGTAGGTTGCAGTAGGTACTGGGAGATGAAAAAGCTTGCACAGGGTAGAGTAGCATGGAGAGCTGCATCAAACCAATCTCAGGACTGAAGACCACAACAACAACAATGGCTGCATGTGAAAACATGAAATTAGAAAGAGGCAGCCATACCCAACGAGGAAAATATAAAACTGAAGTAAACTGATAATACTCGTAGAATAAAAAATCCACTTCAATTGACATTAATTTCTCTTTTACTGCAGGACTGGTTTCGAAGCCTAAAGCTTCATCCTCAAATTCCACCAACTACTAACAAGAGGAGGAGCTACTACAGTACAAGAACTGTGGGGAATACACACCAAAATACATTCCATATCGTAGTATACACATATACAGAAATGTTTTACATTGATGACTAAGAGGATGACACACTCAACTTTAATTAAAGTAAGTATACTGATTATAGATAAATATGGATCAGAAGTTTGATGCAGACATTAATTAAACGATATCCAGTGATTATGTGTACGTGATCATCACGTGAAATAAAAATGTAGCCCAAGGTCTAGGTGGTAACTGGCGAACAGGATGTACATATAATTATGACTGAGATACAATTTACAGACAAGAATAAATCTCAAATAATAATCAAAAATTCAATTCATTATGCACAACGTATTCATGAAGTCAATCCACAATGTATCCCGAGCTCTACATGCCAGATAACAATCGCGGACAAGATAAACGACGGCATCACTTATCTCCAAATTGGACCATGTCAGATAATAAGACCGATATATACACATCAAAAAGTTTTGCAGCACCCCGGTTCCCAGAACTGAAGATAGACGTTGAGTTTGGATATTGTATCACAGACACAGTTCCGTTGACTGTTCAGAGATGTCACTAAACCCACCCAAATATGTAAACCAACCATGCATGAGCAGCCCCTATTAGACGGAGGTCCGGCAGCCGATCCGTCATTCCACCAGGAAGATGGCACACGGCTCTTGTTGTCTGTAGTTCAACCCTGCCTAGACGGTCAATACCGTGGTTCGATCGCGCCCGCATTGTTACTCTGTGCTAGGAAGGGCTCTCAAAAAGGAAAGTGTCCAGGCGTCTCGGAGTGAACCAAAGCGATGTTGTTCGGACATGGAGGAGATGCAGAGAGACAGGACCTGTCGATGACATGCCTCGCTCAGGCCGCCTAAGGGCTACCACTGCAATGGATGGCCACTACCTACGGATTATGGCTTGGAGGAACCTTGACAGCAACTCCACAATGTTAAATAATACTTTTCGTGCAGCCACAGGACGTCGTGTTACGACTCAAACTGTTCGGAATAGGCTGCAAGATGCTCAACTTCACTCCTGACGTCCATGTCGAGGCCAACCTTTGCAACCACGACACCATGCAATGCGGTACAGATGGGCCCAGCAACATGTCGAATGGACCGCTCAGGACTGGCATCAGGTTCTCTTCGCAGATGAGTGTCGCATATGCCTTCAACCAGACAATCGCCGGAGACGTGTTTGGAGGCCACCCAGTCAGACTGTACGCCTTCGACACACTGTCCAGCGAGTGCAGCAATGTGGAGGTTCCCTGCTGTTTTGGGGTGGCATTACGTCGGGCCGACGTACGCCGATGGTGGCCATGGAACGCACCGTAACGGCTGTACGATACGGGAATGCCATCCTCCGACCGAAAGTGCAACAATATCGGCAGCATATTGGCAAGGTATTCGTCTTCATGAACGACAATTCACGCCCCCGTCGTGCACATCTTGTGAATGACTTCCTTCAGGATAAGGACATCGCTCTACTAGAGTGGCCAACATGTTCTCCAAACATGAAACTTATCGAAGATGTCTGGGATAGATTGAAATGGCTGTATATGGACGACTTGACCCACCAACCATTCTGAGGGATCCACACCGAATCTGGGTTGAGGAGTGGGAAAATCTGGGCCAACAGTGCCTTGATGAACTTGTGGATAGTATGCCACGACGAATACAGGCATGCATCGATGCAAGAGGACGTCCTACTGGGTATTAGAGGTACCGGTGTGTACAGCAATGTGGACCACCACCTGTGAAGGTCTCGCTGTATGGTGTTATAACATGCACTGTGTGGTTCTCATGAGCAATAAAAAGGGGTGGAAATGATGTTTATGTTGATTTCTATTCCAATTTTCTGTGCAGGTTCCGGAATTCTCGGAACCGAGGTGATGCAAACCTTTTTTTCGTGTCTGTATCTGTAATAGATTTTTTTCCTTTCAGTGTCTTGAGTGTATAAATTTCTCGTATACATTCGATTTCAGGAAAGTTTGGAATCTCGCTGGAGATGGTACAATGTGGTTCCGAAACTTGTGTTCTTGAAAAGAAAATTACTTTCTCCTCCGAAGAGCCCTTTTGCATGGATCACGATCTGCAGATTACATTACATGCGCGTTAGGGGGTGGGTTGCGTAGACGGATCAAACCACACCTGTGGAGTCTGGAGGAGCGTGTCGCAAGCGGAATATGCTGCGTGACTCGCATCGCTCATCGTTACGCAACCAAGTTTCCGGGCGGTTACCTCATGTAGGATGATAATGGAATGTCTACTTCACGGTGCTGTAAACTGTGCGAAGCAAGCTTAAGCCTCTATAAACTCGTCCCTCGTGCAAGACAAGCTGGAATTTCTGTAGCTACAGCTAAAATATGGGTACTAAAATGTGTTAGTAGAGTCAACACAGAGAGACAGAGGCCTGGAACCGTATAAAATATTGAAACGTTTCGTCGAAGTAAGAGTTTTATGTCTGGCGTAGTACTGTACGCTTTTGTTTTAAATTAATTTCATAACGTCGTGCTACATTATTGCGACCATCTATCGCCACGCACGGCGACAGCTTTTTTAAAATTAATTTTATTGGTTTTTTGCAGCAAACAAAGTTACACTTTACAGTTACTTATTTTAGCGTCTATAATGTAATTTAAAGAAACACAGCTAGCTATATTGTATATATATAAAATTACAAATTCAGTATTTGATATGTCGGAGCTGTATGTCTGTTTCTTGTAGGCAACGCACTATAAATCCGTTATTTGTGGAGTTATTGTCGCTCATTAATGTTTTAATGTTTGTTAGCATGGAATCTTTATTTTTGCGAGTTTTTCCCACTGTTTATTTTTATGTGGAATGTAGCTGCAACATCCCAATATGATGCGATCAAGATTTTCGTCCCCTTTTGCATGTTCGCTACATGTGGGAGAATGTACTACTCCAATCCTGTGGAGCTGTGCAGGGACACATTCGAGTACCAACTTTACTGTAATAATTGATATTACATACCTCCATGGTAGATTTTCTGCCTATACCCCGGTTTTGTAGGTATCGTGCACTGGGAAGAAGCAAACGAAAACCCGTCATTCTCATGCTTTATTCTCCACTGCATTTCCCACTGATCGCTAGACTATTTGTTTTTTTGAAATCTGTGTAAATAGCGGGTCCACTTCTTAGCAACACCATCTACTACTTCATTGTGCTAAATAGCTGAGTGTCCCTTTACCCACATTGGAAGAATTGATTTATTTTCTTTGTTGAATTTTGATATTAATTCTGCCACATCATAAGTACAGCTGTTGTCAGCTGTCCACTTTCGATATTCTGGTTGCTCCATAGCACTTCTAGTTAGAATATCTATTTCGTTCACTCTTTCAGTTTCAGACTTAACTTCTTTTTCACAGCTGTTACTTCTGCATTGTAAATACTACTTAAAAGTGGCAATAATAACTGTTTAATTATCTGCAGCCTAGGGCAATAATACATGCAACCAACTCCATCCAGCCAACTTTGTAAGTATGGAATAAAGATGGTCATTTGCTTTCCAGATGATTTGCAAGTTTTACCTTGTTATTAGTTCTAAACTCTTGACCCATTCTGTCTGGTAGATACGAAACACCATGTTAGCAGACTTTATTTCATATTTGTTACTGAACACTGGCAACATTCGGTACTTCCGTGTCAAAGGAAACGTTGAGCTGAGACATCGGACAACTTTTACTAACAGTGGTGTTCCTTTGTCTCTTCGTCAGTCTCCCCTTTCTGTCAAACGCTTAGCTTTGACTATGTCGAGAGCATTAATTATTACGGATCTTTTAAACAGAAACATTTTAAGAAGTAGTTCTCTACGGGTATCAAGAGGGATTTCTTTGGTTTTTTCTACTAGGACATCAGTTGGTGATGACTTCATTGCTCCTAGTCACTGCCTTATAGCACGAAATTGTAGTACATTTAGTTTTGCAGTACATATTGTGGACCATTTTCAAATAGAAAACTTCCGTAGTCAATTACAGAGCATATTAATCCACATTATAAATTGAAGAGGATGTTCACTTAGCTCCCAACACACCACCTTAGCACGTAACTCTTAGTGATAGCTGTTGACAGCTCACACAGGAACTGCAAATTATCCCACAACGCTTCAGGCGTTGCTTAAGACTAAGGCGGAGTAATCACAAAACGGATGCCAAGGAGACAAGACAGATGCAGGTTAGCTTAAGAAATAGTTAATATGAAGACCAGGGAACTGTTTAAAGCTGTTGTCTTCGAGCAGTAGGCTTGCTGAAAGGTCCTACTCTGATGTCACATCACTTTCGACTGGAGTCCTTTTCCTAAAGTTACAAAATTTTGAATCTTTCAGTTTTTCTCCGTAATTATTTTTGAATTAGCAGTGGTATGACAGAGACGTTACTTAGGCTGGCTACTTTCTTTTATTGTATAAATCATTCAAAGACACCAAAACGAGTAACATAGAACAAAATAGAAAACAGTCGTAGAGTATGGCTTTAAATATTATAGAAAGTAGATCCGTTCTACAAAGTTTCCGGCGATACATGTTACAAGGTTGTGTGATCAACGCAAAATTAATAGAAGGCTGGAAATATATATTGAGTTTGAATATTACGTGTCGATTACGGCCGGCCGGAGTGACCTAGCGGTTCTAGGCGCTTCAGTCTGGAACCGCGCGACTGCTACGGTCGCAGGTTCGAATCCTGCCTCGGGCATGAGTGTGTGTGATGTCCTTAGGTTGGTTAGGTTTAGGTAGTTCTAAGTTCTAGGGGACTGATAACCTCAGAAGTTAAGTCCCATAGTGCTCAGAGCCATTTGATCCATTTTTTTGTCGACTACGTTATTTATTTCCATTCAAGATCCGTACGTTAACGTGCGACGCATAGTGTGGTATAGTTACTAGACAACACGATAATCGCGTACGATGAGCATGATCTCACAAAATGAAGTTATAAACAAACTAACGATCCACCTCGGCTTCGAATGGGTCGAAGTACGACCACACGAACTTTTTACCTTTTTTTTTTTTTTTTTTTTTTTTTTTTTTGAGTCATCAGTCTTCTGATCAGATTGATCGGCCAGTCACAAATTCCTTTCCTGATTCAACCTCCCCATCTCAGAGTAGTACGTTATATCCTCATTATTTGTTGTATTTGCTCCAGTCTCTGTCTTTGTCTTCCCCTACAGTTTCTACACCACACTGCTCCCTTAGAAGATATTCTCTGATCTCTTCACATATAACCTGTCATCAGGTCCATTTGTATTGGCGGTGTTTCCCACACATTACTTTCTTCGACGATTCTGTGGAGATCTTCCTCATTCCTAATGAGTTTACTTAATTTTCAACGTCCTTCTGTGTCGCAGCATCTCAGATCATTCGATTCTCTTGTGTTCCGGTTTCCCACCGTGCATTTTTCACTAGCATACAATGCTGTGCTCCAGTCATCGACTGCCAGAAATTTCTTCCTCAAATTAATGTCTATGATTGGTACTCCTCTTGACCAGGAATACCCTTTTTGCCAATGCTAGTCTGGTATTTATCTCCGTCTTGCTCCGTCCATCATGGCTTATTATGCACTTTTAACAAAAGTTGGGAATTATATTTATGAATTATTAATTAATTAAAGGATTTTCATAGAAATAAACACCATTAAATGTACAAATGCCTTATTACAAGCTGTTCTTGACAAATGTACTTATGAAAACATTCACAAACATGAGATGTTGACATCTTTTTCGTACGCTTCGCACTCCGGCAGTCGATTCTAATGAAGATTCTCCACTAAACTGTCTGTCTCTCCTACGCAAAGTGCTTGGCAGTTGAGGTATTGCTTGTCGGGCATTCAAGTGTTCACTGAAGAGCATACGGCCTGGTGTTTTTACGAAATTACGACGCTTTTGGTTTGTATTGTTATTTGATCGCTGAACAATAGCAGCCATATTCAGTATTGCCAAGGAGTCAGTCTGAGGCTATGTTGTTGAGTTGCGGCTTACATCATAAGTCAGCCCTTCTGCAACATCAGTTCCACCTTCCGTACAATTATAAAACATGTTTATCTCTGGTTTCTCTTTATGTCGTGCCAATTCAACTATGTCAGAATTTTGGTGAAGACTAGACATGAGCAAAACAACTTTGTATTTCTTTGGTGTAATATCCTTTTGGAACCGAACATGGATGAGTAGATTTCTATATCACGAGATTTTCAAAATTCAGGAGGGTTGTGCCTCTTGTTCTTATGCACTGTTTCCACAGAAGTTAGCTTGTGTTCTTTCAGCAGATGTGACCCTAGTTCATAGCTCGTAAACCAGTTATGAAAAGTCACATTACGGCTTGTTTTTGAAATGGGTTACACCAGTCGATTCACCTCATCAAATGGTTTATTATTCAAAGAAAACAGTCCCTCTGGCTGCTTCCCAGCATATATTTCGAGGCTGAGGATATAGAAATTCTTTGCCTTGACCAAGGCAAATATTTTTATGCCATACTTGGCCGGTTTTGATGGATTGTGTTGTCAAAATTTGCATGTGCCTCTGAATGCAAATAGCATTTCATCTATGATTATATATTCTTCTAGTGCATAGGCTTTCTTGCAGTTTTCTTCGAATATTTCAAATATCTGACGTATTGGTGCTAAGTTGTCCAGCTGTTTTCTTTCTTCAAAAAAATGTGTCCTAAGGGACCAAACTGCTGAGGTCATCGGTCCCTAGACTTACACTTTGCTTAAAATAACTTAAAATAACTTATGCTCGGGACAACACACACACACCCTATCTGAGGGGCTTCTCACTTCATGTGTGGATTTATCGTCAAAACGAAGACAGCTTTGAATAAAATGAAAACGTTGCCATGGCATTATCAGCCGAAATATTTCAGCGTCTGTTCCGTTTGAAGCCCAGAAGGCCAACGGTGTTCTGCCTTCCAGATCGGTAAATCCAGCAATGTACAACAAGCCTATTTAAGCCGCCAACTCGCTCATGGTCATTTCCTTCATAAAACAGTGATTTCCTTTCTGCAGTTTGCAAGTTTGTGTATCTCAAGATAATACTAAGCATATTTTCATTGCAAAACAGACTCCAGCATTCAAGCTCTGTCTTTGCTAATCTTGCCACTAAACTCACTCCACGTACCTGCCTGATGATATTTACACAACGGGTCAGAACATGTTGTTGAGGTGGATTTTTGCACCACTTGAATCCATCTTTACCAAAATAAAATGGTTTAGGTATATGAGTTTTCGATCGCTCGACTAATTTTGGTAAGGCAGCATTGTGGGCAGTATGTTGTAGCTCATTCACTGGCATAGTAACTTCTTTTTCGCTGCCTTCACTTGCATCTTGCTCAGTACCACTAATGCCAATGCGCTCACTTACCCAATCTTCATTTTCACTGTCATTTGCCGTAATGACGTTTTCACTGTCTGGTAATTCCGCCAGCCAGCGACGTATACCTCAGCCTCCCTATCTTTTTTGCACATTTTTACTGAATACACCAAAAACACGAAGTAGCTGTGAAAAGAGACAAATGGGAAAATGGCACAGAAATACTACTTGGCGGTTGTGGAAGGGTCAAAAATAGCCTCTTACCGTTTGCACTCGTTTATCTCCTTTCACGGGCGGCAGCCGACTGAGTGCACGCTCGCATTAGGGAGGGGAGTTCAATAATTACAGCTACTGAGAACTTCGACAATGCACAACTGCGTAACAAAGAACTGCCAACAAAACAAAATGAGCGGGATCAAATTGACCCTACTACATTCTCGCAGGGTTAACATGGTTTTTCTTTGTGACCCCCATTCTGTTGTTAAGTTTCTCGCTCTTTTCATTTCTGCTTCTTTTCATTACTTTTGTCTTCCTTTGATTTGCTCTCAGTTCGTATTCTGTTGATTTCATGCAACAGATCCTGTGATTTTTCTTCACTAAGGATATCCCTGTCATCGGCGAATCTTATCGTTAACATCCATTCACTCTGGATCTTAGTCCCACTCTTGAATCTTTCTTTTATTTCCGTCATTGTTTCTTCGAATTTGAAACTGAAGATCACAGGTGAAAGATTGCATAACTTACATCCTATTTAATGCCACCACTTTGTTCTTAGTCTTCCAGTCTATTTTTCCTTCCTGGTTCTTGGATATATTGTATGAAAGTATTGTTGTAGACCGATTGCAAGGAAACGCAGGAAGGATCGGACAAAGTATCCAATTAGTGCAATGATTGGCACCTGTTCTTAAATTTTTGTAAATGAAATATAACGCAAATACCAAAGGAAAACAATCCTATAGATCAAATTATAAGATTAATGTCGAACACGTTATGAAATTAAATACATTTCCTGAAAAAAAAAACAAGTGAAGTGATCAAAAAGAGAAGAGGAAAAGAAATGAAATTGCACAGGTTGAGAGGGTAGGCGATGTTACTGCAGTGTTTAAAAAATCTAGTCGAACTTATCAATAGCTTGGTACTAAGAATCTATATACCAGTATGACATTGCACCCTGTATGGTCTGGTTGGAAAGAGTGTCATAAAGCCGCTGTATACTCTCTTGAGCCAAGCTGGCCCGCAGTTGTTATAACCGGTGCTTCATATCCTGGATACAGGAACTGAGACAATCAGGTCCCACAAATGTTCTATCAAGAACAGATCTGGGGTTCTTTCTAGCCATGGGAGTACTCCAGATCACAGAGACACGTTCCATGTGTGAACTAGTATTGTGCTGTTGGAAAATAGCACCATCATTCTGTCGACTGAGAGGTACCACATGAGGAGGCAAGATGTCCGTGGTTTATGTCATGAGATTTCCCTCAATCGCTACCAGTCGTAGCGTCGAGTCATACATGATGGCTCCCCACACCATGACGCCAGTAACAACACAGTGCTTCTCCGAATCATAGGAGGAATGAGGCCTCTCCTCGAGTCGTCTCACATTAGCCTACACTGGTCATCTGGAGTAGTGCAGAGCCGCGATTAATCGCTGGACGCAATGTAAAGGTAAGCCCGTTTCACACTGGGACACTGGGTGACGGTCAACAGTGACCGTCACCGACAGAGATACATTTGTTTGTACTGGAGGATTCACACCGGGACACTACCGCCTCACCGAGCCACTGTGACCCAGCAGTGACTCACGCTAGCCACCGTTGCTGTGTTCACAGCTGTCACCGCCGGACATGCATTAGTTTGAATTGGAGTGTTCAGACTGGGACACAGACCACAGACACAGAGCTGCAGATTTGCCAACAGACCGACAGTCATTTCTGAGAATGTCACGAAACATTCATCATATATTATACTGTACACATTGTAGCCATGGGTATAGATTTCATTAACACGGAAGATTTTATAAGTGAAGTAGAAAGTCGTCCCGCTATTTGGGATGTCAAAAGCGATGACTATAGCAACGAAGTGGTGGCTAGGAGGGTAGTAACCTTCAAGTACATTTGCAACCCTCGGCCCCTTTTCTGCTGCTTCTTAAGGCACTCCTCCATATGGTCCAAAAAATCGAGTTAAAATATTATTCTTAATTACAATTATTTACGCATATGTGGCTACTACAATAATGAATTTTATTCATTTATTATAATATTATTGAGGTACAAGTTCCTGACACTATAATTTTAATTGTAAGTTCCAATCAGTCAGTGAATACAATAATGTGACTTCTAATAGTTAACATAGTAATGAGTGTACAATGCACATCACAAATACAATGCCAGATGAACAATGAGGCCTAACCACATTAACATTCACTTTACATTTCTAGCAATTACATTTTTTGCTGCTGCCAAGCCACTTCACCTTCGGGGCTAACGAAGTAGTTCGCAATGTCATCTCTGATACTGTTCGCAATATTTCCTTCACTGACTAAACGAAGTGACATGTCCTACAATCCCTGAATAGTTAACGTATTTTCAAACGACATAAAGAGTATAAAACAAACCCTTCTCCAGCCGATCATGTAGCAGTGGATGTACGTATAATAAATGTTTTGTCTTCATTCTCCTACTCCCCCTTCTCCTTAGAAGCACCAACAAAAGTTCGTCCTCGCTCGGGTCCATTACACTAACTAATCAGTTGGCAATACCTGCGGTGTCGGACGCTGGTGATCCAGGAGTGTTCGCCATAATTACCGGTGACCATCACCGGCGACCGTCACCGGTGTCCCAGTGTGAAACGGGCCGTACTCATAATGAGCCGGTGTTTCCTGGTCACGGCCCAGTTCCAAACTCTGCATTTGTGTTGTGTTTACGGCAGGCTACGCTCGTAACATTAATTTCCTACTCCAGTTGCTGCTGGTCTCCGGCCAACGGTTCGGAATGACACGAATGTTGAAGGTAAGCCATTTCTTGTTCTCGGATGGCGGGCACAGAAGAGAAGGAATTACAGAGATCTTTGTGCACATTACGGCGATCAGACAGCGGTCAGACATGATCGGCAGGAAGCTTGACGATGAATATGCCTGCTCTCATGTTTACATGCAGACCAACATCAGGCCACTGTCACAGGTGAAAGTCCCGCAAATCGATTTGTTTGACCACCCGCCCAAACGGAGTGGCCCTTTTCGAACTAAGTCATGTTCTGATAACATTGTCCCATCCCTAGCTCGCTCTACGTCCGTATCATTCACAATGATCTCTCAACAAGTGATTCTGTTCGCTACCGTTGTATACCCGATTAGGCCTGCTAACAACATTAATTCACTTTTGCGGCTGTACTACGTGTCACAGACAATAGCACCTATAATAATTTACTTATGTATGTGTACGAAGTTACATTGACACCCGACCATATCTTCTGGGTGATTCGCTTTTTCTTTGTCAGGCGGTTTATGTTTTTTACGTAGATTTATGGAGGTTCGCACATTTTAAATCAACGTTTTCCAAACTATAAGACGGAACGTACTAAACAGGGAGATGCTGTGTTCTGCTCTTGGATACCTGGATCTACTGTTCTGACACTCATCGATTCCTTTCTGTGAGGCCATGTGAATGACTATGTCTATGTGTCTCCTTTGCTAAAGACATTTCCAGGGCCCAAATGCGGATTTCTAATCCCCTCACTTAGATGACTTCACATCTGCTCCAGGAAGTGTGTAGTGGAACGGTTTATCATTAGATGCTGACCTTATGATCAAGAGAAGTCATACAGCATGCTTGCTAAGTACGGAAAAATGATTTAGAACTTTCTTTTACATTTTCTGCAATTCTTATAAATGTACCGCTATGCATTAAATTGACTGTCTGACCAAGGAAAGTCATATAGAATGCTGATCAAGTTCACAAAAAATGATGTTGAACTTCCTTCCACATTTCCGTAATTCTTGAAACTTCTGACAGATTAAAGCTGTGTACCGGACCCAGATTAAAACTCGGGACCTTCGCCTTTCGCGGGCATGTGCTCTACTGACGCTTTTTTGGGTGGTCTCATTATGTTCGTTCTATTTTTTCGGGGCGGACGTCCCATGACGCTTGTTCAAGTTCGTCTTTCATCTATTACCTCAGTTTACAGAGTATAGCTAACCCTCTGACCGAACACGCTGAGCTACCGTGCCGACGGCTGAACTGTCCGAGCCCACGAGTCACGACGCGTCCTCAAGCTTTAATTCCGTCAGTACCTCGTCTCCTACCGTCTAGACTTCACAGAAACTCTTCTGCAAACCTTTCAGAACTAGCACTTCTGGAAGAAAGTATATTGCGGAGACATGGCTTAGCCAGAGCGTGGGGGATGTTACCAGAATGAAATTTTCACCCTGCAGCGGAGTGTGCGCCGATTTGAAACTTCCTGGCAGATTAAAACTGCGCCGGACCGAGACTCGAACTCGGGAAGTTCGGAAGGTAGGAGACGAGGTACGGGTGGAATTAGAGCTGTGAGAACTCGTCGTGAGTCGTGCTTGGGTAGCTCAGTCGTTAGAACACTTGCCCAGGAAAGGCAAGGGTCCCTCATTCGAGCCTCAGTCCGGCACACAGTTTTAATCTGCCAGGAAGTTTCATATCAGCGCACACTCCGCTGCGGAGTGAAAATTTCATTCCGTTAGTCGTCTCAGTGTATCGCTATACATTACATACGCGGCCGAGTCACGTTAACGTAACAACCACTCATGTTCGACATCTCTCTCTCTCTCTCTCTTTCCAAGCATTGATCTCGACTTGCGGGGTCTGCTGGTATGGTTAACCGTATTTGGCACGTTAATTTTAAAAGGGTGGCCGGATTCCCTTCCTGTCGCCATACCCCCCCCCCCACCCCTTCCTCGGGACGGAATCTGTGTACCCAAACTATCTGCGTCTAGTGTAATCCATGGAATAGTGCGAACGTGTTGCAAATGTCTGCGAGCCGTGTGACTGAGGCGAAACGTGGGGAACAGCCCAGTATTCACCTAGCGGGATGTGGAAAACCGCCTAAAAACCACATCCAGGCTGGCCAGCACACCAGCACTTCGTCATTAGTCCGCCAGACGGATTAGATCCGGGGCCGGCGAACCTACCCAAGTCCAGGCTACCCTATCGGGTTTGTTATGTTCGACATCAACCTGCAATAAAAAAAAAAAATGGTTCAAATGGCTCTCAGCACTATGGGACTTAACATCTGAGGTCATCAGTCCCCTAGAACATAGAACTACTTAAACCTAACTAACCTAAGGACATCACACACATCCATGCCCGAGGCAGGATTCGAACCTGCGACCGTAGCAGTCGCGCGGTTCCGGACTACAGCGCCTAGAACAGCATGGCCACCGCGGCCGGCCCTGCAATAATCTCTCACAGGCGACAAGTGGCAGCACTAGCTGTGGAGGGTGTATAAAACGTGTCATTGGGACGCGAGGAACGACGCAATCGTTGTCGTAATGTGGAAACGGAGCGATTTACTTGACGTCCAAACGGGCATGATCAATGTCTTTCGAGCCAAGGGTGAAAGTATTTCCGAATAGTTTGTAAACTGTTCGGATGCCACCGTGTATGACAAAATAGGGCTGTCGAAAACTGGCGAAGAGGTGGCTATGGTGCACTCAGCCATAGAAGACAGGGGTGAACGATGGTTTCGGAGATCGGGCAACTAGACGTAGAACTGTCGAGCAACTGGCCGGCGAGATGAACAACAGGGCTACCAGCAGTGTCTCCTCGGCAACGGTTGCGTATGGGTCAGTGCAGCAGGCACCTGGTTCTTGCAGCCATGCTGCCTGTTGTTCATCGACGACGAAGTCTGGAATTTGCACGCCAAAGCTGCAACTTGACATCTACTGAGTGGCGACAAGTACATTTTCAGATGAGTCACGTTTTATGCTCCGAAACGTCTGAAAGCATGCACCGTTCAGCAATCGTCAGAAGAGTCCAGTCCGGAGTAGGGAGCCTTATGGTCTGGGGAATGTTTGCGCAGCATTCCCTGGGTGATCTCGTCATTGCAAAAGGCACATTGGATCAACACAAGCATGTATCTATACTTGTGGACCGTCTCCCCTCGTAGAAGCACTTCGCGTTCCCTAGGAACGACGGTATCTACTACCATCTACATCTACATCTACATCCATACTCCATAAGCCACCTGACGGTGTGTGGCGGAGGGCAGGCCAATGAACGTGTCACACAGCTCCCAGTGTAGTTGTCTGGTTCGAAAAGCACCAGGATGAGTTTACCATTACCCTGTGGCAACCAAACTACCCGAATTTAAAACCAATCGAAAATCTATGGGATCATTGTACCATGAATCCTTAACCACGTAGCCTAGCAACGGTACTGGAGTCGACATGGATCCAAATCCCTGTCGGTATTTTCCTAAACGTTTATTGACTCTCTTCCTGCACATCTCGCAACGGTCCACGCTGCAAACGGTGGTTATTCGGGCTTCTGACAGGTGGTCACATTAATGTGACTCCACAGTGTAGTTACAACCCCTTTGTAATCACTCTATGCGTACTGAATTGCGCTGTGTATTGAGCACATTACTCTCGATTTCCATAGAAACGTTCCTGCCACTGACCGTGCACGTGCACCTATGTGAAATACGATGGAACACGGATAATGCCAGGACGTAGACTTAATTATGTGCTCTGCGCTCCACTTGCCGAAATAACCAACTCGCAGTTCTGTACACACTGTAGTCCCCTAATTCCGTAAGTGTTGAGGCTACGTGCGGACCGTGCAGTATTCTGTCGTGTACGCGGAGTGTAACATTTAGCTTCGTAGCCGGAGTTAAGGCCACCGGAATGAGCAGCGCCGGCTCCCCAACAAGCGACACACGCCGGGCTCGGCGCACAGTAATAAGCCGGAAACAAAGGCGGCGCTCTCATTACACCAGCCACCAGGCTTGGGGGGGGGGGGAGGGGGGAGGAAGAGGGGAAG
Source organism: Schistocerca piceifrons (assembly GCF_021461385.2). Lineage (NCBI taxonomy): Eukaryota > Metazoa > Arthropoda > Insecta > Orthoptera > Acrididae > Schistocerca > Schistocerca piceifrons. The sequence continues at coordinate 450,900,494 of NC_060138.1, read as the reverse complement.
ATGGGAGGAGGAAGCCACGGCTTCGCCCCGCACGTAGTATCGCCGAATAATTCGCTGTCCAAGATAGCGGCAGGACCGCCGCTAAAGCGGTAAACCAACCAACCACAGCTCCGAATAACTTCCAGACTTAATCAGCTTCCACAGCGTGTCGAATACCAGAGCATTAACACTGAACATGCGCTTCGCATTTAAGCTGTCAGAGTGGAACAATGCAACTGTTGCCGGCCACACAGTCCATCACCGTACGGCCTGGGGCTCACGTGGAGCCGTACAACAAAGTACATAAAAAGACTGCGAGGTAGGTACGTTATGCTGACGGGCTGGGACTTCTGCTTCTCACAGGTGTGTCCCACCGCTGAGAGAGAACTGCATTGGACAGTCTTAACCCGCAGAGCAGGTGCGGAGACTTTCCTATGTTGTGCCGACTCCTAATTTGTACCTCTGCTATAAAATTCGAACTTCTCGTACTAACCAATATTTAATGAAGCCAGACTGAACTATGTGGTTCTTCGAGCCATATTAGCAGCTATGAACTCCATGTGTTGAGGAACAGGTCGTCTGAAGACAGCATTGCTTTTGTTGTAGTTCGCATCTAACTTTTTGTGTACGTGACGAAGACAATTACTATTTCAAGATAAGTAACAACGCAATGTTTTACGAGGCGTGTTCTTCAAGTAAGTAGCGTTTTGAAATTTAAAAAAAGACGTGCTAATATATGTCAGTAATTTTATTTTTACATGAAAGACTGTACCTTAATATACGCATTTACGCCATTAAAGTCTGATTCTTCCTTGTTTACGTTGTGTCTGAGTGTTTAAGATACCTCCGATAATCGTGAGTACCGCCGACTGTGAAGTACGGGCTGTTATAAGACTTCTTAGTACTAAACGCCTGAACACGATCGATATTCATCATGAGATCTGTGCAGTTTACGGAGAAAACATTATGAGTGATGGAATGGTAAGAAAGTGAGTGAGAGCATTTAAAGATGGCCGCACAAATTTGCATGAAGAACAACGGAGTGAGCGTCCTTCGGTCGTTAATGAAAGCTTGGTGCAGGAAGTGGACAATAAGGTGAGAGAAAACAGACGCTTTACGATTTTCTCCCTGCGGGATGACTTTCCTAATGTTTCTCGTAGTGTTTTGTATGGCATTGTGACCGAGCTCTTGAATTACCGAAAATTGTGCGCACGTTGGGTACCGAAAATGTTGACGGATGTGCACAAAACCAAACGTTTAGACAGTGCATTGACTTTCCTTGAGCGGTACCACAACGACCTTGATGATTTATTTAGCCAAATTGTTACGGGCGATGAAACATGGCTGGCCTACGCCACACCAGAATCAAAGCAACAGTCCACGGAAGTTGAGCAAGGGCATCGTTTTGCTGCAAGAGAATGCCCGTCCCCGTGTGGCGAATCAGACCAAAGATCTCATCATATCTTTTCGATGGGAAACTCTAGATCATCTTCCGTACAGCCCCGATCTTGCTCCCAATGATTACCATCTGTTCCTGCTCTTGAAGAAACACCTGGGCGGTCAGCGTCTTCAAGACGATGACGAAGTCAAAACAGTGGTGATGCAGTGGTTAACAAGTCAGGCGGCAGACTTCTATGAGGAGGGTATCCAGAAACTGGTACAACGTTATGACAAGTGCCTCAATATTGACGGAAATTATGTAGAAAAGTAGATTAAGGTACAGGCTTTCATGTGAAAATAAAATTATTGAGATATCTTAGCATGTCTTTTTTTAATTTCAAAACGGTACTCACTTAAAAAGGACGCCCACTAGTACATATTAGGAAAACAGATTCCTAGTCTGCGTCACTTGCAAATGTTTGGAAAATTAAATGTAGCGTTTTTATGTTCCTAGAATTTCCAGTCTTTAAATGAGGTACCAAGGGCAACATACTGCACTTCGGGGTAGCACTGTTTAAATAATTTTGTAACTTTCTGTATTGGGGTATAATAAATAAAATCTTAAAAACCATGCAATTTAGGCAACTCCCTCTACTGAGGAACGCGAACATTGACTTCTTTTAGCCTGATTAAAGATCGTTGGAGACAGGAAGAAGATGAAAGTGCCACGTCACTACCTCTTATAAGTTGCCCGGTCATTTCACGATTTTATAAACAAATCCTTCTCTCAGCTAAAACTTTTGACCTGCTGTTTCTTGTCTTATTGATTCGGCGTCGGACTATCTGTGGACGATTTACTGTCAGGGTACACGTATCACTGTAATAGCTTCCACAGGTAGCACTATGTGGCACGTGTCCTTTCAGTGTGGTACTGCCGTTCTTTAAATTGCATAGCTCAATGAACATACTATAGTAAAGACGGATCTTGGAACTAAACAGTTCATGGTTAACAACGGGTTCATTCCCTGCATCAATCTAACGTCCACTTACACTACCTGAACACGCACACTACATACGTTTTGAGTTGAGTCTGCCGCTGTCCTTTACCATTCAGTTCGGTGGTCGTAAATAAAAATGCACTGTTCCATATTTCACGATACTAAACATAGAACAAATACGTCGCTCTTCGCGCTATTTTTTCCGCGTCCCGATCGTGTTTGTTTACTCCACGAGCGGAATCCTCAAACAAACAGCGCCTCTTCTGTAGCCCCCCAAAACTCATTCCATTCTGTAGTCATCTCGGCATCTTCGCGCCACCTTTGATCTAGGGCCTAGTAGAGGTGGATAAGATTCGATACGTCGTAGTGGTATCGGTATCTGAATTCTCACAGTCTGTACCATTATCCCCTTAACGAACATTGCCGTGTAAGCACATCAGGAGGCTCGTAATGTTTACAGAAGGGTGAATAATTCGACGCCGATTGACGAATATATTGGTTTATTCAGCACAGCCGCAGTACAAGTGAAACAGTCCATAAACTGCCCGCGTCGAGCCACAGTCCACAAGAGATCAAAACACAGCAAGACAGTTTACCCTAAACGTTTAAGGATTCAATGTCAAGTCGTCGTATGCAATAGCAAAGTCTTCCGCTTAGTAGTAACCTAGTACGTAATCAAGTCCACAGGCATAGGCAGGTTACCCCGATCAGTTCAGGACATGTCACTAGCAGCCTCACAATCAAGAGAGTACATACACAACTCATGCCGGTCTCTATGTACTCGATGATAAATATCACGGTATTCTGTTCAGCTGAAGAGGAATGTACATTTCTATAAAGGACAATCACAGAAGTTAGACACACAAACAGAAATACTGCAGCTGAGCGAATGAAATAGCAAAACGTTAGGAAAAATAGCGATAATCAACATCAGTCAGGAATGAAGTAAACAGGTAGTGGAGGGAAGCCAAGGGGAAATGGCTACAGCAAAAACGTGAAGGTCTCGATACAGGAATGATGGCCAGAAGCGCCAGTTCAGGAAGTACAGGATGAGTTTTTTATTTTGTGATAACGAAATGACTAAAAAACTACGCATCATATAGAAAAACATAAAAAAATGGGTTCAATATCCTAAATAATGCTATCGAGCGATACCAATGTTGACCGCCCAGCCCCACCCCCATTTAATGGGTTGGACAAAAACTTTTAAATCTTTAATAGGAATGTCAATTATTTTGAAAGAATAGGTACTACGTGTAAAATAAGTGACTTTAGCTTGTAAAATTTTTGTTAATGTATAATAGATGGCACTGTAATCGAAAAATAACACTGTTGGGCTCCAATACGGTATTGTCTCAAGAAAAATGCATTGGACCAAAGACGTGAAAACATAACGAAGCCGGCCGGTGTGGCCGATCGGTTCTAGGCGCTTCAGTCTGAAACCGCGTGACTGCTACGGTCGCAGGTTCGAATCCTGCCTCGGGCATGGATGTGTGTGATGTCCTTAGGTTAGTTATGTTTAAAAAGTTCTGGGGGACTGATGACCTCAGATGTTAAGTCCCATAGTGCTCAGAGCCATTTGAGCCAAAACATAACGTGTGTGGCAAACACCTCAGTGTTTGACAGTTTTCTCCGCGTAGCTGTTTTGAATCATTCATTATTTGACTTCATCACTTTGCGTGTACATCGTCCCTGATTCTGTAAATAAGTTCCTTCATAAACTGACTGTATTATTAATTAGTGAACAGGTTATTAAAAATAAAAGAGAAAATCGAAATGGCTTACGTTTGTGGAGAAAGTGGTAGGATTGACAATAATGCTGTAATCCTTTAAGTTCAACTTTTTCCAAACTGGATACGATCACACGCATTTCTTTGTCGGGTTGTTAGATAGTTCTCCGTCGAGATAACAGTGCAACCATGAAAAACGAACCGTCGAAGAGCGTTTTCTGTAGAGAATAGTGAAACTCCGATGTTAGTACAGTGAATCATAGGCCTCACAATAGCCTTCGGCAGCTAACTCTTGAATCGGTAATTAGTTAGACTGCTGTTTGACGAATTTTGAAGCGCAACAAATATATACATAAAAAAAAAATTGCATCACCCCGGGTCCCAGAACTCCTGGAGATAGACATTGACTGTGGACATTATAGCACAGACACAGTCCCTTTGACTGTTCAGACATGTCACTAAACCTCCCAAAGGTGTAAACAACTATGCATGAGTAGCGCCTATTAGACAGAGGGGTCAGTTCAAGTCATTCCACCAGGAAGGAGACACACGGCTCGTGTTGTCTGTAGTTCAGCCATGCCTAGACGGTCAATACCGCGGTTCGATCGCGTCCGCATTGTTACTTTGCACTAGGAAGGGCTCTCAACAAGGGAAGTGTCAAGGCGTCTCGGAGTGAACCAAAGTGATGTTGTTCGGACATGGAGGAGATATAGAGAGACTGGAACTGTCGATGACATGCCTCACTTAGGCCGCCCGAGGGCTACTACTGCTGTGGATGACCTCTACCGACGGATTATGGCTCGGAGGAACCCTAACAGCAACGCCACCAAGTGGAAAAATGCTTTTCGTGCAGCCACAGGACGTCGTGTTACGACTCAAACTGTGCGCAATAGGCTGCAAGATGCGCAATTTCACTCCTGACGTCCATGGCGAGGTCCATCTTTGCAACCACGACACCATGCAGTGCGGTAAAGACGGGCCCAGTAACATGCCGAATGAACCACTGAGGATTGGCATCACGTTCTCTTCAACGATAGTGTCGCATATACCTTCAACCAGACAATCGTCGGAGACGTGTTTGGAGGCAACCACGTTAAGCTGAACGCTTTAGACACACTGTCCAGCAAGTGCAACAAGGTGGAGGTTCCCTGATGTTTTGGGGTGGCATTATGTGGGGCTGACGTACGCCGCTGGTGGTCATGGAAGACGCCGTAACGGCTGTACGATACGTGAATACCATCCTCCAACCGATAGTGCAACCATATCGGCATCATATTGGCAACGCATTCGTCTTCATGGACGTCAATTCGCGCCCCCATCGTGCACATCTTGTGAATGACTTCTTTGAGACTAACGTCATCGTTCGACTAGAGTGGCCAGAATGTTCTCCAGACATTAACCCTATCGCACTCGCTTGGGATAGATCGAAAACGACTGTTTATGGACGACGTGACCCACCAACCACACTGATGGATCTACACCGAATCGCCGTTGAGGAGTGGGACAATCTGGAGCAACAGTGCCTTGATGAACTTGTGGATAGTATGCCATGACGATCACAGTCATGCATCGGCGAAAGAGGACGCGCTACTGGGTATTAGAGGTACCGGTGTGTACAGCAATGTGGACCACCACTTCAGAAGGTCTCGCTGTATGGTGGTACAACACGTAAAGTGTGGTTTTTATGAGCTATAAAAAGGGCGGAAATAATGTTTATGTTGATCCCTATTCTAATTTTCTGCACAGGTTCCGGAACTCTCGGAACCGAGATAATGCAAAACTTTTTTGGTGTGTGTATCATCCATTCCATATTTACCTTCATCAGAAACGTCATGGCAATGATTTCTAGAGCCGAGTAACGTTTTGCCAGTGGTCGCCTCAGCACATACAGAGATCCCAGTTTCTTTGCTAGGGTATTACTCTCTGACAAGTCGACTTCAAAAACCACGGTAAGATTAATCGACTGACTATGCATTGTTGGAATGCGGGAAACCTACATTGGTTACGCCAAGCTGAACCTCAGCGTCCATGGAACATGAATGTCTCGTGTGGAGTTACTGGTGACAAACTCATTGGTCTGTTCTTTATTGATGCCACCATAAATGGTGGTAAATACAGAACATTCTTGGAGGACGATCTTCCAGTATTGACTGTAGACCTCCTCCTGGACTTGCGACAAAGAATGTGGTTTTAACATGATGGATGTCTAGTACGTTACTCTGTATTCTGTAACACCACGGCGAACTTTAGACCGCGTGTACAATCGTCGTTGGATCGGAAGCGGCTGTTCAGTGGCTTGGTCATCAGATCTTACTTCGTCTGACGTTTGTTCGATGTATCACTTGAAGAGTGAAGTGAACAATAAATCACCACAACGCAGAATAACGTGATGCAGCGTATCACCAACTCGTGTTCACAGATTACATCCGGAACGCTTCTCAGTTGTGTCGAATTCGCGTATAAATAAGTGCTTCGCAGTAGCGGCGACATTTTTGAGTACTTACTGTGAAATGATTTTTACAACCGAGCATACCCTTATTGAGATGTGGGAAAATTCGCCTCAAACAAGCATTATTAGCTATCACTGAAAACGTCTGATTTTCCTTTTGCTATCCAATAAATTTTTCTTGAGATAATACGGTTTTGGAACTCAGCTATGCTATTTGCGGATTACAGAGCTAACTATCGCACCACGAGAAAAGTGTTACGTACAAAATTTCTTATTTCTTTCCCGTAGAATCGGAAACTTAAATTGAAATGGAATGTTCATACTTAAGTTGTCCCTCTGCTCCACCGCTGAAGGGCTCTACAAGGGGAGAACCTGCCTGATGCCGTGGCAGAAAAAGAAAGGAGAGTCGATATGGAAGACATAATGGCTCCAGCATTAGCATTTAACAGTACAGAAGACATGGGTAACGTTCCTTTGGAATTTCTAAAATTATGAGGAAAGTGGGGGAAAACAAATTATCCTAGATGGTTGTAGACTATATGAGTCTAGAGATAGACTGGACTTACAGGTAAAAATGTAATCCATACAATCCAGAAAATGGCAAAGGCCGGTGGGTGCGAAAGCTATGGTACAATGAGCGTAATAGCTCATGCATCAAAGTCGCCTAGAAGAACAATATAAAGAAGAATGGAAAAGGTAATTGATGATCTGTTAGATAAAAACAAGGTTGGCTTTAGGAAAGCTAAAGACACCAGAGAGCAATTCTGACTTCGCGATCGAAGTTATAAATGAAACAGGGGTACGGGATAGGGAAATTTACAAATGTGCTAGAGAATGTAGAGGAAAAAGTAAGGATCGAGGAACAAGAACGAATTGTTCGGATTAGAAAAGGTATAACACAGGGATACAATCCGTTGCTACGTTCAGTCTAAGTATGGAAGAACCCTTCACGAAAGTAAGAAGAAGGTAGAGGAGTGGTATTAAAATCAGGGTGAAAGAACATCAGTGACCCTTACTCGCTGACTACAATCCTCCATCAGAGGATTTGTTGAATGGAAGGGACAGTCTACTCAGTACAAAATGTGGACTGAGTGTAAATCGAAGGAGGACGGAAAAAAGAGAGTAGCAGAAATGAGATTATCGATAAAGCTAACTTAAAAATTGGGGCAGCGAAGAGGAGAATGTTAAGGAACTCTACTATATTGGAAGTAAAAATAACACATGACGGACCGAGCACGGAAGAAATAAAAAGTGGACAAGCACTGGGAAAGAGTGCATTCCTGGCGAAGTGGTGTGGTATCAGACATCGGCCTTCATCTGAGGAAGAAATTTATGAAAATATGCGTCTGGAGCACAACATTGTATGGTGTAACTGCAAAGTTCCTTGTTGTTCCAGTAAGTTGTTGTTGTAAACTAACCTGGTTTTCTATTCTTAAACTTTCGTGTATGTCTGTGTCGAATGTGAACATGAAGAATGCATGCAAATGCTATCTGATACAAAAAGTGGACCAAATTAAGCTGAAACTGTATAACTGTATTGCAATTAACTATTATAAAAAATAATTGGAAAAAGTGAAACGCTAAGCTAAATAAGCTTTCCTGTGAAATTCTGTATGGAACAGTGCAACAAACAGTGCTACAGTGTGTGATGTCACAATACTTGGCATGCAGTTCCAACACACAAAATTAACAGAATAAATATCTGCATAAAATTTCAAAACTGAATCTGAAATAACAAATGTTCAAAATGTTTCCATAAAAATGCCGTGTAAATTTACGTACTCAGATTGACGAAATAATATTATAAACACTAACCGATGCACACCCGAATGTAACACTACGCTATAAGAGTAAGAACGTCTGCATAAGAAATGAAATCTGAACTGAACCTTACCTAAGCTGAAACTGACAAAAATTTTGTAGCGCAAATCTTGAATGTAAGTGATCTTATTGTGTCCTGACTGTAATTTTAAACTGCCCCAAATAAATTTTCATAACTTACCTTGTGGCAATGGAAAATCGATAGTGCTCATAAGCGGTGAATATTAAAATACAGCGCACAGCAAATCAGCTGAAGAAAGGAAAGGTTTCCCAGTGCAATGCAAGGAAAAACAGCTACGCTAAGCACATCACGCTTCAGTTTTTAGCAGTTACGTTCCTCCAAGTGGAATGAGGTGACATACAGTTACAAAACAAAATTTTTGTGATGAGACTATGGGTAGAACCGGGACTAATTAAATGATTGGAAGATGCTAAAATTCAAAAACTGTTGCGGCACTCTGATTCCTTAACAACCATCTTTACAAAAATCACTGCTTATTAAAAAAATTTACTTTGCCTTGTAATACGTTGCGGAAATGGTAAAGGAATGGTGCAACTATAGCTCTGAATGCAAGCAATGTGAACAGATTTATTTATTTTTGTTTATTTTACGTGTCCAGGACTTAGGTAAACAAAATGATTAAAATACAACATGATAAATAGAAGTACAGTACAGTAATACAAGATACTGAAAGTAATAAAACAATACAGCAAGAAACATATAATTTTCTATTACACAGACCACAAGCTCAAGAATTCTGTGGTTTTGATGGCCTTATCATTTGCTGCATAAAGATGTTCTGTGGTGAAGGAATGGGACAGGTTTCTGCAAGCTCGGAGACGCTGTATGTCCCGTAGGTCGCCACACTCACGTAATTCCTCATCAGTGGTGTAGCCCCGTTTCCTGAGGTTCACCCTGCATCTTGACACTCCTGTTCTCGGTCGGATAGAGCCTCTCATGTCGTATATGGCAGATGAAAGTCCGCGGCAGGTTCCTCTTTGACGTTCTTCCTATTCCTTTCAGTTAATGAATCCTGCCATAGTTCTGTTCTGGTGCTGACGAAATTGCTCATGTGTGCATGAAGCTCATGTCCGAACAGGGGATGTCTGAGGTGGGTTTCCTGTTTTTCTTTTTTCCTGTTTCTTCCTTAGTTCCTGCGCATGTTCTTCTGCAAATTTCAGGTGACGCTATACTCTTAATTTGATAGATTTTGGTGACAGGTGTTGGTCGTAAGCAGCACGTGACGATGTGTGAAGTCTCATTCAATGCTGTATCCACCTGTTTAGCAAGTGTGGAGCTGCGCCAAACTGGTGCTGCATATTCTGCTGAAACAAGCATAGTGCCAGGGCGCAAGTACGGAGCACATTAGGCTGTGATCCCCAGGTGGTGCCCGTTAGTTTACATGTCATGATGTTGTTCCGAGCAGATACTTTTAGGCTAGTTGCTTGGCAATGATCCTTGAATGTGAGGCTGCGACCCAACTTAAGATAATTTTGTTTAATCACTTCTGGCCAATAAAATTAACTGACTCAAACCAATTTAGGAAAATCACAGAAATCTGCCTGTCACAAACTCATCATAAATAACATGCGGACAAGCAATTCAACAACTATATTACCTGAAAATGTTCACAGTACTCACATCAATCTTTACTATATCAAATTTCCAAAAAGCAACATCATCTGCATTTCAATCTCTGTGTTCTACTAATTATTTGCAGACCACTCAGCAGCATAACCAAGAGAAGAGAATCAAATCGGTCGAGATGTGATACTTTAGAGGGATGCTGAAAATTAGACGGACTGATTAGATATGGAATGAAGGGGTTCTCAGCAGGATCAGCGAAAGAAGAAACAAATGGAAAACACTTACAAGAAGAGGGATAGGATGATAGGACACGAGCTAAGACATCAGGAAACAACTTCCATGGTAGTGGAAGACGCTCTATTAGGTAAACCAGAAGGGGGAACACAAAGAGTGTAATACATCAAGCAAATAATTAAGGATGAAAGGTAGAAGTGCTACCCTGAGATTAAGACATTGTTACAAGTAAGGAATTCGTGATGGGCTGCGACAAGCCAGTCAGTATATTGGTGAGAAGAAGAGCCTCTGTAAGAATGATCCTGTCATTGACCTTAATCTGTTTAGGGAATGATCCCAGGGGAACCTGAACGCTGCTCTTCCAGGATGGAAAACGGTCAACCTCCGAGCCACCTCTCTTAATAACTTCTTAGGACTTTTATTTCTAGTATTAGTGTGCTGGGGATGTATCATTCCTGTTTTTATCCCTGATATCGTTTAACAAGGATTTACGCTACAATTCTAGAAATACTGCGTTCCTGCTCAGAAAATTTATTACCTATTTCCTGTTTCACTAGAGCTTTCGTCCGTCCGGTTTGAATGTTTTAGGTATTTTAAAGCAACACTAGTAAAGGGTCTCCATCCAAGCTTTTGCATTTCGTCTACTTGTCCAACCCCCTTACTCAGTTTTTACTCTACAATGAAGGAGTTCGAAACAGATCTGTTAAACTTTCAACTGAGTAATCCAAATTTCAGTTCGCTTTGTACGTAAATATGACACTATTTTCGATTACTGTCGAGGACAAGATGGCCGCCGGCCGTCGTGACCGAGCGGTTCTAGGCGCTTCAGTCTAGAACCGCGCGACCGCTACGGTCGCAGGTTCGAATCCTGCCTCGGGCATCGATGTGTGTGATATCCTTAGGTTAGTTAGGTTTAAGTAGTTCTAAGTCTAGGGGACTGATGACCTCAGATGTTAAGTACCATAGTGCTCAGAGCCATTTGACCCATTTTTAAACACGATGGCCCCATGTCTCCCTTAGTAGCATCGCATATCCTCTGCAAGTTTGCTTACATAATTCTCATAGATTAACTCACTTACTAAACCAATAGGGGAAGACAGAATATATCCAAAAAATAATTAAGGACGTGCAAGTACTACTCTGAGATGAAGTTAAATAACGGATACATTACTGATGGAAAAAAAGAACGTCTCAAAAGGCCGTTGCTCTCAGCGGCACGTAATACTACACGTCGTAAGTGTGTAACACCATAGCTCTACTGGTCTACTGATTTATTTTGCCGTTTGTTTTATTTAATATTATATCGTTGAGTTTCTGTAAATGTTGTTGGATTGAATCGAAAACACAAAATTGTATACTCCTTTCTTTGTAAAAAACTTTGATGTCTTTTAGAGTGTAGGAAGTGTAATCTATGAGCAGATTATATGTTTTGTCTTTGTCATATAATCTCTTTGGTTATCCTTAAAATTGAATAATTTTGTTTAAATAATTTTTTGTAGAACTACCAATATATGCAAATGTTCTGTTTTATTTAAAATGTTTGTTTGCTCTTATGTAAACTGCTGATCTTCACTTAGGGTTCTTAGTTATGTCATGTGTAAAAGTTGTTGTGGTTCCCCTGGGGAACGGAACTGAGTAGCGCGCGCAAATTGTGGTTGGCCTAAGTAGAAAAGATGGAACCAAGAGTCAGTTGGGGACGAGCTACCAAACTGTCAGCTGCTTATGTAAAAGTTGTGTATTGTGTTGGTTCTGAGAGAGGCTTTTGCTGGCGCTTTCCAAGGCCTCGGATGGATGGACAAAGAGCTGGAGCTATTCTGGAATTGATGTCTATGATCGCCACCAAGAAATGACAGAGTCCAGCAATTCTACCTGAAAATCCACCTATCAACATGCAATCGTCAGCACATTGCGCTATCACTGTAATGGAACACTATAGTAATGTACAGTGAAGGATCAGCTCATTGGCTGTTTAGTGTACTCAAATACAAGGCAATTTTTAACTGAACTTTGGTACCTACCGTGATTTATCCTCAGTCACATATCCACTTAGGGTCCCTCCCAAGCGAAAGTGCTTAGTGAATGTCCTTTATTGAAAGAAAGTTAATGTGGCAAGAGAGTGAGCCAAAGTACATGATGCTTGCTGAAAATAATACTTCTATTAAAACTGCTTATTAATATGTTGTTGCCAATTTCAAAATTAAAAGTTCTACTGCAGTAAGAGTTGAGAACTAATATCTTGTTTCTTTAGTGTATTGAAAGTGTGTTTAGTATGCTCTGCTACAGTGGTCAAGATTAAGGCCCCCCCGCCACTGAAAGTAGTTCAAATGCACAAAGTTACTTAATTATAGCAAGTTTCAATTACTCTTCCTATTCAAGTGAACTTCTGTACAATATTGGGCTCCTCTTATGTATTAAAAGTGCATATTAATGACGTAACAGGACCAACAGTTTGTCCATTGTGCTCATGCTAGATAACGATTAATAGAAAGACCACTGTTTATGAAAACAATAATTTCTTTGTTCAAAAGACAATGGGAAGTAACCTGTTGGTGAATTCCATTTAACTTTCATTCTAAATAGAAAAGTATTTAGCTGAGAGAGACTTAACCTGTAACCAGTTCAAAATTTAGCAGTGAACTACACTTACATTTTGTGTCACCTAGAAAAATGTTTGAAAAGTAATATTGAACCTATGCCCAATTTGTGATTCTACAGTGAATATTAATAGTAATGTTATAAAGACCATTCAGTTTGAATAAGCCCCGAAAGTAATATTGTGTATTGTTATCTATTATATTTATGCAAATAGTTTGTGCAGTTCTAGCTGTTAGTTCCAACCTTAACGTTAACATGTGCAGGTGTCAGAGCTCATTGCACTCGCGTGTAGCAAAGTATAGGTTGTGTTTGTTCGTTAAAGTTACTCATACTTATTTCTTGAGCAAGAATGTCAATCATTCTCTTGCCTAATTAGGCTGGCGACCGTTTTCCTTATTCTTTGAACAGCGTAGATAGGTAAAATATTGTTCGTTACTGTTTAAATATTTGCGTAATTCTAACTTTCACTTCCGATAAGCCACCTCCGTTAGGTACAACACGGTCAACAAAATTCCTCTCAGAGGGTAACACTGCTCTGTTGCTTTATACTATAATTGCTTTCACAAAAAGTTTTATTTCACGACCTGCCTCCAACTTTAAGGTTATGGTATAGCAGTAACGGACAGAAGTGTTATAAGTGCGCCAAACGAAACAGAAACTGGACAGCAGATGAATGAAGCTTCTGCAAGGTATCGAGTGGTCTGACGTCCCAATGAAGCGTCTCAGTGTTGGAAGTTGTACTTCAGCCACCAGAGGTGGTCCTATTGTGTGTTATTTTATTTTATTTATTTTTTCTATCTTGAGTTGGGACCACTCATTCTGGTTACTAAAAACACGAACCGTGATGTTTACATCAACAGTCGTTTTCTCAGGCTTTGACGGACACGCCAATGTTCTGACGAAATTACAGGCGCCTCACCACAGCTAGACTGGCCACCTAAGTCACTTGATTTTAATGCAACTGAAAGTGTCTGGGATCGAGATTAAAAGTGGTGTTACACGATAGTAACGTGATATCCCCTGAGAGGGAACAATTTGTTGTTCAGTGTGAGCGCGCGCGCGCGCCCGCGCGCGCGCGCGCGCGCGCGCGTGTGTGTGTGTGTGTGTGTGTGTGTGTGTTGAAATCCGATGCAACTTACCGCCAGCCGATTTCCGGTGCAGACAAAATTAACAAACCCAGACACAACCAATCGCGTGAAGCAATAGCTCAGCGGTACTTCCGAGAGACGTACAATGAGGTGACAAAAGTCATGTTATACTTCCTAATATCGTGTCGCATCTCCTTTTGCCCGGCGTAGTGAAGCAATCCGACATGAAGTCCAAAGTCGTTGGAGGTCCCCTGCAGAATTATTGAGTCGTGCTGCCCCTATAGCCGTCCATAATAGCGAAAGCGTTGCCAGTGCAGGATTTTGTGCATGAACTGACTTCTCGATTATGTCTCATAAATGTTCGATGGGATTCTTGTCGGGAAGTCTGGGTAACCAAATCATTCGCTCCAGTTGTCCAGAATGTTCTTCAAACCAATAACGGTTGTGACACAGTGGCTAGATTGGATTGTGAAAAAAATTGGACTGTGTCAAAATTGGGGCTTTGTATGGGCGCTGATGACCAGGCAGTTGAGTGCCCCAAAATCCAAACATCATCAACATCATCCAGTCACATGGCGCATGATCATCCATAAAACTTCCATGACTAGCTGAAAATGGTTTCCAGGTAGCCGAACATAACCATTTCCAATCACTAATCAGTTTATTTGGACCAGAGGACCGAATCCATTCCATGGGAAAACAGTCCACAACATTATGGAGCCACCACCACCTTGCACAATGCCTTGTTGACAGCTTGGGTCCATAGCTTTGTGCGGGGTCTGCACTACACACGAATCCTCGCATCATCCCTAATCAACTGTAACTGGAATACATCTGGCCAGGTCACGGTTTTCAATCGTCTAGGGCCCAACCGACACAGTTACGAGCCCAGGAAAGGCGCCACAGGCTACGTCGTGCTGTTAGCAAAGGCACTCGCATGGGTCATCTGCTGCCATAGCCCATTAACGTTTAAGTTCGACGCATTGTCCTAACGGCTATGTTCATCGTAGGACCCACATGATATCTGTGGTTATTCCACCCACTATTGCTTGTTTGTTAACACTGACAACTTTAAACGAACTATCGTTAAGTGAAAACCGTCAGCTACTGCGTTGTCCTCGGTGAGAGGTGATACCTGAAATATGGTATTCTCGTCACTCTCTTGACACTGTGGATCGTGGAATATTGAATTCCCGCGGTTTCCGAAATGGAATGTACCATGCTTCTAGCTCCAACTGGGGGGAATGGGGGATTCATGGCCGTGGAGTAATGGCGGACATGTATATTTGGCTATGTTAGAAAAGGATGGAAGATATCCTGAACGCAGTGCCGAAAAGACACTTGTGAGCTGACGTCGCGCTCTCTGTCCAAGAAATGTTTGATTTATATTTCTAAAGAGTTTTACGTACACTACTGGCCATTAAAATTGCTACACCAAGACGAAATGCAGATGATAAACGGGTATTCATTGGACAAATATATTATACTACAACTAACATGTGCAATTTGGATGCATAGATCCTGAGAAGTCAGTACCCAGAACAACCACCTCTGGCCGTAATAACGGCCTTGATACGCCTGGGCATTGAGTCAAACACAGCTTAGATGGCATGTACAGGTACAGCTGCCTATGCACCTTCAACACGATACCACAGTTCATCAAGAGTAGTGACTAGCGTATTGTGACGAGCCAGTTGCTCGGCCACCATTGACAGACGTTTTCAATTGGTGAGAGATCTGGAGAATGTGCTGGCCAGGGCAGCAGTCGAACATTTTCTGTATCCAGAAAGGCCCGTACAGGGCCTGCAACATGCGGTCGTGCATTATCCTGCTGAAATGGAAGGTTTCGCAGGGATCGAATGAAGGGTACAGCCACGGGCCGTAACACATCTGAAATGTAACGTCCACTGTTCAAAGTGCCGTCAATGCGAACAAGAGGTGACCGAGACGTGTAACCAATGGCACCCCATACCATGACGCTGGGTGATACGCCACTGTGGCGATGATGAGTACACGCTTCCAAAGTGCGTTCACGGCGATGTCGCCAAACACGGATGCGACCATCATGATGCTGTAAACAGAACATGGATTCATCCGAAAAAATGACGTTTTGCCATTCGTGCACCTAGGTTCGTCGTTGAGTACACTATTGCAGGTGCTCCTGTCTGTGATACAGCGTCAAGGGTAACCGCAGCCATGATCTCCGAGCTGATAGTCCATGCTGCTGCAAACGTCGTCGAACTGTTCGTGCAGATGGTTGTTGTCTTGCAAACGTCCTCATCTTTTGACTCAGGGATCGAGACGTGGCTGCACGATCCGTTACAGCCATGCGGGTAAGATGCCTGTCATCTCGACTGTTAGTGATACGAGGCCGTTGGGATCCAGCACGGCGTTCCGTATTACCCACCTGAACCCACCGATTCCATATTCCGCTAACAGTCATTGGATCTCGACCAACGCGAGCACCAATGTCGCGATACGATAAACTGCAATCGCTATAGGCTACAATCCGACCTTTATCAAAGTAGGGAACGTGATGGTACGCATATCTCCTTCTTACACGAGGCATCACAACAACGTTTCACCAGGCAACGCCGGTCAACTGCTGTTTGTGTATGAGAAATCGATTGGAAACTTTCCTCATGTCAGCACGTTGTAGGTGTCGCCACTGACGCCAACCTTGTGTGGATGCTCTGAAAAGCTAATCATTTGCATATCACAGCATCTTATTGCTGTCGGTTAAATTTCGCGTCTGTAGCACGTCATCTTCGGGGTTAGCAATTTTAATGGCCGTTAGTGTAACATATGAGCTAATCTGAACAGATGAGTAATATTTTAGGTGTAACGTAGAAATGGGGAATCGTTTTTGTGAATTAGGGTCTAATTAAACAACATTTTTACGTACTCGCTGCGTGTATCATGTGATTCTAATCTCAAATAAGACGATCGTTTTGCGTTAGCGTAACTGTTGGGTAATGCCGGATGTGTTAAGTGGGGTAATCCCTACCGTCCGCAATTACCTCTGCACATTTAATCACATCTCTTTCAGATGCCAAGAAATACAAGTTAGACTTAGAGAGAGCCATTAAGGATGTCAAGAACAAAGCACGTGCACCAGCAAGCAGCTGCGGCTTACTCACTTCCAAGAAGTACTATACACTTGCGTCTCAGGAAAAAAAGTAAGGCTATACTTCCCGACGACAAGAAAAGTAGCTAGAAGCACGTATCTTAAGATTTTTTTCTTGGTTAACCATAGAAGTGATGCCAAAAATAGCTTTAAAATTTGCGGAAGTAAATAACTTGAATCTTAATTGTGACAAAACATCCTAAACGGCGAAAAAGACTGGTTCTTCGGAGTTAAAAAAAATGTGTCCTAATATTTCCCTACGGAAACCTGAGTCAATTTTCATCAATAAATTTCCAAACGGAAGTGAAAATTTTCTTCAGCAACTTGTAAGCGTTGCACGAAAAATTCCACTTAGATGTTAATCGTATTTAAAATGTTGACAAGACAATAATTACTAACGTCCAAAGAAATTCAAGGATTTTAGCACCAAAGGAACCAGAAAGAAATGGGCATGGCAACAAGTGGTGAAAGAAGCACTACAACAACAGCTGTTTGCGCACTTAGTGATTCAGGGAAGTATGTCCTCCGTTTTTTATTTTCAAGAGGAAGCGAATGAACTCTCAGTTGCTTCGAGTAGGCAATGTTGATATGATAGCAACAGTTAGCGGTTCGGGTTGGATCAACGAGAACGTATTCGTAGATTGGCTTCATCAGTTCCAGTCCTATGTTAAGCCAACTGTTCCAGAAGCAATTCTACATACTTAAGACAATCAAGGGAGTCGCATTAGTCGTGTCTGCTATCTGCTTTGTCGCCAGAATAGAATAATATTCTTATCATTTCCACTGCATACATCACATCGTAAGCAACCACTGGACCAAATATATTTTGGATTACTGAAGGCTTCATACAACAGAGAACGCGACTTGTAAATGGCTTTAATTGTAGGCCGACGAATTACAAAGTATCAAGCTGTCGAACTTTTCACCAAAGCCTTCAATCGCATCAGCAATATAGAGAAACCAGCAAACTGTTTCCTGGCTGCTCCTGTTTGGCCAATAACTACAAGTACATTTGTGAATACTTCGTAGATGTGAGGTCAGTGACACCTGATGCACAGGTAGCATTGGCATCAAATTTGCAAAGCTCAGTGATATTGAATGTGCAGCAGAGGCCAGCAACCACTGTAGCAGCTCTGGACAAATCAACTAAACATGAAAATATTGTTAGGCCTAATGTTCGCAGCTGCCACATCCGAAACGTTAAGAAAATGTTTGAAAACGGCATTCAGCTGTAATAGCCATTTCGCCAATGAAAGATAGTTTAGAAGAAAAAAAAAACACAATTAGGAGGACATAAACTAAAGTGAAAAGACTGTATGTGCCACTAAATGTAGAAGATGTGTGAAGAACCTTCAAGCAGAAGGTGATGGCATTAAGATGAAGGTTCACGAGAAGGTTATGAAGATAAAGGTCAGTGAAGCAACTACAACGGAGAATGAGTATTATCGCTGAACTTGTGAAGAAAAGTATGAACTTCCTCCCACTGAAGACTGGATAAAATGCTACAAATGCAATTTATGGAAATTTTCGAAATTTGTGGTAAGTTCCATTGGGACTAAACTGCTGAGGTCATCGGTCCCTAGGCTTGCACACTACTTAACCCAATTTAAACTGACTTACGCTAAGGACAACACACACATCGATGCCCTAGGGAGGACTCAAACCTCCGACGGGGTTCCGCGGGAACCGTGACCAGGCGCCCTGAGACTGTGCGGCCAGCCCACGCGGTTGTAATTTATGGACCCACGAAATCTGCACTAGTGCTGAAAGAACATCGAGAGGATTTATCTGCGACTTTTTTTTATGGTTAGACTATGTTCGTAATCACCCCATACGCCACCCATAATTAACTCACGCTCTGTGGTGTAATCCTGGATACCAAGGTTGTTGAAGAATACTCAGTATTGTAGAACAATATCGTTTATTGAAACTGAACTACACTTCTCAAAATATCACTATATATACACAAAGAAAACAAATAACATGCAGAGGACAATTCATTAAGAGCGTCGGTGAGGTCCGTCGGAGCTGGTCCTAGCTCGGCGAGGAACTGGCTGTACTGCTGCTGCGCTGGCCTTATAAAGCCGGTGGAGGTCGGCGGAGTACTCCAACTTTCCCTGTGTCTGTGAGGCGACCTCTGCAGAAAAAGGTTCGCATTAGTCTCTAGCAAGTTCAGTTTATTTTGAAGAATTGTTTTCCTCTTGGTTGCGCCTGCAAGTTCTTATGTATGCCATATGGTACACAGGGGTGTCTTGAGTGTAGTCTGTCTGGCAGGGGCCGTCTGTGGCAGACGTAACAGTTTTATTTATTTAGCTTTTTTTGGTAATATCTGGTTTAGTACTGGAAATTTATCTATGTTGATTATGCGAAATCCAGACTGATTCGTTTAATTTTCAGTACCGTAATAGATAGTATTTGTAACTTTAGCTGATTTTATTTCAGTTATCTCTGAGTATAAACGACAGTTCCGCCAATGCATTGCACTTTTATACCTGTAAGCGATACCTCCGTCATCTGTACAAGCGCTTACGCTGTTCCATGACTTTTGTCACCTTAGCGTGAAGCGATTTAAGTAACGAGGATAGTGGTAGGATGGGAAAGGAGGGGAGGGAGTACACATACTCCACGAAGTAATTCAGAACCAGATGACAGTACGTATTATTTCGATATTGCTTCTCGATATCTGGGGTAGGACTGTCTACTACTGACACGCCAATCGATCGTATTACTCTTTCTGCCTGACACCGACGAGTCACACTGCGCAAAGTTACTTGTAACTTCGATTCAGCCGACGCTAGAATTTTCGGGAAAGCTTCGGCTTCGGTACCTCTGTGTAATAGAAGGGCTTTTGGGCTTAAGACAAAACCTGCATTTCATTACGTGGGCTTATGCTAATAAAGGCAGACAGTCTGGTTGGGGCTGGATGCTTCTCTTTTTTTTTCGGTTCATGCGCCGCGCCGTGTGCAGCTGTTGCTGCCAGCGCTCGCTCCGCAACACGCAACCCGCAACCAGCCACCTGCACCAGGCTGCCCGCGGTAATAGGATTACAATCGCCCCTGCAAATGATATTACCCTGTCCGCCGATCCCAGGGACACGACCTAGGCTTAAGCGATGCAACATGTACCGCCCGGGGCGCGTATCTCTCTCTCTCGCTCTCTCTCTCCCTCTCTCTCTTAAGCCCGTTTTACACGGGAGACTTTCTGGTCAAAATCGACTGCTCGAAGTGCGCGAACGTTTCGTGCCACCATGTAAATCAGCAACCAGTCACGACGCATGGTGTCTATGACGTCAGTGATCTACAGATCGAGCCGAGTGTTGTTGTTGTTGTTGTTGTGATCTTCAGTCCTGGGACTGGTTTGATGCAGCTCTCCGTGCTACTCTGTCCTGTGCAAGCTTCTTCATCTCTCAGTACTTACTGCAACCTACATCCTTCTGAACCTGCTTAGTGTTTTAATCTCTTGGTCTCCCTCTACGATTTTTAACTTCCAAGCTGCCCTCCAATGCTAAATTTGTGATCCCCTGAAGCCTCAGAACCCGTCCTACCAACCGGTCGCTTCCTCTTATCAAGTTGTTCCACAAACTCCTCTTCTCCCCAATTCAGTTCAATACCTCCTCATTAGTTATATGATCTACCCATCTAATCTTCAGCATTCTTCATAGCACCACATTTCGAAAGCTTCTAGTCTCTTCTTGTCCAAACTATTTATCGTCCACGTTTCACTTCCATACATGGCTACACTCCATACAAATACTTTCAGAAACGACTTCCTGGCACTTAAATCTATACTCGATGTTAACAAATTTCTCTTCTTCAGAAACGTTTTCCTTGCCATTGCCAGTCTACATTTTATATCCTCTCTACTTCGACCATCATCAGTTATTTTGCTCACCAAATAGCAAAACTCCTTTACTACTTTAAGTGTCTCATTTCCTAATCTAATTCCCTCAGCATCACCCGACTTAATTCGACTACATTCCATTATCCTCGTTTTGCTTTTGTTGATGTTCATCTTACATCCTCCTTTCAAGACACTGTCCATTCCGTCCGACTGCTCTTCCAAGTCCTTTGCTGCCTCTGACAGAATTACAATGTCATCGGCGAACCTCAAAATTTTTATTTCTTCTGTATGGATTTTAATACCTGCTCCGAATTTTTCTTTTGTTTCCTTTACTGCTTGCTCAATATACAGATTGAATAACATCGGGGAGAGACTAAAACCCTGTCTCACTCCCTTCCCAACCAATGCTTCCCTTTCGTGCCCCTCGATTCTTATAACTGCCATCTGGTTTCTGTACAAATTGTAAATAGCTTCTCGCTCCCTGTATTTTACCCCTGCCACCTTTAGAATCTGAAAGAGAGTATTCCAGTCAACATTGTCAAAAGCTTTCTCTAAGTCTACAAATGCTAGAAACGTAGGTTTGCCTTTCCTTAATCTTTCGTCTAAGATAAGTCGTAGGGTCAGTATTGCCTCACGTGTTCCAACATTTCTACGGAATCCAGACTGATCTTCCCCGAGGTCGGCTTCTATCAGTTTTTCCATTCGTCTGTAAAGAATTCGCGTTAGTATTTTGCAGCCGTGACTTATTGAACTGATAGTTCGGTAATTTTCACATCTGTCAACACCTGCTTTCTTTCAGATTGGAATTATTATATTCTTGTCGAAGTCTGAAGATATTTCGCCTGTCTCATACATCTTGTTCACCAGATGATAGAGGTTTGTCAGGACTGGCTCTCCCAAGGCCGTCAGTAGTTCTGATGAAATGTCGTCTACTCCCGGTGCCTTGTTTCGACTCAGATCTTTCAGTGCTCTGTAGAGTTCTAAATTTCAGAATATGCTGCACACAGCGCATGCGCAGGAACAGCGGTATACGGCGATATCTGATAATCGTTGGAAGTTAATCTACTCTGGGGCAGCTCATTCCTATTGTGCGAAATGATTTTGTGCTTTCGTGTCTTCTTATCTAATTGTGTTGTTTGCTTGTTTTCGTGACACAATGAAAAACTACACATGCTCCAAGTATTTTTTCCTTTTAATGTTCTGAAAGCAAAAAGGTATTTACTCGTATGTTATAAAGAGCCTACACTGCTCATAAATAGGAAAGTAAACAGATGAATGAGTTTTTGTGAAAATTATTTCAACAGTGAAAAAATTAGAAATATTTGAAGAAAAAATAATTTCCGATGTTATTTAGCACATAGCAAGAAAACAAGATGTTAGTGACAAAATAGAAAAGCGCCATCTTCTGCGTTCTAGAAATTGTTGGATGTGTCTGCAAGTATGTACTTTCTCCAGCAAATAATTGTGTACGTTCCGAAATATCTAAATGACAATTTTCTTATTCTTTCAGTTCTCAGAAGTATAGAGAATTTGGCACACGACCATTGACAAGAACTTCCACTATGAATTCTGCTTTGGTCATTAACAAACTCTGTTATCATTGCTTAGTCTTTCATTTTGTTGCCATAGTTTGCTTTTTTCGTAAAAAGGGTAATCCCTCATATCCTGACTTTCACTGTTCAGATGCCGAACTGCACAGCAGATGGCTCTCACAACACGCGCAATTATGGTGTTGGTGTGTAAAGGAAAATTACCACTCGATACAGACGAGAGTCAATACAGAAATAAAACGTCAGGGGCGCTGCAGTAGACTCAAGTGGCTCGAGTAGTCAGGTAAGAAAATCGATCGTGTAAAACGAGCTTTACACACGTGCACGCTAAAATCTCTGTGTGAAATTTAACATTGCTCAACAGCGTCAATATATTCGGAACTTTTGCTGTAGCTCTGTCGGCCAACTCCAGAACACTTCTTGCGGTTACTGCTTCACTGTTATAGCAGTGGAAGAGATACTGTTCCGTATACACTGATTACTCTGGAAATACGAGAAATGAACTGAAGATGGGCCACAATGAACGAAAACAGTTAGTTTGAGACAATTAAAAAATATCGAAAAATGAAAAGAAAGGGTAAGCTGTACAAACTAGGAGCGCTGATAACTCCCTCATCGACCCGTATGTCTACTTACGATTAAAAAGACCGTAACTTAACTTTTTATAATATTAATTGAAACGTCGTGGCTGCGCTCCGCCCACCCTCTGCCAAACGTTTCTGTTATGTCATTTTCTTTTGGCTGGGTTACCCACACACCTGCCCAGTGAGGTAGTCCCATAATAAAACAGGTCTACAGAGGTGCAAAATCCCATCTGTCCATGCATATTTTGGTGTTCCGTCATTTCCCAGAATCACTTGTGGCAAATGCCGGGTTGCTTCCTTTGAAACAACACGCCTCATTTCATTCTCCATCCTTCCCCAATATGAGTGTGTGCTCCGTCTCTAATGACCTTGTCGTTGATGGAACGGGTCGTCAAAACCTAATTTCCCTCTTTCATTCTTCACAACTGCTAATATTTTGTTGACGATTCCTTCGGTCTAATATGCTTTTGTCAAAATAAAAGAAGAAGTATTTACTTTCACCACATGTCTGTTCCGGCTTTTATGTGACTAAAGGAGATATTCGTGTACGCATGTTCTCTTGTATGCTGGTGTCAGTGTTGGTGTATACATATGTCGAACTACTACTACTACATACACACACGTATGGTCACTTCAAA
Source organism: Schistocerca piceifrons (assembly GCF_021461385.2). Lineage (NCBI taxonomy): Eukaryota > Metazoa > Arthropoda > Insecta > Orthoptera > Acrididae > Schistocerca > Schistocerca piceifrons. Next base: position 450,876,893 of record NC_060138.1, on the reverse strand, counting down.
GTGGCTTAAAACCCGAAAAGGACATGTAGCGAACATAAAAAAATTTCAATTTTAGTAAAAGGTTTACAGCTTTGTCTCTTCGACAAAAACCTTGAAGTCTGTGGGTGACATGATTACAAACTAACCTATCTGAGGGATATAGTCATTTTCGCCACTAGAGACGCAACGAACGGCGGCACTTGTATATTCGTTACTTCATGAATCGGAACGTAATCGTCACTTCAACCGAACCAAACTAGTAGCCAAATCCACACGTGCCAAGTTTAAAAAAAAAAGCAGAACACAGAACTGAGAAGAATACAGTCCTGTTGAATGTTGACAGGGCTTAGAGACCACTTTGTTGTTATTTAATTCTAATTTTATTTGAAAAGTTTTAGTTACGCTCTGCTGGTTGTGAGCTTGACGTGGAAGTAGACTGGCCACGATTTATTGTACGTACGTAGGTCAATGAATCCAACCTTTTGCGCAACTCCCATCGTGTACAGTCGCGAGCGATTATAGTAGCAACATGTCAAATGAAATTTATGAGTAATTCGTAATAATGATGAACGACATGTCATACACAAATCCTAATTATGCAAACGCCATGAGCCGTGGCGGCTTTCTCGCAGTTTATCAGTTTCAGCATTCTTATGATCTTTGGCTAACATGTTGCTGTTGGAGCGCAGCGCCCTCTGGTGTGGGGGCTCCGCCATTGTGGCCGATATGATACACAGTGAGCGAGGAACAGGACAGTAACGAGCTTTCCGTGGAGTCTCTTCCTCGTGTAAGTTATTGACTAACGATGCGGCTTGTGCTGTGATTTGTCAGAAGGGCACCTAGCTGCCAGGGCAGTGTTTGCTATCATTTTGGTGTCTTTCTTCTGATTTGTTGGAAGTAGAAGCCCGTGTCAGCATGGTATTCAAAGGGAAATGAGATTCCAAGACATGGTACACATTTTAGACTGATTCATTGCTTGATATTATAATTTGTTTTATGGGTTAACCTTACGTATCTGTGGTGCCTGTGAACCTTGAGCCAGTGTAAAGGGCCTGTTCGAGTAGAAAGCTTATTTGGAAGGTTGGTGTGCATTAGTGTCTGTGTTACCGGTTCTTGCCCACCTCCCATTAATTCTTCTGATTTTTAAAGTAAATGATAGGTCACGTAGTTTTCAATTGGGGTTGCAGTGAGAGGTTTAGTATTACCCTTTACCAGGGATGTTTAATTGTTCATGTCAGTTGTCGATTTTGCTGTTTGACTAGTCTATTTACAATTTTTGTTTTTCTGGTTTTCTTGAAGCTAATGCTAAAGACCTATGTTGTCAAAGAAATCGTATAGTGCGTCTGTTCTATTTAAGTGACTAAGATAAATTTTAGTCTGTTCCAGGACCCATCTGTTCGTTCCGAACAGCTATGGACTTATTTTTTTAAAATAATTGTAGCTGGTTCTTATATCTTTTGGTTGGCGTGGTTTTTGCCAAAAGCCCAGATTAATTAATTCTACCCTAAGAGTTTTTTTATTTGATGCACAACTGTGTATTGGAATTTTAGTTAAAATTATTTGTGCTGCAGGGAACTGTCATTAATAATCTTTTGTACTCAGTTGGTGGTACGTGCTATCCAGAATCTGGCCCCACTTTTCCATGGCTCGTAGGCTTTTTTAGCCAGATGTTTACACCATTTGGAGTTCATACGCTTGGCAGCTGTCGCCGCTGTCCGTCTTTCGCACTGGTTCCTCCAGCCGCAGCCGCATAAGTTAATGTTCCTGTTCAAGCTAAGCTTATACTTGGAATAATTTTAAATTGTATCCGTTTAGTTTGTGACGTTTACCTTAGGCATATTTTGATGTGCGTTGGGATCCCAACATATACCTTAATGTGTTGTAACTTAATTATTTTTGTGTTGTTGGGAAATGTGTTGGATCTTCAGTTGATGTGTTCCTGGTGTCTGCCTAGAAATTGATGTCGAACTGCTTTTCATTGTTTTAAGAATGGTTGTAATTTTTTATTTGTTATGTTTAAATCATGTTTTATCCTGACTAATTGGTAATTTAGGCCATTCTGATCTGTTCTGGTAGTGTGGTTTAAAATTAAGTCTGCCTTCATTATAACTTTACCCTTATTATATTGTGTGTGTTATATAGGGCGTCTCTCGCGTTAAAGAAAATTGTCATCTTGGGTTAAGGTTAGCTTAAAATTGTCTGTACATTACTTAAATTGGCTTTGAATTTTCAATGCGACTCATTACTTGAGCTTGTAATTAATTTAAAAAAACGCTTGATTGGCTGATACGTGATTAAAATTGTGTAAAATAAATTTGTGTTCTACCAGTGATTGAAGTGTGTAAGATTCCCACTGGTCTAGCCCTTCCCGTTTTCCTACGTGGCTGCATTAGGACTCCGTAATTATCACATTTCACTCCATTCAGAATGAGTAAAGAAAGAAGGGCTGCCAATAGTTGAATGACTAAACGATTACTTGAACAGTGGATACAACAGCTCGAATTACCGAGTGTTTCATAGGCGCTGAGCTTGATTTATAAAGTTTGCTGAAGATTTGTCACGGTAATCGCTTCGATTTATCGACTGTTCCTAAAAACATCGGATTCCTTCGAATCATCGAGATCTTTTCAACGTACAGGACACCTAGTTTGTTTACAGAGAAATACGATTTATCGAGGTTCAAATTAAAAAGTCGACTGTGAAACGTAATTGCAGTAACGATGTACTTTGTCATTAATACGTTCAGGTCAATGTGAAACAAAAAGTTGATTCTATAGGAATAACAGTGTTTCACGTGGTTATAACTCTGTTTTTCTGTATTTCTCTGTATCAACATAGAGCTAGCGTAGATGAAACAACATTGCAGCTGTTTCAGATACTCTTAAGAGCAAATTAGCGAAACCTAGCATCATGTAAGACACCTTTTGATCCGATAACAGCGACTACACGTTGCACCATAGATTTCACCGAACACCGAACGATTTGTGCCCAATAATTTATGACTCACAAGTCATGCAGTTTGGTCAGAGCTAGATCTCAATTCTGATTATAAGTGTACTCTGTGTTTCTGGAACTTCTAAAAAGAGATTAAATTAATGCAAGCAAAGTGTGAATTATTATAATCATAAATGTCTGAATTTCTTATTTTTGAGCGATGCAAATGAACAGTGAAGCTGCAGTGATTTAATCTGATCCGAATGTTTTGGTAGCTCTGCGTTGTACTGACATGTTGTGAGATCAACGTAAGAGATACATGTGTGGGATTGAAAACATATGTAATACTTTCTTTTATTTATGTTTTGTGTTTCTCCTTCCTTTTCCCACAGGGACCTGACCTCCATCTGTTCTTGGCGAAAGAAGTTGGTGAATGGTAACTTGATATCGCATAGCCTTGGCCTTCTATGCTTTTTTTTTTTCAGCAGTCTACTGACTGGTTTGATGCGGCCCGCCACGAATTCCTTTCCTGTGCTAACCTCTTCATCTCAGAGTAGCACTTGCAACCTACGTCCTCAATTTTTTGCTTGACGTATTCCAATCTCTGTTTTCCTCTACAGTTTTTGCCCTCTACAGCTCCCTCTAGTACCATGGAAGTCATTCCCTCATGTCTTAGCAGATGCCCTATCATCCTGTCCCTTCTCCTTATCAGTGTTTTCCACATATTTCTTTCCTCTCCGATTCTGCGTAGAACCTCCTCATTCCTTACCTTATCAGTCCACCTAATTTTCAACATTCGTATATAGCACCACATCTCAAATGCTTCGATTCTCTTCTGTTCCGGTTTTCCCACAGTCCATGTTTCACTACCATACAATGCTGTACTCCAGACGTACATCCTCAGAAATTTCTTCCTCAAATTAAGGCCGGTATTTGATATTAGTAGACTTCTCTTGGCCAGAAATGCCTTTTTTGCCACAGCGAGCCTGCTTTTGATGTCCTCCTTGCTCCGTCCGTCATTGGTTATTTTACTGCCTAGGTAGCAGAATTCCTTAACTTCATTGATTTCGTGACCATCAATCCTGATGTTAAGTTTCTCGCTGTTTTCATTTCTACTACTTCTCTTTACCTTCGTCTTTCTCCGATTTTCTCTCAAACCATACTGTGTACTCATTAGACTGTTCTTTCCGTTCAGTAGATCATTTAATTCTTCTTCACATTCACTCAGGATAGCAATGTCATCAGCGAATCGTATCATTGATATCCTTTCACCTTGTATTTTAATTCCACTCCTGAACCTTTCTTTTATTTCCATCATTGCTTCCTCGATGTACAGATTGAAGAGTAGGGGCGAAAGGCTACAGCCTTGTCTTGCACCCTTCTTAATACGAGCACTTCGTTCTTGATCGTCCACTCTTATTATTCCCTCTTGGTTGTTGTACATATTGTATACGACCCGTCTCTCCCTATAGCTTACCCCTACTTTTTTCAGAATCTCGAACAGCTTACACCATTTTATATTGTCGAACGCTTTTTCCAGGTCGACAAATCCTATGACAGTGTCTTGATTTTTCTTTAGCCTTGCTTCCATTATTAGCCGTAACGTCAGAATTGCCTCTCTCGTCCCTTTACTTTTCCTAAAGCCAAACTGATCGTCACCTAGCGCATTCTCAATTTTCTTTTCCATTCTTCTGTATATTATTCTTGTAAGCAGCTTCGATGCATGAACTGTTAAGCTGATTGTACGATAATTATCGCACTTGTCAGCTCTTGCCGTCTTCGGAATTGTGTGGATGATGCTTTTCCGAAAGTCAGATGGTATATCGCCAGACTCATATATTCTACACACCAACGTGAATAGTCGTTTTGTTGCCACTTCCCCCAATGATTTTAGAAATTCTGATGGAATGTTATCTATCCCTTCTGCCTTATTTGACCGTAAGTTCTCCAAAGCTCTTTTAAATTCCGATTCTAATACTGGATCCCCTATCTCTTCTAAATCGACTCCTGTTTCCTCTTCTATCACATCAGACAAATCCTCACCCTCATAGAGGCTTTCAATGTATTCTTTCCACCTATCTGCTCTCTCCTCTGCATTTAACATTGGAATTCCCGTTGCACTCTTAATGTTACCACCGTTGCTTTTAATGTCACCAAAGGTTGTTTTGACTTTCCTGTATGCTGAGTCTGTCCTTCCGACAATCATATCTTCTTCGATGTCTTCACATTTTTCCTGCAGCCATTTCGTCTTAGCTTCCCTGCACTTCCTATTTATTTCATTCCTCAGCGACTTGTATTTCTGTATTCCTGATTTTCCCGGAACGTGTTTGTACTTCCTCCTTTCATCAATCAACTGAAGTATTTCTTCTGTTACCCATGGTTTCTTCGCAGTTACCTTCATTGTACCTATGTTTTCCATCCCAACTTCTGTGATGGTCCTTTTTAGAGATGTCCATTCCTCTTCAACTGTACTGCCTACTGCGCTATTCCTTATTGCTGTATTTATAGCGTTAGAGAACTTCAAACGTATCTCGTCATTCCTTAGTACTTCCGTATCCCACTTTGCGTACTGATTCTTCCTGACTAATGTCTTGAACTTCAGCCTACTCTTCATCACTACTATATTGTGACCTGAGTCTATATCTGCTCCTGGGTACGCCTTACAATCCAGTATCTGATTTCGGAATCTCTGTCTGACCATGATGTAATCTAATTGAAATCTTCCCGTATCTCCCGGCCTTTTCCAAGTATACCTCCTCCTCTTGTGATTCTTGAACAGGGTATTCGCTATTACTAGCTGAAACTTGTTACAGAACTCAATTAGTCTTTCTCCTCCTTCATTCCTTGTCCCGAGCCCATATTTTCCTGTAACCTTTTCTTCTACTCCTTCCCCTGCAACTGCATTCCAGTCGCCCATGACTATTAGATTTTCATCCCCCTTTACATACTGCATTAGCCTTTCAATATCCTCATACACTTTCTCTATCTGTTCATCTTCAGCTTGCGACGTCGGCATGTATACCTTAACTATCGTTGTCGGTGTTGGTCTGCTGTCGATTCTGGTTAGAACAACCCAGTCACTGAACTGTTCACAGTAACACAATCTCTGCCCTGCCTTCCTATTCATAACGAATCCTACACCTGTTATACCATTTTCTGCTGCTGTTGTTATTACCCGATACTCATCTGACCAGAAATACTTGTCTTCCTTCCACTTCACTTCACTGACCCCTACTATATCTAGATTGAGCCTTTGCATTTCCCTTTTCAGATTTTCTAGTTTCCCTACCACGTTCAAGCTTCTGACAATCCACGCCCCGACTCGTAGATCGTTATCCTTTCGTTGATTATTCAATCATTTTCTCCTAGTAAGCTCCCCCTTGGCAGTCCCCTCCCGGAGATCCGAATGGGGGACCATTCCGGAATCTTTTGCCAATGGAGAGATCATGACACTTCTTCAATTACAGGCCACATGTCCTGTGGATACACGTTACGTGTCTTTAATGCAGTGGTTTCCATTGCCTTCTGCATCCTCATGCCGTTGATCATTGCTGATTCTTCCGCCTTTAGGGGCAATTTCCCACCCCTAGGACAAGAGTGCCCTGAACCTCTATCCGCTCCTCCGCCCTCTTTGACAAGGCCGTTGACAGAATGAGGATGACTTCTTATGCCGGAAGTTTTCGGCCGCCAATGCTGATTATTTATCAAAATTTAGGCAGTGGCGGGGATCGAACCCGGGACCGAAGACGTTTTGGTTATGAATCAAAGACGCTACCCCTAGGCCACGGGTACGTAACAATGCTACAATGTGCTAATAAAAGACCCCACAGGCTATCCAGTACAAAAATGAAGCACCCAGAAAGGGAAGAAGAAAGGAAACTTAACGGATTGAGAAGGTGTACTACGTTATTTTAGTGATTCAGTGATTGCTAAATTGAGTCAGATTCACAAAGGACTTGGGTAGTATGCGCCTACTTACCAATACGACGTTATACTCTCGAGGCTGAATCCAAGCACTAATTCGGTTGGAAAAGGGGTCATCAAACCGTTCTATCTTTTTCTGAGCCAAGCTGTCCACAGCTGTTGTACTGACGATGGAACGGAGATAATTCAAATGGCTCTGAGCACTATGCGACTTAACTTCTGAGGTCATCAGTCGTCTAGAACTTAGAACTAATTAAACCTAACTAACCTAAGGACATCACACACAACCATGCCCGAGGCAGGATTCGAACCTGCGACCGTAGCGGTCTCTCGATTCCAGACTGCAGCGCCTAGAACCGCACGGCCACTCCGGCCGGCGGAGATAATTCCCGAGCTTTTACACTTATTTACTGAGGACAGATCTGGGGATTCTGCTGCCCATGGGAACAACAGAACATTACCCAAACAATTCATAGAGACCGGTGAATGTCTGAACTATAATTGTTCTGTGAGAAATGACACCATGATGTTGTCATGTGACAGGTAACACCTGAGGACATAGAACAGCTGTGCCGCGCCAGTGTGCCGGCAGTTCCATCAGTCACTACCAGAAACGACCTGAAGTCGTATTCGATGGCTTCCCACACCATGACAACAGCAACAACACTGCCATGCCTCTCTAAAACATTGGAAGAATGGGAGTGTACGTCATCTCCATACTCGCTGACGACTGTTGTCCAAACCACGATTCATCACTGGACACAATGTGACAATACTCCTCTGTAGGCCATGCTTCCTGGTCATGGCATTACTCCAAACACAGCCGCTTGTGTTGTTGTGTTAAAAGCAGCCTATAAATAAAATGGTAATTCAGAAGTCTGGCTGTTGCTAGTATACAGCCAATGGTTGGGGGTCGACACAGAATGTTGTAGGCAGTTCATACTTGTACTGTTTTTGCACACACAAATGTGAAGAGGTTATGACGTATTCAGTCCACAACATGTCAGTCCTCCCTTTTGGTGATCAGACGTGGGCGATTATGCCTGCCCCTACAGTCCCTTGCAGTCCAACATTGAACCACTGTCATATCTGAAAGCCCATAAATCTGGAGTCCACCAGCTGATTAAATGCACACCCACAATGACGTTCCTCAGAAACTCTGTCAGGAGCCAATAATGTGTGTGAGTAGTTGGGCAAAGTTCATTCTATGCCACTTTTAACTTATTAAAGAAGGCAGCACTCTCCAGGTAGCCCACCCCCCTCTTCTACATGAGGGGGGGGGGTACTGTTGACATCATCACCCCCATCGCCCCCTCTCCCACTTCCTGTCCTCAACTCCACTTTCATCTCCCCCACTCCCCTTCCACACCCCCCAAATGTGAATTGGCTGGAAAAAGCCTTGAACATAGCTGAGCTACTGGAGAGAAAGGATGTAAGGCACTACGTTTATTTACTTTTGGGGATTTTATCCAGTTGCTAGCGTCCTACAGCTGCCTCCACACTTTGTTGCACCCAGCCCACACTTTACACTGTCCCCTGCTCACACTTCATTCCATCATGCTGAAAGGTTGAAGACAACTGCTTTAGTCCACAATACCACAACCATAAGGTTCTCAAAATTGCCCATCATTGTCCCACCCCCTCCCCACTTCCCACTGCCCCCTCCCCCACTTTTGTTGATCAGATGTGTGTATTGTTCACCTTGCTATGTGTCCTAGTCCATAACACCACTTGAAATTGGTGAGAAACTGTCCTGCCAGATGCAGCTGGAAAATTTCTGTCCAACCAATCTAAAAGTGTATAGCAGTTGAGAATTTTTGATACAGATACATGGTATTAAAGGACAAAGCAACAAACTATCACTAAAGTGTAGAAAGAATTGCCTCTTGCCGATCTTCAAGTGAAACAGTTACTGAGGAACTTGGACACAGATGCATGGTATGAAAGGATAGGACAGAAACCTATCACTGAATTGTAGGAAGAGTCGCCTCCTACCGACCTACAGCTGTATAGCTGCTGAGGAACTTATACAGAGGTACATGGTAAGAAGGGATAGGGGAGCAAACTTACTGATGTGTAGGAAGGACAATACATGCTACCAGGATGGACACAAGATGCTTCACTGCTCTATTTACAAGTCTATATAGTCATGAAAAAACCACCTATCATATGCAACAGATGATAATGCAAAAGCCACCGGGGAATTGAGAAAAATTGTTATAATAACACAACTATCACAAAAAGTTTGTCTGGAGAGAGTGGTGGCAATGTTCACCACAATGTTTGGATACAGACTAAGCAGCTTAGAACGAGTCTTATCTCCCCTCCTACCTCCACTCTTCCCCTCTCCCCTTCACCCCTACCAATAGATAGGGATACCGGTTTTCCAGGCCTATTCTAAACTGTCACTGATGGTACACAAGGACATCCATCTGCTGGCAGTGATGTACTGCTTCCAGTCTGCAGAAAGTCTCGAAAAGACTGCCCCCCTCCCTCCACCCCCGCATCTGGAACAACTGAGAAAAACCTCATTGTCCTGGATGAACTACTGCATGGGCAACAACCACGTGCTTCAAATATTCTTTACGTGCCGACATACACTGAAAGTTGGAGTTTTATACTAATCATTTCAATCTCTGACAATCATCCTGCTCTACCCCCAACAGGTGGATGCAGTTACAATCTGTCATCACTCTACTTCTTCATGTAAAGTGTCCAAAGGCAGTCTGGCGGAGGTTTGAGACGTTCCACTGCCCCAAATAACGTGTGTGTGTGTGTGTGTGTGTGTGTATGTGTGTGTGTGTGTGTGCGCGCGCGCGTAGCGTGGATGGATGAGTTTCCTGCTGCATAGATGGCGAAGGGCTAGACGATGGAGGAATTTAAACAAGTCGCTTGCCCCTTGTGGAGTAACACACTGCTTGTATGCCTAAGGTTTAACTTAACTCCTGTAATGTTAGCTCATTTATTTAAAAGAAGATGATTGAATAAACGCAAAAAATCATTTGCTGCACGAAGTGTAGTCCAACAATATTTTATTGCACAGATAAATCTTATAATTCAGCTGCCTGGCGAAAATCATATATCTGAGTTCTATTATTCCATCTTATTACCATAAATAAAGGGCATTTTTCAAACTTACATTAAAAATGGAAACCCTTAGATCCAGATTTACTGTTAAACAGCATACAAATAGGTTCAATACAAATAAATAAATTTCTTATAACACTGGCCAAAATGAATCACATAATTCTGAAAACATATTTGTCCAATCAGGAAAGGCTCTTGGGCATATTCAAGATACTGACGTGGAAGAATAATAAAATATCATTTAACGTTTGAGCATTACATGAATATTAAAACTATTACAGTAAAAACCAAACTTCAGACAGGGAAACCACGGAAGGGACAGATATAGCAGACCAGCTCTGAACAAGATGGTTTAGAATAAAGGACACAAAAAATCCATCTGTTGCCGATGGTCTGCTTTGGTCAGGGTTGGGTTGACAATGATACTTTGTTTAAGGTCTGCAGAAATCAAACGTATTCCTACGAAATCCAGAACCCTGGAACAATAGCGAAGTACTTGACTGTTCACGACAGATTGGGAAAAGACAACTCTCTGAGAGAAGAATGGGCAACAGCATGGTGCGGTCCTCGGCTGTGTCTCACAGCGCGAAGAGACAGCTCGAGACTGCACTCGCCGCGCGGGATTAGCCGATCGGTCTAGGGTGCTGCAGTCATGGGCTGCGCGGCTGGTCCCGGCGGAGGTTCGAGTCCTCCCTCGGGCATGGGTGTGTGTGTTTGTCCTTAGGTTAATTTAGGTTAAGTAGCATGTAAGCTTAGGCTCTGATGACCTTAGCAGTTAGGTCCCTTAAGATTTCACACACATTTCTTTTTAGACTGCACTCCCGGATCAACGGCCGTTGGGGTCGCTGCGGACGGTTGGTATCTAATAAGCTGGCGCCGACCACGCCACTGCTGCTGGCCACTTGCAGCAGCCTTCCATCGCCAGGCACTCCCCTAGCCTCCGAACACTCAAAATTAGTGTGTTTGGAAGTCTTGATTTTAGACGCACCATTATCAGTGTATAGCAGAAGTTCTCACGCTATCTCTATACATGTCGGTAAAAAACACAATCATTTTAATATCCAACTGCAAGCTACAATTTGCATCCCCTCATCCCTCGTAATTTCGTAACATCCAACTGAGTAAAACTACGAACTCGGACTAAGATACTGTTGTCGATGACAGATGAACAAACGGCCGAGTTTGGAGCTCTACAACAAACATTTTGGTAGTATTTTCCTCAATTTTACTTATTTTCCCTCAATATTCGCAATTTTACCAGGTTTTCCGTAATTTCAACGCCCTTAACCCAATTACTCGAGTTCCAAAACAGTGCTCTCCACGACTTGTCACGCCAACAAAACATCTTGTCACATCAATCTGGTGATGATGCTGTCAGCCAATAACATCTCAGCATGGTTCTGAACTTCAGTATCATGGCTAACCCAGCCCTCCCATTACTTTGCATCTGGTATACAGGGTGTATCACAATTAATGACGTAAACTCATACAGTTAAAAGTACACGATACTAGAAGCAAAAAAAAAATCAGTAAACATGGGGTCGAAAATGCATATCTTAAGAGCTACGAGCAATTTTTCATAGTGTGAGACAAATCTCTTCTGCTGCAAGTTCTTTGCTTTCCATATTTTGGGAAGTGGTAGTATGGACCACAATAAGAAAAAATGTCCAGCAAACATGTGCTCTAAAACGCATACCTTAAAAGTTACGAGCACTTGATCATTAGAAGAGCTGTGTTCCAAAGTAGCAAAGATGAACAAATGCTCATAGCTCTTAAGGAATGAATTTTAGAACACATGTTTACTGGACTTTTTTTCTTCTTTTGGTCAACACTAGCAGTTCCCAAAATATGGAAAGCAAAGAAATTGCAGTAGACGAGATTTGTTTCACAATATCGAAGATGAAAAGTTGCTCGTAGCTCTTAAGGTATGCATTTTCGACCCTATGTTTAATGAGACTTTTTTGCTTCTAGTATCATTTACTTTCAACTGTATGCGTTTACGCCAGCAATTATGATACACCCCGTATACATGTGGACATATCGTTAACCCCTTTACAATGCCTACATCATATGAAACAAATACTTCTGAAGTGTGGGAAATAGCCAGCAGCAAAGAGGAGGTACAAAAACTACGTTTCTTAGCCCAAACACTTTATAAATTCAGTAAGATTTTATGACGATTGGCCATCTCTCCCTATGTGGATGGAAGTTACAAAGTATTCTCGCATTCATAGGATAAAGTTGGAAATGAAAGATCTCACCAACATCTTTGATGATTACCTTCCCAGCAGACGATCATATCCACAGCAGCACTGTAACAGCACTCTGCCCTCTGTTTTGAAACAAGTTGCCTCTGTTGAACGGATCGGTTAAGGATTCTCAGAAAAACACTGGATAGTCTCGCTACGCATCTTGTAACGGTTTCTTTTTTCTTTAATCAATCCTCACTGCAACATTTGTTTCCGATACGATTTGGGACTGAACAGGAGCAGAATGGTGCTATATCCACTACAATCGACATCTCGTGAAGGAACAGAATGAGCTGAGTTCCATGTAACCAACGCACTTAGATATTTTGCTTTCAGAAAGAGCATAACGCTGTTCCACACTTACGCAACCGACTGGCGCTAGTGATGCACTTCGGCTTTCTCATTCCACAAGTGTAACTGTCGTTCCGCGACGATTGTTCCATACCAATATTACTCACGTCACCCATGCAATTACATATGACTTCTCCAGATGGACGCATGCTGAGGACGTTAACATTTGAGATTGTTGTGGTGATATAAGAGACAGCTGAGAAGAAGAAGAAACGTATGGTTTATCCCTGATGGAGCTTCAGACAGAAAGAGTCTGAAAAGTTTTACATAAATAACTTGTGCTATTAATTCTGAAGTATTGTTCTAGTGTTTGGAATCCATACTACGAAGGTATTGGAAAGAGAAAAATGGTCATAGAACAGAAACACGCGCTCCCAAGGCTATACCATTCTGCACTTAAAAATGCTATGATGTTAAAGCTGTGTGGATTCTGATATAATAGCTGTGGAATGCTTCACTGTTAATACTGGAATGCTGGAAATATATTTCCAACACCTGACATATATTCACCCTGTACGTTCTCTATCCACTCACTATTGTTACAATCTTTATGATAAAACTACTAACTTCTACACAAAAAAAGAAAAAACATGGATTCTTTGTGATACATGCACGTCATAGGTTTCCAGAGGTGTTAGGACCCACTGCTCATGTCCTGCGCTTGCATCAGTCGTATAAGATGGTCATCGGCAAGGAATAATGCCTGAAACAACTGCACCTTATGAGGAAATAGACAAATGCATAGCAGCAGTGTTTGACGTGTGAAGTTACACGCTGTACTGCACTAGCTCCATGGACAGGGAACAGTGTCTTTAGCACAAGTCAAGTGTCAGCCAAATGTATACATAGGGATTGCAGTACCTCAAAAACCTCTGACTTAGAATCACTGCAGTTACAAAATTGAAGACTCGGTTTATGTTCAAGATATGGCACGGAAATGGTGAACTTTGCATGCATCTTCTTTTATATAGAGCAGGGAGTCGAAATAGGTTTTCCATTAGAGTGGTAGATATGATTCATCATACGTAAGTTGGAAGTCCTCTGCTGGCTGTGGTACGGGGAGGTTTGCTGATAACAATTGCAGGCAGGTAGTGATTTAAGTCACACCCAGAACACACAGAACAGGGTGGAGCGCTGTAAATTGCTTTTTTAGAATTTACTTTGTGGCGGCACTGTTGGTCGAATAGGGGGGAGAGTGGGCGTGAATTATAGTGACCGACGGGAGATTCGTATTCAATTGTTGCTCAGTTGCGATAATGCAGTGGACACGAGACGATCGCTCATTTTGTGCTGAGGTGTATTTATCGAATTCCCACTCGATCATTGCAGTGCAGCGTGCTTTTCGTTTGCGATTTGCGTTAGCCCCACGCGGACGTGTTCCTGCACGACAATCAATTTTAAATTGGGTAAATGCATTAAGAATTTCATGGGATGTGTCATCTGCACGAAGAGGAACTGATAGAAGAGTTACACCGCACAATGTCGAACGCCTTAGAGCAGCAGCACTGCAATTACCGAAACGCTCAGCTCGGAAACACGCACTTGCTCTTGGCATTTCAAGACGTTCTCTCCACCAGATTCTTCATAATGAACTGAATTTTCAACCATATAAAGTGTGCATGGTCCAGCAGTTATCAGTACGGGATCACGTAACACGAAGAACATCTTTTGAAGACACGCTTTAAAGCATACCCCTGACATAAATGTGTTCTTTTCTGATGAGGCACATTTTCACCTCATTGGGTTTGTAAACAAACAGGACGTGCGGTACTGGAGCGACACGAACACCAGGAAAATTCACCAGAGATTCCTGCGCTCAGACCGCGTCACTTTATGGTGCGCCATATCACGAGAAGGCACAGTTGGCCCTTACTTTTCCCAGGAAAATCGTCATCATTTAAGTGTGAACTCGGATCGTTACTTAACTATGCCGCAAGAGTTTCCCTGCTGGATCTTGAGGCAATACAATTACAGCATACCTGGTTTCAACAAGGCGGTGCCACTGCACACACATTGTGCATTAACATTTGTTTTTTGAGGAAAACGTTTCCTGGAAGGCTTATCTCTCGGATGGGGATCTCAACTGGCTCGCACGATCACCGGAATTAGCCCTATGCGATTTCTTTTTGGGGGATTACTTGAAGTCGAAGGTGTATTGCAACCGTCCTAACACCCTGGAAGACGTGCAGAATAATATTGAGTCTGGAATTGCAAGAATGGCAGAAGACATGCTTGAAAGAGTGCATGATAATTTTAGAAAACGATTGTGGCAGTGTGTGGATTGTGAAGGTACACATTTGCGAGATATACTGTTTAAACCAAAATGGAAATTGTGATTAAATGTGCGATAAATGACCTACTACAACATCTCCCTCTCTCTAGAATGCATCTTCAGTCTGCCTCGTTACAACCCCTCTCAACCAACTACACCAACTACTTTCTACTATTCTTTGACGCAGATCCATGTCAATTTAGAGGCAGGTGGCTATCTTTTCTAGAAAAGCATCCAAGACAAGTCAAATTGCATGTACTCCTATTCCCTCAGAAGTCATACTGCAGAATGTTGTTAAAAACCTTGCAGTAGCTGATACAACATGCTGTATTATAGTTCTGATTCTTATAGAATACAGAGAAGCTCATTGTAAATACTGTTTGTTACAGTTAAATCATTTAAATGTCTTGCACAGAGTCAAACAAGCGATCCGTTCTACAGTTGCATATTTCAGTCCCCGAGCTGGTAATGCAATGCTGTTTAGCTAAGGAGGATGTAAAGTTTATTATAGTCACATATCCAGACGCTTTATAAAAATCTATAAAGTGTCGATAGCTTTGATGTCACACCTGGGCTTTCAATCCGACATGTATAAATTTAGTACTTCACATTTGATGGTCATCCACATTAAACAGTCTATTTCAGCTGTCTTGGCGCTGTCCAGTATAAGTTACTGCTTCCCTGGCCCCACAGCTTCCACGTCGACTTTGTCTCGTATTCCTGTTGTTATCACACTCGCGTTTCCATGTACAAAGATTTTCCCTCATTTTGTCGTATACTCCTTCAGTTTATACGTCATTCCCGCAAATTATCGTAATTCTTTCACGTTTTTCGATGTGAATATGCTCATATTGCTAACATAATCAGGTGTATCTTGATTTCATACGTTAATATTCGCCATCTTACTAATAATCCTGAAAACTTCCCTCGTTCCAATGATCTACATGCATGCCTTTCTGAAGGGACGTGAATGAAAGTAATCGAATTAGAAAGTTTAGTAACCCTCGTTTTATAGCTGTATCCGACTCGAAGAGTGCTGCATGTGAAGGATATAGTGGAAACTCGAAGTCTGGAAACAGTTTGGTGTCCTACTCCATCAGAGAGCACGTTTGTAGATTCATACAGTGGTGCAGTCGACAGAAACTCGAAGTCTGGAAATAGTTCTCCATGTTTGACTTGATTCATTCCATCGTGGACGGGGGTGCAACATGGAGCTGACCTGTACGGAGCTTATTCCTGCCTCTGTTTTTTATAAGTATATGCTCTTATTGCTGACCAGGTATGGTATGCTCTTTCTGTTTATAACATCTAACTCTGATACATGTCCCCAACACAGCCAGGACATCTGTAGTCTGTCTATAAAACACCTGTACATGGATCGTAGTTTGGTGTTAGAGAGCTAATTTTATTATGTTGTAAACACAACGCATTTACGCTATTTCATGTGCTGGGTTCTCATGTGTATGTCCATGCCAACTGTCGCTCACTCCATGTGAAGTATTCCATTTCACTGCCACATCTTGGACATAAATCGAGTCTGCAGTTTCATAACTGCAGTGATTCTAAGTCAGTGACAGGGGTTTGTGGTTTTCAGCAATCGCTGGACATTTGTGTGGATGAGACTGTGTTCTGTTCATGGAATCAGTGCAACATGGCATTTAATTTCACATGTCAAACACCGCTGCCATGCATTTGTCTATTTCCTCATAAGATGCAGTTTTTCATGCATTCTCCATTGCAGACGATCTGTTATAACACGAGCGTAGCATACTCTCTGAAGTGTAATCGGACATGAAGAATGTGCGCTATACAGAATCCTATACAGTACATTTATCACAAACAATCTATGTTTTTTCTTTTCTTTGTGTAGAAGATAGTAGTTTGATCATCTTAAAGTTTGTCATCATAGTGAGTGGAATAGAGTATGTGCAGGGTAAATTTGGGTCAGGTGTTAGAAATATACTTCCACCACTGGATTATTAAGTGATGTATTCCACAGCTAATATATCGGAATCCACAGTGCTTTAACATCACAGCATCTTTAAGTGCAAAACTGTGTAGCATTAGGAGTGTGTGTTTCTGTTCTACAGTCATTTCTCTCTTTCCAGGACCTTCGTAGTATGTATTCTAAACACTAGAATTAATAGCACAAGTATTTATGTAAAATTTTTTGAACTTCTTCTATCTGGAGCTCCAGCATGCAGAAACCATACAATTCTTCTAGTTCTTCTCAACTACCTGTTGTATCACCACAACACTCTCAAATGTATCAGGCTCGTATCTACTAGAAACCAATAAGAAGTGCTAAGCTCCTTAGCATGCATGCATCCATCTATAGATATCGCGTGTACTGGGATGGGTGACGTAATTACGTTTGGTATGGGATAGTCTTTGCAGAATGGGAGTTACCGTATTGGAATGAGAATACTAATCTAAATCCCTAGCGTCAATTGGATGTGCAAGTTTGGAACACATATTATGCTCTTTCTGAAAGCAAAATATCTAAGTGTATCGATTACGTGGAACTCAGCTCATTCTGTTCCTTCCGAGATGTCGAATTTAGCGGATATAATGCCCTCCTACTTCTGATCAGTTCCGAATTAAATTGGTGACAATGTTGCAGGGTGGATTGGTTAGAGACAAAGTTGCAAGATGCATAGATAGACCATCTAGTTTTTTTTCTTTTGAGGATCCTTAGCCAATAGGTTCAACAAGGGCAACTCGTTTCAAAATAGAGAACACAGTGCTCCTATGGAGATGATTCGCTTGTTGGGGTGATAATCATCAAACGGATTGGTGATATCTTTCAATCTCCGATTTTATCCTACGAATGTGAGAATACTTTGTGACTCCTGTATTGTCATATGATGGAGACACTGTAAAAGGGATTACGATATGTCCACATATATATAGCACTCGCTAAGTAATAGAAGGGGTGGGTCAGCGATGATGCAAAAGTTGAGAACCACGCTGAAATATCATTGACTGATAGCATCTCGAGATTGACGAAATGAGATGTTCTGCTGACGTGACAAGTCGTCGAGAGCAGTCGTTTGGAACTTATGTAATTGGGTATAGTGCGTTGAAATTACGTAAAAGCTTGTAAAATTGCGAAAATTTATCGAAAATAAGTAAAATTGAGGAATATAGAAAAAAATGACTGTTGTAGAGCTCCAAACTCGGCAGTTCGCTTATCTGCCATCGACAACAGAATCGCAGACCGAGTTGGTAATTTTACTCACTTGGATGTTAGGAAAAAAACAAGGAAGGAGCTGATGCAAAGTGTAGCTTGCATTTACGTGTAAAAATGAATGCTTTTTATTCAATCACGCGAAAGCTGCTGTTGTGTATTGATATGTGTTCATGTGAAGATGTATGTAATACCTACATCCATGATTATTTATTTACAGGGCTTCCACGGACACTGGGAGGAAACGGCTGGAGTCAATAGTAGGGCTGCCGCGAGCGTACTGAAGAGTGCTCACCCGCAGCGACCTCAATGGTTGCTGATTATGGCACCCACTCCTGCGGCGAAGGCAGTCCCTGGAGCTGCTTCTTACCACTCCGAGATGTAGCTAAGTCGAGTATTTCACTGTTGTTGACGCATTTGACATTTCTTAGAAAAACGTTTGAGTTCTGCTGACCTGGAACAGTACATCATTGTCAACCCAACACCAACCAAAGCAGAGCATAGCCAACAGATGGATCTCTATTTGTACCATTAGTGAAAGGCTAAAACAGGTCTGTGAAATCAGACTCATTACCTGCCAGGAGAGTCCAGCTGTAGACCAAAACCCAACACCGACCACAGCAGAGCACCTGCAGTGGACGAACCTCTTTGTGTACCATCAGCAACAGGTTAGAGCAGGCCTGGAAAACCAAGAAAAATGGTTCAAATGGCTCTAAGCACTATGGTACTTAACATCTGAGGTCATCAGTCCCCTAGACTTAGAAGTACTCAAACCTAACTAACCTAAGGACATCCCACACGTCACTGCCCAAGGCAGGATTCGAACCTGCGACCGTAGCAGCAGCGCGGTTCCGGATTGAAGCGCCTAGAACCGCTCGGCCACAAAGCCCGACTGGGAAACCAACATTAGTACCTACAGAGATAGGAGCGGGAGGGAGAAAGGGAGGTAGGAGGGGAGTTGATACTGGTTCTAAGTTGTTTAGTCTGTATGCACACATCGAGGTGAAAACTCATGCAATGTTGTGGTGGAAGCCGTTGCTTTTTTTTTTCAGTAGATGTGTGGTAGTATTGATGCACTTGTAGCGTAACAGAGTCGTTGCTATTATGCTTTTTTTAAAATTATTTGCTCATTAATAACAGGATTACATCTCACTCCTCCTATCATACACTTGTAGCTCACACGAAAAACATCTATCAATCCCAGAATGTACGTTCAGTATTGATTGTAATGTCGTTGCTTGTCCTAACATCATTACGTTATTGGTGAAGTCTTCTACTCAAGAACAGTGTGTGCAACTTGCTTGCTAAATGTATGTTTAACAGATGTTGGATGGTGTTAAGTACTTACTTTGTAGTATATGCAATGCAAGATTCAATGCTCTCGCTTCAGTATTTATTGTAGCAGACATACATTCATATCATGAGAATGAATTTATATTTATTTAGTTGGAGATTTCGTTGATTTTAGTACTGAACCCATTATTTGCACTGTTGGCATCACAGTATTCGTTTTAAAAGGGAACGAATACATCCTTTACATGATGTCAGTAGACGTCTGTTGGTAAAATATTCGTTGCAGCAAGTATAAGAAAGTCCACCTGGAGAGTGGGTTTACACGTATTTATCTGTAAGTTTCATTTATATAGTACTATATCCACTACTTGCATTAGAAGAGAGTTTGGTTTTATGAGCATAAAACTACACCCTTTACATAACCTGAGGTGCAGCCTGTCGGCAGTGGGTGGCGCATTGTGGAGGCAGCTGTAGGACAATCCAGCAGCAAGCTAACACTTTCCAAAAGTAAATAAGGTGAATAAAATAAAGACATTATATCTGCCTGAGAGTTTCTGTAAATTTTATGTTGGAAAAGCAGAAGGCAAAATGACAATACCACGTGGGACCAGCGGAGGAACGAAAAGCTCGTTTTTGTGTACTGGATTGGCAATTAAACATGTAGATCAGCAAATTTTTTCTACATTCACGCTGCATAAAATATGTATGACACGAATACAAAGCGTACATATTTGTTTATCTCTATTTACCGAAGAGCTGCGCAGGTTACAAGCTCATTAACGTATCGGTAGGAACACTGCTAAGCGCTTACAGTCGTCACACTGCTGCCATGTTCTGTTTAGAATATGCAAGCTCTCGCCCCGTTGCCACATCGTCCCCTGGGCAGTAGAGCTATCAATGATTGCTACGACCAGCTAAACAAAAATCAGACGACGTCGCACAAAAAAGGATCAAACGGTGCCGATCAGATACCATCAGTGGAAATAAATCAAGCGCGTTGAAATGCGGAGGAGAGAAATATCAGCGACCAAATATTGAGGCTGTCCAACGCTCACAGCCGTCATCAGGCTAAAAGGTACAAAGGACAATACTATGAAATAAATTCAGCAGCTCATAACAAACGCGGTGTGAAACTGAAAGAGTCGGCAGAGTTTCTAGTTTCACGTAAGGCCCAGTCACAGCATTACCTGTCTTCTGAACACCTATTTGTTACGTGTACAAACATTTTGACAGACCCGGTGTTGAATATCATATTAACAAGAAGACTTCTACACGATACAGAGTGTCCCAAAATAATGTATACACTTTTTGAAACTGAATATCTCTTTCATTAAAGGAGAAATACAGAAATACAGAAAGGAGAAATACAGTGCAATGTTTGCGGTGTACCTTAAGGTTCAACTAAAGGTGTTAAATATTCAAAATGGCCTCCTTCAGCCGAAATACACCATCGACAATAACTTAGAACAGAGTGACATGCCAACTGTAATTGTTTCTAATGGAATAGAATCACAGGCCTCCTCAATTTGCTCTCTAAGATCATCCAGTGTTTGTGGTCTTGCAGTGTAAACTGCGTTCGTCGGAGTACCCCATAGACACAAGTCTAGAGGAGTTAAATCAGGGGATCAAGCTGGAAACTCCACACCCCCTCTTTGTCCTATCCATCTTGCAGGGAATGTACAAATGCCAAATACCCTCACATAAATGTGAAAGTGATGTAGTGCACAACCCTGCTGAAAGCAATAATCTTCATTTTCAAAAAGTCTTTAAGACCAGGAGTTATCATGTGCAACATTTCTAAGTAAGAAAGAATCACCTGTGACAATTAACCTTCCAGAATACAGACCACACTAGACTCATACATCTGGCAGATTAACATGTCTTTCCTTCCTTATACCTGTGTTCTCACTGGCCCAGTACACACAATTATGGTAGTTATTATTCCATTAAGTTAAAAGGTCACTTCATCTGACCAAAGAATTAGACCGTGCGTCCTGCATCTGTTAAGGAACCAATCAAAAAATTCACTTCATCTATTGGGATCATCCTCATTAAGAGCATGGAAAAATCTTGGAATGTAAGACTTCAATTTCTAAGCCCACTGAATTCTATGAGCACTGCATTTGCAAGTCCCAATCTCACGAGAGCATTGCCTTACAGATTTATACGGGATTATGTGTATGGATTACTGCATCAACCCTTTCATTGTCTGCTGAACAGCTCTTTCTTCTGCAATGTCCCTTCTTCAGATCTTGTACTGTTCCTCTGCGTCAAACTTATCTCAGATTCTTGCAATTGTTACCCTTGATAATGATGGTGTTCCAAATTCAGCCCTCCAACATCATCATGCCTCACATTCTCTGTTTTCCAGTAGCACTTTAGCACGCATTTCCTTTGAGCCAACAATAACAGCATGTTTACAATCCTGCAACAAAAGAAAGTGTTATGTTTTTTATTGCCTTCTAAATAATTACCCACAAAAGCTGCATGTCTATCTCCTTTAATTAAAGACATATTCAATTTCAAAAAGTGTATACATTTTTTGGGACACCCTGTATTTTATCTGCAAGAGAAACTGTAATAGCGTATAGACACAAATTCAGTAATTTATTGATCTTTTTTGTGCATTTTTTGTCTTTGTGCCTCTCTAAAGACATATTTAAGCCTCACAAATAAAAATCATTTCAGCTGGCCATATTTTCAAACTGGTCGTCTGTGTTTCGAAGTTAACATTCGAAAAGCCTTTTACTAACACACGTTTCGGTAACAGTAAGATTGCGCAAGAGGAAATTCCCGGTTCGTCTACCGTTCTGGCACATAACTGTTATCTGTGAGGTAGTTTCACTACACTGTTCCCGGCGTTGAAGTGTTGCAACTAACTGTTGGATACTAGTGGTTTGTAAAAATAAATTATCTGGCACATTTCAGCTGTATTGTTACCTGAAAATATCCTGTTTCAATACACTTCGTGGATCAAAAACTCAATTTTGTCGTTTCTCTGTTACCTTCTCACCCTACCTGTGTGGTCAGCTGATGTTATTCGGACATTGTGTTGCATATTAGTAAAACATGATATTTATACCTGAAAATATTCGTTTAATGTCCTACAAAAACGAAGAAATTTAGGTTTTAAAGCCTCGTCGGCGAGGGAGCTATTAAAGACAAAGAAAGATCTGGGATGTAAGAAGGCACAAGGATGTAATTGCGAGGAAACTAATCGATGAAGGGAGGAAGTAAAAACATCTTAAAGGAAAGACAAGTATACCGCAATGTAAGTCACATAGAAATGAAGTAAATGGGAATTGCTGAGAAGCCAAGGCGATATGGCTGTAGAAAGAAATATGAATAAAGCGAAAAATAAACGGTATTCTGAAGCAGTGATTCAACATATAGAAAAGTAGAAACGACCCTCTTATAAGCAAGGGCATACACATCAAAAGATGTAGTGGGGATCCGAATGGTCAACGCATAGAGGAGAGCTGATTGGTGGAAAGTGTACATTTGAGGCATCCATGAGGGAGGGGGGGGGGGGGGGGGAGTTGTCTGACGTGTGATACAAGTGGAACTGTATGGCGACATGCGATTAGATGAGGCACAAAAGATAGATAACATTCCGTCGGAATTTCTGTGATCATTGAGGGAAGTGGCAAACAAACTGTTACTGAGATTGATGTGCAGTATCAATGAGACTGATGGTATCAGACTCTCGGCAGTTTGTCACTGCACAGTCTCAAAAACGGCAACAGCAGATAAGTGCGTGGACTATCGTACAGTCAGCTTGAAGTCTCATCCAAGTTACTGACGAGAAAAAATGGAAAAGAGAATCAAGGTGCTGTTAGATACAGATCAGTTTGGCTTTCTGAAAGGTAAAGGCACTAGAAATAAAGTTCTGGCGTTGCACTCAGTAATGGAACCAAGACTTCAGAAAAATGAAGAAATGTTTAATGGATTTATAAACTTAGAAAATGCTATCGACAATGTAAAATGGTTCAACTTGTTTGAAATTCTGAGAAAAAAATAGGAATAAGCTATAGGGAAATAGGTAATATACAATACGCACAAGAACCAAACGTGAACAATAAAAACGGATGATTAAGAACGAAGTGCTCGCAGTAAAAAGGTACTAAGACAGAGATGCATTCTTTCGCCTTTACTGTTCAACTTGTACGTCGAAGATGAAATGGCGTATATAAAATGTAGGTTTAGGAGTGGGATTAAAATTCAGGGCGAAAGGAAATCAATGATAAAATCTTCTGATGATGCTACTGTCCTCAGTGAAAGTGGAGAAGAGTTACATGACCTACTGAGTGATATGGAAGGTCAAATGAGCTCAGATTATGAGTTGAGCGTAGACTGAAGAAAGACGAAAGTACCAACGTTGCTACTTTGAAAGGAAAAAGAAATGATTCAAGAAGCAAGGAAGACATAAAATGTAGACTAGCACAGGCAAAGAGGACACTCCTGGCCGAAAAAGCGTGCTACTATCAAATATTGGTCTTAATTTGAGGAAGAAAGTTTTGAGAATGTGCTCCTAAGTTTGGACACACCATACGCAGTAGTGAATAGTGGACAATGAGAAAATTGGAAAAGAAGGGAACTGAAACATTTGTTGTGATGTTACCGAAGGATATCGAAAATTTGATGGCGTGATAACGAATGAGGAGGCTTTTCGAATGCAGAATTGGTGACGAAAGCAACAATAACAAGAAGACGGGGCAGGATTTTAGGACACGAGTTAAGACATCACGGTGTAACTTCAGCGTTACTACAGGAAGCTGCAGTGAGTAAAACCTGTAGAGGAAGATATACAGTGAAATACATCCAACACATAATTAAGAATGTAGAGTAGAAGTGCTACTGTGAGATGCAGAGATTGATACAGATAAGCAGTTCGTAGAGTCTGTATCAAATCAATCAGAATAATGACGAAAAAAACTGTGAGAATGGTCCTGTCAATGACCTTAATCTGTTTAGCGAATGGTTGTACAGGAATTTCTACCTTGCTCTTCCAGAATGAGAAAGCAGGCTTAACCACCAACTACCTCACTTGGTAATATCTTACGTCTTTTATTTCTAGTATTAGTGTGCTGTGGATTTATCATTCCTGTTTTTAACTCTGATCTCGTCCTACCCCTGATCTCATCCCACGAGGGTTTAGTGCTACTACTCACATCAATTAAAGTATTGTATCACGCCAGTACCCAGAACTCCTGAAGATAGATGTTGACTGTGGATATTGTATCACAGACACAGTCCCTTTGACTGTTCAGTTATATCACTAAACCCGCCCAAAGAAGTAAACAACCATGCATGAGCAGCTTCTATTAGACGGAGGGGGTCCGACAACCGAAATGAGGTACACGCCACGTGTTGTCTGTAGTTCAACGATACCTAGACGGTCAACACCGTGATTCGATCGCTTCCGCATTGTTACTTTGTGCCAGGAAGGGCTCTCAACAAGGGAAGTGTCCAGGCGTTCCGGAGTGAACCAAAGCGGTAATGTTCTGACATAGAGGAGATACAGAGAAACTGGAACTGCGACGACATGCCCCGCTTAGGCCGCCCAAGGGCTACTACTGCAGTAGATGACCGCTACCTACGGATTATGGCTCGGAGGAACTCTGACAGCAACGTCACCATGTTGAATAATACTTCTCGTACAGCCACAGGACGTCGTTTTACGATATGTACTGTGCGCTGTAGGCTCATTGATGCACAACTTCACTCCTGACGAGGTCCATCTTTGAAACCACGACACCATGCAGCGCGGTACAGATAGGTCCAACAACATGCCGAATGGATCGTTCTGGATTGGCATCACGTTCTCTTCACCGATGAGTGTTGCATATGCCTCCGACCCGACAATCGTCGGAGACGTGTTTGGAGGCAACCCGGCCAGGCTGAACGCCATAGACACAGTGTCCATCGAGTTCAGCAAGGTGGAGGTTCCCTGCTGTTTTGGCGTGGCATCATGTGGGGCCGACGTACGCCGCTGGTCTTCATGGAAGGCGCCGTAACGGCTGTACGATACGTGAACGCCATCCTTCGACCGATAGTTCAACCATATGAACAGCATATTGGCGAGGCATTCGTCTTAATGGACGACAATTCACGCCCCCAATGCACACATCTTGTGAATGATTTCTTTCAAGATAATAGATTAGCCAACATGTTCACCAGACATGAACCCTATCGAACATGCCTGGGATAGATTGAAAAGGGCTGTTTATGAACGACATGATCCAACAACCACTACGCCACTACGCCGAATCGCCGTTGAGGAGTCGGAAAATCTGGACCAACAGTGCCTTGATGAACATGTGGATAGTATGCCACGACGAATACAGGCATGCATCAATGCAAGAGGACGTGCTACTTGATATTAGAGATACTGATGTGTAGAGCAATGTGGACCACCACCTCTGAAGGTCTTGCTGTATGGTGGTACAACATGCGATGTATAGTTTTCATAGCAGTAAAAAGGGCCGAAATTATGTTTATGTCGATCTCTATTCAAATTTTCTGTACAGGTTCCGGAACTCTCGGAACCGAGGTTATGCAAAACTTTTTTTGATGCGTGTATTTTGGAAATACTACATTCTGACACAGAAAATTCATTACTCCGTTTCTTGTTTCATTAAAGCTTTCGTCGCTCCAGTTTGAACGCGTTGAGTATTTTGACGCAAAATCGGTAAAGGAACTCCATCTAAACTTTATACTTTTCACCTACTTGTCAAAGATCCTTACTCAATTTTTACTGCGCAGTGAAGGAGTTCAAAGGTGTGTGTTAAACTCTTATCAACTGATCAGTTCAGTGATCGAAAATTCGCTTTGTGGATTGTATTGTATGTTAATTGTATGTTAACCGGGGGCCTAGAAACGACGGAGAGGCTCCGACCCCGACGCAGCCGCAGTGGTCCACAACCCCACGACGACTACCATAGTCCACTTCACCCCTGCACCGCCCCACACCGAACCACTCTTTCAGGGTTATTGTGCCGTTCAGCCCCTGGTGGACCCCCCTCCCCCCTCCAGGGAACGTCTCACACCAGACGAGTGTAACCCCTATGTTTGCATGGTAGAGTAATGGTGGTGTACGCGTACATGGAGAACTTGTTTGCGCAGTAATCGCCGACATAGTGTAGCTGAGGCAGAATAAGGGGAACCAGCCTGCGACCGCCGAGGCAAATGGAAAACTGCCTAAAAATCATCCACAGACTGGCCGGCTCACCAGACCTCGACACAAGTCCGCCGGGCGGATTCGTGCATTAGACTGCACCACTCACCAGGTGGGCCACTTTGTGGATAGTTAGCACTAATCCCTCTGTAAAAATGAAACATCTACACTTTAGATGGAGGTGACTGTCCAGGACAAGATTGCTCCATGGCTCCTTTAGTAACATAGCATCTCGTCTGCCAGTATGAATACGTTATTCTTGTGGGTTAAGTCGCTTTATTCTCCACAAATACATTTTCCAGATTTGTAAATTTTTCCGCTTCTTTTTGGATGTCTCTTTGGTATGTATAGCGTGACGAGAAACTCTACGTAGCACAGTTTTAAAACAATATTCATAGATGGATTCTTTGAGCTTTGTGCGATACATACAGGTGTTCAACAAACGAACAGTGTATCCCCCTTGCTGTTTAAACTAATTCTGAAAGATGTTACACTATTGGTCATTAAAAACGCAACAGAATGTAGGTGGCATGCAACAAGAGTAAAACTGCTTTAATGTGCAAATTATTAGCATTTAAGCGCAACCACGCAAGGCAGATTCCATGCCCACATGAGTGCAGGAGAGCACAGGGATCATATCTGAATTGTTTTGCGAGCCATAACTAGAAGCAATTTATTTGGATGAAACTGGGAGTTTTGCAGTTTAAATTCTAAGTTTATAGTGTCTTTGTGTATTCACGAGGTGCAGTACAAATTTTTGTAACTGTTTAGTGTAGAATTCCGCTACATTTAGAACGCGTAAGGACTGTGGCTGCTGTATTCGGATGCGAGCTAAGTTGCTGACCCTTTGGTCACAACTCCAGGCATTGCTGACTTCGGTGACACAGCTTGAGGCCGTCCGCTAGAGAAATAGGAACCAGTGTGGAGGCCATACGAGGGATCCAAGGGACATCCATCATGTCGATGCAGTCCACTACTTTGACCGCACTGTATACTCCCTGCACTGAAGTGTTCTCCTCAATTACACTCGAGTGGGAGGTCGTTTCAAGGTGTGGCAAGCAGGCTGGGACGATCCAAAGGGTTCCCTGGTTCATTTGACAGGTTTCAGTTGCCGTCTGTGGCTGAGAAAAGTAGATGGAGTCCTTGGTCCTATATCAGAGGAAGCCTCTTGGTGTGCAAGGCCCAGGCGTTACTGGTGGTTGGTAGCTCCAATGTAAGGCACATAATGAGGCCCCTTAGAGATATGGCAGCCAAGGAGGGGAAGAAGTCCATCCAGTGTGCATACCAGGAGGAAAAAAATGGTTCAAATGGCTCTAAGCACTATGGGACTTGACATCAGAGGTCATCGGTCCCCAAGACTTAGAACTATTTAAACCTAACTAACCTAAGGACATCACACACATCCATGCCCAAGGCAGTATTCGAACCTGCGACCATAGCAGCAGCACAGTTCTGGAATGAAGTGCCTAGAACCACTCAGCCACAATGGCCGGCATACTGGGAGGAAACATTCCAGATGTGGAACAGCTGTTGCTCAATTACATGAAGAGTACAGAAGTCAGACAGACGCTCCTAACATACCAAAAAGAAATGCCTGAAAAACTTTCGGCAATAAATATCTTCTGGGGTCGTCTGCTGTAAGGAAAAGACACAAAAATATTTTATTTTTCTTACATAACTAGTGTGATACTTGGGTAGTGGAGTATTGCTAGTTAGTGAAAGAAAAAAATTAAATGAACGTAAAATATTATTTATTGCAAAACTTAAGAAAAATCAATGAAACTTTTATTTATAAACTGATACACAAATTTCCGGGTTCTTTTCGGAATTGGAGGTTACCTCTTATGGATAGGAATCCTGTTAATGATATTTATATACAAAATGTGGTAAAGCTCTTTTATCCCTTTTCTTTAAGAATGTTATTTACTTGGCAGAATGGCTGAGAGTCGCTCCTACTCAACTTGAATAACTGTCCGATTGAATTTTTCTAAGTACGGCCGAGGATGTCGTGTGAGAAATGTAATGGAGTGACATGAATGAAGTATGTTATTTCTAATGGAGGAAAGATGGGGATTACCTACCTGTAGCGCACAATACTGCGAGTTGCGACGGCTGCTGCCTGCGTCGCTCGCCACGGAAAAATAACAAAACTATCTCTTTCTGTCTGGATTGACCTTCGCCAATCGAACTCTCACTGTGCCTAGATGAAGTCAAGGACTCCTATCTGTCCCTAGCCTAAGTATTGGCGTGGTACACCAGTCAGATAATCAGTCCACTGTGAAGCCACTCATGTTCACTCGCAGGTGCTAACTAATACACTGTCTGTGTTCACACCACACATTAAGTGTCGCAGCCAACACAGTGAACAAATGCTTAATCGAAAGCGACTCAATATAGAGTATCACTCCAATTTGCTTGCGACAGAGGTGCTCTCTCAGTGCAGTACTGAGTAGAGACTTTGTTTCTCGCTCTCTGTGTACACGCATGAGCGCACTTGCTCCTGCTACATGTTCCCGCTACAAGAGTGTCACCGGAACGACTTCCCTCCACGCAAAAAGTGAAAGGGGATATCATCTTCTGTCTTTCCCTCACTCCTCCGGCTCATTGTGTCAGAAATAGTCCACCAATCAGAATTACTCTTATAAATGGGAGAATGGCTAAGCCAACCAATCCGGAAATATACAGCATCTGCGTTGGGCATTTACTGTCCTCTTGTGAGAACTCTGAAACTGCACACTAGGTTCGTCAAAAAATGCGTATGCTGGGGCTCTCCCAAACAATACAGCGGGGGTTTGCTTTTAAGGTGAACACGCAGGCCCTTTTCTCTTTTTTCTGGCAAAAACTGTTTTGGTCCATGGATGGTCGGCCGGCCAGCGCAGCCACGTGCTAACTCACCCTCCTACGGACTTTTCAGTGGGCTGGTTGCCTCCATCAAACAAAAACTTGATAGTCTGTGTACGCCAGCCTATACTTTTTAATCTCGGTGTGCACTCGCGATTTATTTAGTAAATTTGCATATCGATTAAATGGAAATATGTAAAATTGACTATACGCTATCGAGTTTGGGCTCGAATGAAACGTCATGATACGCAGATGGTGAGGTTGGAATATGTATGAAATGAAGTTCAAGAGACCACGCCACCTTACACGGGTGCAGCCTGTTGCAGGTGGTGGCTCATGTCGATAATAATGGTGTGTGTCGCTCTGGATTGGAAGAGTTTCTCTCTCGTTTCGGGTGACTATAGAATGGTAAAGACAGCCACTCTTGCTTTCGAGATGAAGGCAGAACTCATCAACTTTAGCGTTCTCAACAGGAACGATTGCGGAGAGGCTCAGATAGTTCTGCGACAGTGTAGACTGCAGATACCTCGGCAAAGGCTGTGGGATGGCGAGGATTTGGGTTCCGCTTAGTAGGTCAAGGGTCCATTACACAGGCAGCGGCTACACGAATACTCGTGCCTGTGTGGAATGGACTGTGCGGTTTTCGGGAGAGACGATCTTGAGAAACTACAAAAAGAGCTTCAGTCTCTAAGATTATGGGACAGACTTAGGACGATGGTAGGCCTAGGAGCAATAAGTATTATCGTTATGCATTATTGTAGCTGTGCTTTGAAGGAACCAGAACTCCAAGCGCTAATAGAATGCACTGAAGTTCAAATCTTTATCGGTACTGAAAGGTGGCTACATATGGGGACAAGTTCGGCCGAAATTTTTACAAAGGTCTGAAAGGATAAACACAGTTGGCAGCGGCGTGTTTCTTGCTATTATTAGTAGTCGCTCTTGTAATAAAACTGGAGCAGATGGTTCCTGTGAGTTAGTACAGACACAAGTTGTACTTGAAATAGGAATAAGTTAAAAACTGGTCCCTTTCACCAACCACCCCACTCAGATGAAACAATTACGGGAAGGTTCAAAGAAAATTTGAGATCACGATTTGTGGTGACTTCATTTACCCTCGATATATTGGCAAAAACACGTGTTTAAAGTCGGTGATAGGCATGAAACACCGTCCGAAACCGTACTAAATGCTCTCTCCGAAAGTTGTTTTGAACTATTAATTTAGGAGCTCACGTGAAGTGCAACTGGTAGCGAAAACATGCTTGACCTCCTAGTGAGAAATAATCTTGACCAAATAGAGAGTATCACGGTGGGCACAGGGATTAGTGACCACGAGGTTATTTTAGCAAGACTAAGTACTGCAACACATGATTGACCAAAAATGAAGCAAATTATAGCTGATTTAAAAAGAGTAGTCGCACCATAACATTAAGAAAACGTTGAAACTGCTAAAGTCATTCAGTCTACACTCCTGGAAATGTAAAAAAGAACACATTGACACCGGTATGTCAGACCCACCATACTTGCTCCGGACACTGCGAGACGGCTGTACAAGCAATGATCACACGCACGGCACAGCGGACACACCAGGAACCGCGGTGTTGGCCGTCGAATGGCGCTAGCTGCGCAGCATTTGTGCACCGCCACCGTCAGTGTCAGCCAGTTTGCCGTGGCATACGGAGCTCCATCGCAGTCTTTAACACTGGTAGCATGCCGCGACAGCGTGGACGTGAACCGTATGTGCAGTTAACGGACTTTGAGCGAGGGCGTACAGTGGGCATGCGGGAGGCCGGGTGGACGTACCGCCGAATTGCTCAACACGTGGCCACAGTACATCGATGTTGTCGCCAGTGGTCGGCGGAAGGTGCACGTGCCCGTCGACCTGGGACCGGACGGATGCACGCCAAGACCGTAGGATCCTACGCAGTGCCGTAGGGGACCACACCGCCACTTCCCAGCAAATTAGGGACACTGTTGCTCCTGGGGTATCGGCGAGGACCATTCGCAACCGTCTCCATGAACCTGGGCTACGGTCCCGCACACCGTTAGGCCGTCTTCCGCTCACGCCCCAACATCGTGCAGCCCGCCTCCAGTGGTGTCGCGACAGGCGTGAATGGAGGGACGAATGGAGACGTGTCGTCTTCAGCGATGAGAGTCGCTTCTGCCTTGGTGCCAATGATGGTCGTATGCGTGTTTGGCGCCGTGCAGGTGAGCGCCACAATCAGGACTGCATACGACCGAGGCACACAGGGCCAACACCCGGCATCATGGTGTGGGGAGCGATCTCCTACACTGGCCGTACACCACTGGTGATCGTCGAGGGGACACTGAATAGTGCACGGTACATCCAAACCGTCATCGAACCCATCGTTCTACCATTCCTAGACCGGCAAGGGAACTGGCTGTTCCAACAGGACAATGCACGTCCGCATGTATCCCGTGCCACCCAACGTGCTCTAGAAGGTGTAAGTCAACTACCCTGGCCAGCAAGATCTCCGGATCTGTCCCCCATTGAGCATGTTTGGGACTGGATGAAGCGTCGTCTCACGCGGTCTGCACGTCCAGCACGAACGCTGGTCCAACTGAGGCGCCAGGTGGAAATGGCATGGCAAGCCGTTCCACAGCACTACATCCAGCATCTCTACGATCGTCTCCATGGGAGAATAGCAGCCTGCATTGCTGCGAAAGGTGGATATACACTGTACTAGTGCCGACATTGTGCATGCTCTGTTGCCTGTGTCTATGTGCCTGTGGGTCTGTCAGTGTGATCATGTGACGTATCTGACCCCATCAATGTGTCAATAAAGTTTCCCCTTCCTGGGACAATGAATTAACGGTGTTCTTATTTCAATTTCCAGGAGTGTATATCGTCATTTCAGTTGAAATAAATGGAGGATAATCGAAGCGCTCTATGGAAAATATTCAGCAGATTAAAGGCACTGGCGAGACAGAGTCTTTCGATACGAGGATCCAACAACGATGAAACTTCAAACTTTATGACATTTTTAACGGCTCTAGCAGAAGATACGACAGAATAAAATCGTGGTTATATGGTTACAAAGGGATCGTTACAGATGACTTCTCCGCTTTAATCGAAATGAAATTCTCGAGATGATACAACTACACACCCAGACAAAACAGGAATCACCGGACCAGTTTAACATTATGAAGACATTTGTATAATAGCTCCAATCATATAGGATCGCTCGCTCCACGATGGACCCGTACCCATAAAGTGGAGAGTTGCACAGGGCACACCAACACACAAGAAAGGAAATAAGAATAATCCTCGGAATTGCACCCTCGTATCATTGACGTGGATGTGTAGTAGGACTTTGGAATACGCCCTGTGTCCGACATTGTGAATTACTTTGAAGAAAACAATCTATTGACATATAGTGGGCGCGGAATCAGAAAATGCTGTTCTTTCGAAACAGAACTAGCTCTTTATTCACAAGATAGAATGAATCCTATCGACAGGGGACACCATATTGATTCCATACTTTTGGATTTCCAGAAGGCTTTTTACACCGCTCCTCACAATCGACTTCTAATCAGATTGAGTGCTTATAGAGTACCGTCTCAAATGTGCGAGTGGATTTGTGATTCGCTGTCTGTCAATTAGTAGTAATTGACGAACACTCATCGAGTAAAACAGAGGTGATATGTGACGTCGCACAAGAAAGTGTCATAGGCCATTTGATCTTTGTAAAGGAGATTTAGGAGACAATATGAGCAGTTATCTTAAATTGCTTGCTGATGATATTGTTGTTTGCTGTCTATTAAAGTCATAAGAAGATCAAAACCACCAGCAAATTGATCTAGACAGATAAGTGTGTGGTGCAAAAGATGGCAATTAACTCTAAATAACGAAAAGTGTGAGATCATCCCCTTGAACGCTAAAAGGAGTCCTTTAAATTTAGGTTACACGACAAGTCACACAAATTTAAAGTTGTTAATTGACATAAATCCCTAGGTGTTACAGTTATGAACAACTTAAATTGGAGCAATCACATAGTTAAAGTTGTGGGAAAGACGAGCCAAAGCCTACTTTTTATTGGCAGTGAACTTTGAAGAAGCAAAACAAATCTACTGAAGAAACTGCCTGCACTACGCTCGTCGCCTATTCTGGAGTATTGCTGCGCGGTATGATATCCTTACGAGATAGGACTGTCGGAGGTCATCGAAAAAATTTAAAGAAGGGTAGCTCGTTTTGTATTATCACGGAATAGGGGAGAGGGTGTCACGGATATGATACGCGAAAAGGGGGACAGTCATTAAAACAAAGGCATCTTTTGTTGTCCCGAGATCTTTTCACGAAATTTCAGTTGCCGACTACCTCCACCGATTGGGAAAATATTTTGCTAACGCCCATGTACACTGGCAAAAATGATCATCATAATAAAATAAGGGAAATGAGGTCTCACACGGAAAATTTAAGTGTTTTTTTTTCCTGCGTGCTGTTCGAGAGTGGAACGGTAGAAAAATTGAGTGAAGTTTATTGAATGAACACTCTGCGAGGCACTCAAGTGTGAACAGCAGAGTAGTCATGTAGCTATACGTAGGAATAATTCCTTCTACATTGTATATATAAGGAAATATTATGCAGTAATTTGTAATCAGAAATCACATTTCAGTGTTGTATATGACAAGAACGAGTTATGCAGCGTGTAAGAAAGAGAAATATCTACTAGCAAGTGTTGAAATTCTATAGCAGCGTGCTTGTGGCATGTGGGGCTGCAGTTTGTCGTTGCGTCACATTGCTGTTCGCACTGCTCGGGTTCCCATGACTGTCATGCGAAAATGGATTCGGATTTAGGAAGGTCACACTCAACGCCAGAGGATCTCCGCTGCCCCACGGGATTAGCGCTGGACAGCACAGACATTTTGTTCACTCAACTGTGCAGGATCGTACAG
Organism: Schistocerca piceifrons; assembly: GCF_021461385.2. Classification (NCBI taxonomy): domain Eukaryota; kingdom Metazoa; phylum Arthropoda; class Insecta; order Orthoptera; family Acrididae; genus Schistocerca; species Schistocerca piceifrons. The sequence goes on along the minus strand of NC_060138.1, from coordinate 450,842,682 downwards.
CCACTTCACGTCACATTCGCGAAGAGATGACACAGGAATGGAAATAGAGTTCATCCATATCACACCAATCAGGGGTCGGCGGAGGAAAGATGGAACGGCGTTGGCCACCTCTAGTCATCAACTTTGTTTGTCAGCCAGCCTGGTGCAGTTTACCAAGGGAAGGAATCAGCATTCTGCCATCTTCAGTTAAGATGGAGCGCAAATTGGCCCATGAAAAGGTTGGGAAGGAACTATAGTAAAGCTTTGTAAGATTGCGTCCATGGTGCAAACTCGAAGTGCATGATGGTAACGCCTGTCGTGAGCTTCTTCTTCTTCTTCTTCTTCTTTTCCTCCCTTTAAGTGTAAGTCCTCTTGTGTTACGGTCTCGACGAGAAGTCCTCCCGCCGTCTTTTCACTGGTCGACCTAGCGACCCGACACCGCTAAGGTGGTACTGTAGCGTGTATTTTGGGATCCACTTTCAACTCATTCGTTGCAGATGTTGTCTCCAGTTGTTATGGTAATGCTGCATATAATGAGTGATGGGTTTCATTTTAAGTTCATTTAACACGTCCTCATTCTCTTTGCGATCCCATTTGGTGTAACCTGCCGTTAGTCTCAAGAATTTCATTCCACAGGCTGTTAGTCTTTTCGGCTATTTTTCCGAATTCGCTGCCACAACGCAGCATAGGTCTTGCTAAGCCCTTGTAAAGGCTTTCTGGACTCAGAAAGGTTTCACTTCATTATTAACGACTCCTATTGTTGTTGTATAACTGGTTGTTTTATCAGCAACATGTCTTTCTATCAGGAAGGATAGGCTAAAGATGTGAATGTGTTCATTCTTTCCAGAAATTTACTTTTTAAACAGATCGTATTTTGTATTGCGTATTATCCATGGAAGATAACGATTTTTACTTTTTGAGTATTGATGACCATGATGTATTCGTCGGATATTCTCTGTAAATACACACAAAACCGTAATAAATAATTTTTAACATACAGGTATCATTTTATGTCGGGAGAAGTCGTGATAAAATATGATGGCAGAACAGGTGATTTGTATAGCCAGTTATGTAGCTATGATTTCATTTCGTTTGCGGGAAATGTTTTAAGAATTTAACGAAACAATTACGTTAATGTAATAGATGGTAGGGTGTGATAAACTGAATCTTGGGAGAAAAACACATCGTTTGTTGGCGCAAAGACAGACACACATGTAGGTAATAAATAATTTGAAACTAAATTATCATTTTCTGATATTGCTGCATCTGGGCATTTGTGTTATTGAAGTATGTGTGCCACAGAACTCTGTATGTATGTATGTACTGTATGTACACTGCAGCTCAGGCTGCGCGCTACAGGTCAGTTTGTTACCACATGCCGGCCGGAGTGGCCGAGCGGTTCTAGGCGCTACAGTCTAGAACCGTGCGACCGCTACGGTCGCAGGTTCGAATCCTACCTCGGTCATGGATGTGTGCGATGTCCTTAGGTTAGTTAGGTTTAAGTAGTTCTAAGTTCTAGGGGACTGATGACCTCAGAAGTTAAGTCCCATAGTGCTCAGAGCCATTTGAACCATTTTGTTATCACATCCTAGGTTTTATACTGATAGTCGTTGGCCAACTAAGAGGCAACTTGCTCTTTCCCAACCTACCATAGTCGTTGGGTTGTTCAACAGTCGGTCACAACCTCAAGTTTAATATCAACGTTCGCTAGTTCGGCAACTGGCAATCAAACTGTTACATTCCAACCGAAACTTGACCTCTGGATACGGTACATTTCAGTCTGCTGACACCACAACACAAATTCAGTCTTTGAGACTAAATTACTAACAATATTGCAACACAGATAGCCTGGAAATTTCTTATATATATATATATATATATATATATATATATATATATATATATGTGTGTATTGCTGACGTAATTTGTGATTACATTTATACATAAAACGTGTCGATAGCATAAAGGCCAATATGCGATAAAAGAAAAATATGAGGGAAAGGTGGTCCATAAATTTCCGTTTAAGAGCTGTTCGTTGATTAGGGCATTACGGCCTCCCATTAGCTACCTCCAACTTCATACGGAGACGCATTGGCAATATCCACAACATACCACAAAGAAACGCAGCGTGTGGTTGGCCCTTTCTAAAGTTTAGCCCGAACTCTACCGCGCCTTTTCGGAGGGTATAAGAGGGTTTAGGGAAAACACAGAAATCCTAAATCAGCAGGCTGACCAAAAGTTTTAGCCCCACGGTCCCATGTTAGAGCAACATTTCAGGTGATCGTTACTGTCTACTGGCGTTCGCGTTACCTGCTGCGTCGAGTGCGGACTTGGTGAGGGTAGGCGCCCTGCCGAGGCGGGCCGCTACTCAGGGAGATGGAGCGGCGGCCCTCCGGCCCAGTGAGCGGCGCGACGGGAAGCTGTCGGCGCAGACGCTGCCGACGGCGGCGCTGAAATATGTCGCGCCGACCGGGGGCGACAGCCGTAATGAAATCTTCCATCAGGCGGCTCATCAGCGGGCTCCGACGCGCCGCTGGGCTTCGCTGTCCTCCGCGCCGTAATTGATCCACCGTGGCGCCGGAAGCTTTCTGGGTCACTCCTCCTAGCACTCTGCATCTCTTCCTCTGCAAACGCAGTCTCTGAAGACTGAGGGTTCTAGAGGAAGGTTATAGCACATCGTCACTGTTGTATAACCCTTCACGTCGGCATGACGCTTGCACTGAGGTGACAAAGGTCACGTATTAGTGATATGCACATATACAGATAGCGGTAGTATCGCGTACGGAAGGAACGAGGGTGAGTCAAATGAAAACCCTAAATTTATAATAACAAATCGAAATTTGGCGCCGTTATCCTGTAAGTTGGTAAACGTGCTACAAACAGCGTGCAGAATGGCCTGTAGGTGGCAGCATAGTGCAAATGCATATACCGTCGCAGAAACAGTATAAAGATGGTCGCCCCACTTGCGACTTGTACCAGGGAAGAACAGCGTTCTGTTATTCGGTTTTTGCGTAGTGAAGGTGTTAAACATATTGAAATTCATCGACGAATGAAGTTTCGGTACGGTGATGCATGTTTCTCACAGCAGAAAGTCTACTAATGGAGTAGGAAGTTCGCAAATGGTGTGACTTCAGTGGAAGATGCTCCTCGTCCAGATCAGACACAACGAGTTGTGTTTCCACGGAACATTGCAGCAGTTGAACCCATAGTGAACGAAAACCGCCGAGTGACACTGAATGACATTGCAGCATGTTTACAGATTAGTCATGGGTCAGCACACCACAATGTGCATGATGTGCTCCACTTTCACAAAGTGTCTACAATATGGGTGCCACGGCAACTGACTCCTGAAATGTGTGAACGTCGTGTTGATTCTTGTGAAGAATTCTACGGCGCTTTGAACGAGAAGGTGATGGCTTCCTTGCAAGAATCGTTACTGGGGACCAAACCTGGTTTCACTTCCACCAACCCGAAACGAAGAGAGCGAACAAGGAATGGCGCCATTCCTCATCACCAAAACCAAAAAAGTTTCGAACAGAACCATCAACAGGGAAGGTTATGCTGACACTCTTTCGCGACGAAACAGGCGTCATTCGGAGCATTACGTGCCTAGAGGGACCACTGTCATCAGTGCATCATACACAGATCTCCTATAAAATCATCTGTGGCCTGCAATCAAATCAAAGCGACGTGGATTTTGTCAGCAGGTGTCCTTTTGTAACATGACAATGCAAGGCTCCACACTGTCCATACAACAGTTGCAACAACCACAGACCTGCATTTTGAGTGTCTTTCTTATCCACCATACTCACCAGACCTCGCCCCAAGTGATTTTCATATGTTTGGACCACTCAGTGACGCACTGGGAGGAAAGAAGCTCCGTGCTGATGAAGAGATACGCCACGCGGTGCATCAGTGGTTGCGCGAACTACCAAAAGAATTTTTTTTTCTAAAGGAATTTATACACTTTGTAAACGCTGTAGGACATGCATTAAGCCGGCCGTAGTGGCCGAGCGGTTCTAGGCGCTACAGTCTGGAACCGCGCGACCGCTACGGTCGCAGGTTCGAATCCTGCCTCGGGCATGGATGTGTGTGATGTCCTTAGGTTAGTGAGGTTTAAGTAGTTCTAAGTTCTAGGTGACTGATGACCTCAGAAGTTAAGTCCCATAGTGCTCAGAGCCATTTGAACCATCTGAACTTTCATTGTGTGTGGGGGATATTATGTTGAAAAGTGATACAGCTTTGTACCACTTCTGCACAATAAATAATATCTTAAAAAATATTTAAGGTATTCATTTGACTCACCCTCATATAAAAGGACAGTACATTGGCGGAGATGTCATTTGGACAAGAGTAATTCATGTGAAAAGTTTTCCGACGTGATTATGGCCGCACGAATGGACTTCGAACACAGTATTGTAGTTGGGGCCACGCGCGTGGGACATTCCACTTTGTAAATCGTTAGGAAATTTAATATTCCGAGATCAACAGCACCAAGAATGTGCCGAAAATACTGAATTTCAGGCATTACCACTATCCACGGATAATGTAGTGGCGGACGAGCTTCACTTAACGACGCGGAGCAGCGGTGTTTGGTACAGTTGTGAGTGTTAACAGACAAACAACACAACGTAAAATAACCGCAGAGATCAATGTGCGACGTACGAGGAACATTAGGACAGTTCGGGGAAATTTGGTGTTAATGGACTAGAGCAGCAAACGACCGACATGAGCGTCTTTGCCAAAAGCACGACATCGCGTGCAGCGCCTCTCCTGAGCTCGTGATCGCATCAGTTGGACCCTAGACGACGAAAAACCGTGGCCTGGTCAGACGAGTCTCGATTTCAGTTGGTAAGAGCTAACGGTTAGGTTGTAGTGTGGTGCAGACCTCACGAAGGAAGAATCCAAGTTGTCAAGAAGGCGCTGTGCAAGCTTGTGGTGGCTCCGTAATGGTGTAGGCTGTGTTTACATGGAATGGAATGGCTACTCTGATCCAACTGAACCCATCATTATATGGAAATGTTTATGATTGGCTCCTTGGAGAGCATCTGAAGCCATTTAAAACTGAACAACATGCGGTGTGTCCTAGGATCACAATTGTTCGCGACTGAAGAACATTTTCGACAATCAGAGCGAATGGTTCCGCCACCCACATCGCCCCACATGAATCCCATCGAACATGAGCGAATGGTTTCGCCACTCACATCGCGCCACATTAATCCCATCGAACATTCATGGGACATAACTGAGAGGTCAGTTTGTGCACAAAATGATGCAGCGGCAACACTTCCGCAGTTGTGGACTCTTATGGAGGTAGCATGGTTAATACTTCTTCAGGGGACTTCCCACAACTTCAGTCCGTGCCACGGCGAACTGTTGCACTACGCCGGGCAAAAGGAGGTCCGGCACTACGTTAGGAGGTACAAAAATGACTCATGTCTCCTCAATACACGAGAGCGGTTCAGAAAGTAACCTCCGATTGGTCACAGTGCGGGTTGTGGGGGAGTAGCGACGCCATCTGTGCATTCACGCACTCAACAGGTCAGTCGGCATCAAGCCGTGGTCGAGTGAACGTCGTACCTGCGCTAGTTTAGTTTTTGTGGCAGTTTGAAATGTGTGCTGCAATAGAAAACCCCGCCAAATGTGAAGTGCGTGCTGTCATAAGGTTTTTTACAGCCAAAGGATATTCTGCAGCAGCTATTCATCGTGAGCTTTGTGCCGTGTACGGACCAAGAGTTATGAGTGAAGGAGTTGTCCGTGAATGGGTACGTTTATTTAAAAGTGGACGAGAAAACGTTCATGATGAAGAGAGGAGTGGTAGACCATCATTGGTGACTGACGAACTCGTTCAGACAGTTGATGCAAAAGTTCGTGAAAATCGACGTTTCTCAATGTCGGAGTTGTCTACTGGTTTTCCACAGATTTCTAAGACTCTCTTGTACGAGATAGTGACAGCAAGATTGGGTTACCGTAAGTTCTGGTCATGATGGGTGCCCAAAATTCTTACCGACCACCACAAAACTCAAAGAATGGCCTTTGCATTAGACTTTCTGTCACGTTATGAGGACGAAGGAGAACCATTGTTAAACAGAATCGTGACCGGTGACGAAACCTGGATTAAGTACGTGAACCCTGAGACAAAAGAACAATCAAAGATGTGGGCACATTCAAATTCGCCTACCAAACCAAGAAAAGCCTCGCAAGATTTTTCTGCCAGAAAACTGATGGCAACAGTATTTTGGGATGCCAAAGGGGTGTTGTTGGTTGAATTCATGGAACGTGGTACGACCATTAATCAAGACGTGTACTGTGAAACAATAAAAAAGTTACGACGGGCTATACAGAACAAACGCCGTGGTATGCTGACTTCCGGTATCGTTTTTTTGCACGATAACGCCCGTCCTCACTCTGCTCGCAGAACAACGGCCCTTCTTGAGTCCTTCAAGTGGGACGTTATCAACCATCCACCTTACAGCCCAGACCTGGCGCCAAGTGATTATCACCTCTTCATGCATTTGAAGAAATGGCTCGGGTCACAGCGGTTTGATGACGACGAAGAGCTCAAAGATGCGGTCACAGGCTGGCTCCAGGCACAAGCGGGTGATTTTTATGCAGAAGGAATTTCAAAGCTTGTGAAGAGATACGATAAGTGCCTCAATCACTATGGAGACTATGTAGAAAAATAGTGCAAAGATGTAGTTGTAAGATGTATATCTTAAAATATTTTTATTTAACTTGGTGTATTTTTTTAAAATCAACCGGAGGTTACTTTCTGAACGGCCCTCGTATATCCGTCCATCACCTGTTTGTTCTCAGATGGGCTAGTGTTATAATTCTAATACTTAATCCTTCTTCCACTAGAGGATACCTCTCATCGGTCAAGATAACGCATTCCTGGACAGGCATAACTTTTTTCATTGTTCATACTGTGAAGAAAAATTATGATAGTCACAATCCTGAAGAGTAAATAACTTCTTGAAGTTCTTGATGGCATTTTATTTATCATAGTCGTATTGATCTCGACAACTGGTCTAGAGTCCAAATACGGATGACACACAAACAATTAAAAATACCGACGTTGTCGGCACATTGCGACAAAAAAGAAAGGATCTCTCTGACTTCATGGACAACAAATAACTGAGCGAGGACGAATAAGGCGAAGAGAAATAACAGGATGTTGTTGAAACTAAACTACAAGACAGACGTCGCGATCATCAACAGGTGCCTTGATGATACAAATGAATAAGTAAATTCAATGAACAAGAAAACCCAAAAGTCAAGTGTCGTCACAACTTTTCTTTCTTCTTTTCGAGTAATCATTCTTCCAGTAGCTCTTACAACCTACTTACTCAATTAACTGTTGGATCTATTTCAGTCTCTTCTCTGTTGTATCATGGAAGTTATTTCCTAATGCCTTAAACAGAAAGTCTTATCAATCTCTCCCGACTTCTTGCATAGCACCCATTACAAATGCTTCGATTCTCTTTTGTTCCGGTTTTCCCACAGTCCCTGTCTCACTGCCATTCCCAGAAACTTCTTCCTCAAGTTAAGACCTATGTCTACTACAAATAGCCTTCTCTTCGCCAGGAATAGCTTTTTGGTCAGTGTTAGTCTGCTTTTTATGTCTTCCATGCTACATTTGTCATGGGTTATTTTGCTGAGTAGGTAACAGGATTCCTTAACTTCATCTATTTCATCATCGCCAACAGTACTCTTATGGTTCTCGCTGTTTTCATTTCAGCTACTTCTCATTACTTTCGTATTTCTTCGATTTAATCTCAATACATTTTCTATATTCATTAGGCTGGTCACTCTATTCAACACATTCTGTAATTCTTCACTTTCACAGAGGATTTTTTCTTTTTCTTGGGTCATGAGTCTTCTGACTGGTTTGATGCAGCCCACCACAAATTCCTCTCCTGTGACAACCTCTTCATCTCAGAGTAGTACTTGCAACCTACGTCCTCAATTATTTGCTGGATATATTCCGATCTCTGTCTTCCTCTACAGTTCTTGCCCTCTACAGTTCCGTCTAGTACCATGGAAGTCATTCATACACGTCTTAACAAACGTTCTATTACCCAGTCCTTTCTCCTCATCAGTGGTTTTCACATATTCCTTTCATCTCCGATTTTCTACAGTGTACATCTACATCTAAATGATTACTCTGCAATTCACATTTAAGTGCTTGGCAGAGGGTTCATCAAACCACAATTATACTATCTCTCTACCATTCCACTCCCGAACAGCGCGCGGGAAAAACGAACACCTAAACCTTTCTGTTCCAACTCTGATTTCTCTTATTTTATTTTGATGATCATTCCTACCTCTGTAGGTTGGGCTCAACAAAATATTTTCACATTCGGAGGAGAAAGTAGGTGACTGAAATTTGGTAAATAGATCTCGCCGCGACGAAAACCGTCTTTGCTTTAATGACTTCCATCCCAACTCGCATATCATATCTGCCACACTCTTTCCCCTATTACGTGATAATACAAAACGACCTGCCCTTTTTTGCACCCTTTCGATGTCCTCCGTCAATCCCACCTGGTAAGGATCCCACACCGCGCAGCAATATTCTAACAGAGGACGAACGAGTGTAGTGTAAGCTGTCTCTTTAGTGGACTTGTTGCATCTTCTAAGTGTCCTGCCAATGAAACGCAACCTTTGGGTAGCCTCCCCCACAATATTATCTATGTGATCTTTCCAACTGAAGTTGTTCGTAATTTTAACACCCAGGTACTTAGTTGAATTGACAGCCTTGAGAATTGTACTATTTATCGAGTAATCGAATTCCAACGGATTTCTTTTGGAACTCATGTAGATCACCTCACACTTTTCGTTATTTAGCGTCAACTGCCACCTGTCACACCATACAGCAATCTTTTCTAAATCGCTTTGCAACTGATACTGGTCTTCGGATGACCTTACTAGACGGTAAATTACAGCATCATCTGCGAACAACCTAAGAGAACTGCTCAGATTGTCACCCAGGTCATTTATATAGATCAGGAACAGCAGAGGTCCCAGGACGCTTCCCTGGGGAACACCTGATATCTCTTCAGTTTTACTCGATGATTTGCCATCTATTACTACGAACTGCGACCTTCCTGACAGGAAATCACGAATCCAGTCGCACAACTGAGACGATACCCCATAGGCCCGCAACTTGGTTAGAAGTCGCTTATGAGGAACGGTGTCAAAAGCTTTCCGGAAATCTAGAAATACGGAATCAGCTTGAGATCCCCTGTCGATAGCGGCCATTACTTCGTGCGAATAAAGAGCTAGCTGCGTTGCACAAGAACGATGTTTTCTGTAATCATGCTGATTACATATCAATAGATCGTTCCCTTCGAGGTGATTCATGATGTTTGAATTCAGTATATGCTCCAAAACCCTACTGCAAACAGACGTCAATGATATAGGTCTGTAGCTCGATGGATTACTCCTACTACCCTTCTTAAACACTGGTGCGACCTGCGCAATTTTCCAGTCTGTAGGTACAGATCTATCGGTGAGCGAGCGGTTGTATATGATTGCTAAGTAGGGAGCTATTGTATCAGCGTAATCTGAAAGGAACCTAATCGGTATACAATCTGGACCTGAAGACTTGCCCGTATCAAGCGATTTGAGTTGCTTCGCAACCCCTAAGGTATCTACTTCTAAGAAACTCATGCTAGCAGTTGTTCGTGTTTCAAATTCTGGAATATTCCATTCGTCTTCCCTGGTGAAGGAATTTCGGAAAACTGCGTTCAATAACTCCGCTTTAGCACTGCGCAGCGAAGGTATTGACTGCGTCTTGCCGCTTGTGTACTTTACATACGACTAGAATTTCTTCGGATTTTCTACCAAATTTCGAGACAATGTTTCGTTGTGGAACCTATTAAAGAAATCTCGCATTGAAGTCCGTGACAAATTTCGGGCGTCTGTAAATTTTAGCCAATCTTCGGGATTTCGCTTTCTTCTGAACTTCGCATGCTTTTTCCGTTGCCTCTGCAACAGCGTTCGGACCTGTTTTGTGAACCAAGGGGAATCAGTTCCATCTCTTACCAATTTATGAGGTATGAATCTCTCAATTGCTGTTGTTACTATATCTTTGAATTTGAGCCACTTGCATAGTCAGTTCGGAAGGAATGAAGATTGTCTCTTAGGAAGGCTTCTAGTGACACTTTATCCGCTTTTTTAAATAAAATTATTTTGCGTTTGTTTCTGGTGGATTTGTAAGAAACGGTATTGAGTCTAGTTACAACTACCTTGTGATCACTAATCCCTGTATCAGTCATGATGCTCTCTATTAGCTCTGGATTGTTTGTGGCTAAGAGGTCAAGTGTGTTTTCGCAACCATTTACAATTCGCGTGGATTCGTGGACTAACTGCTCGAAATAATTTTCGGAGAAAGCATTTAGGACAATCTCGGAAGATGTTTTCTGCCTACCACCGGTTTTGAACAAGTATTTTTGCCAATATATCGAGGGAAGATTGAAGTCCCCACCAACTATAACCGTTTGAGTGGGGTATTTATTTGTTACGAGACTCAAATTTTCCCTGAACTGTTCAGCAACTATATTATCGGAGTCTGGGGGTCGGTGGAAGGAGCCAATTATTAACTTAGTTCGGCTGTTAAGTATAACCTCCACCCATACCAATTCGCACGGAGTATCTACTTCAACTTCACTACAAGATAAACCACTGCTGTCAGACACTAACACTCCACCACCAATTGTGCCTAATCTATCTTTTCTGAACACCGTCAGAGACTTCGTAAAACTTTCTGCAGAACTTATTTCTGGCTTTAGCCAGCTTTCTCTACCTATAACGATTCCAGCTTCTGTGCTTTCTATTAGCGCTTGAAGCTCAAGGACTTTCCCAGCACAACTACAACAATTTACAACTACAATACCGACTTTTCCTTGATCCAAGCACGTCCTGTATTTGCCATGCACCCTTTGAGATTGCAGCCCACCCCGTACTTTCCCGAGACCTCCTAACCTAAAAAACCGCCCAGTCCACGCCACACAGCCTCCGCTACCCGTCTAGCCGCCAGCTGAGTGTAGTGAACTCCTGACCTATTCAGCGGAACCCGAAACCCCACCACCCTATGGCGCAAGTCAAGGAATCTGCAGCCAACACGGTCGCAAAACCGTCTGAGCCTCTGATTCAGACCCTCCACCCGGCTCTGCACCAAAGGTCCGCAGTCGGTTCTGTCCATGATGCTGCAGATGGTGAGCTCTGCCTTCATGTCGTAAACAAGACCGGCAGCCTTCACCAAATCAGATAGCCGCTGGAATCCAGAGAGAATTTCCTCAGATCCAAAGCGACACACGTCATTAGTGCCGATATGTGCCACCACCCGCATCTGGCTGCACCCTGTGCTCTTAAAGGCATCTGGAAGGACCCTTTCCATATCAGGAATGACTCCACCCAGAATGCACACTGAGTGCACACTGGATTTCTTCCCCTCCTTAGCGGCCATATCCCTAAGGGGCCCCATTACGCGCCTAACATTGGAGCTCCCAGCTACCAATAAGCCCACCCTCTGCAATTGCCCAGACCTTGAAGGCTGAGAATCATCCTCTGAAACACGGCAGGCAGCTGCATCTGGCTCAGCCAGAGACAATACCTGAAATCTGTTTGTCAGACGCACCAGGGAGGCTTTCTGATCAACCTCTGGGGACGTCTTACGCTGCCTGCCACGCCTTGGAACGACCTGCCAATGAACCACACGCGAGGGCTCAGCCGCCCTGTGGGCAGCAACCGGGGCAACCACAGCGGCAGACCGATCTGGGGACAGACGGGACGAGGTTGACATCCCCGTGATACCCAAGTCCGTCTCCCCACAGTGGTGCCCATTGGCAACAGCCTCAACCTGTGCGACCGAAATCAGCGCCGCCTGCAGCTGTAAGCAAAAGGATGCCAACTCAGCCCTCATCCGAACTCAGTCCCTGTCCATTCTAATCGATGTTGAACAACAGTTACTGAAACACGAGTCCATGCCTAGATAACGCAAGGGAAACACACAAAAAATGTATGAACTAATCTGTACAAATGCCTAACGACTGCGCTACAATCTGCCTGGATTTACGATTACAGTAACTAAAACTCGAAATTACACCTCCTATACGAAACTCACACACAATGTAAGTAAGAATCTACGAAGTAAACACAGAAAAAAGGCTATATACGTATCTTTCTGCGCTGTCGATGTGCACCAACTGGGAGCTCAGGCCACACTCAGTCCTTACCTTATCAGTCTACTTAAATTTTAAAATTTCTCTGCAGCACCACAACCCAAATGCTTCGATTCTCTTGTGTTCCGATTTTCCTACAGTCCATGTTTCACTACCATACTACGCTGTACTCCAGACGTAAAATCCTAGAAACTCAGCAACACGGTCTCGGGAGCCTTGTTACGGTTCGCGCTCCCCCCTCCCCACCCCATCGCCCCTTCGGAGGCTCAAGTGCGTGTGTTGTCCTTAGCGTAAGTTAGTTAATGTTAGGCTAAGTAGTGTGTAAGCCTAGGGACCAATGATCTCAGGAGTTTGCTCCCATAGTAATTTACCACAACACAACCTCATAAATTTCTTCCTCAAATTGAGGCCTGTGCTTGATACTAGTAGACATCTCTTCTCTAGGAATGCCTTTTTTTGCCATTGCTAGCATGTTCTCCTTGCTCCATCCGTGATTGCTTATTTTACTGCCTAGTTAGCAGAATTCCTTAACATCACCTACTTGGTGGCAATCAATCTTGATGTTAAGTTTCTCGCTGTTCTCATTTCTGCTACTTCTCATTTCCTTCGTCTTTCTTTCTATTTTCTCTCAACCCATATCCTGTACTCATTGGATTGTTCATTACATTCAGCACAACGTGTAATTCTTCTTCACTTTCACTCAGGATAGCAATGTTATCAGCGACTGAATCATTGATGCACTTTCACCATGAATTTTAATTCCATTCCCGACCCTTTCTTTTATTTCTATCATTGCTTCTTCGATGAATAGATTTAACAGTAAGGGCGAAAGGTTACATGCTTGTCTTACTCCCTTTTTAATCCGAGCACTTCGTTCTTGGTCATACACTCTTATCATTCCCTCTTGTGCCTTGTACTATTGTATATTACCCGTCTCTCCCTATAGCTTACCACTCTTTTTCTGAGAATTTCGAGCATCTTGCACTATTTTACATTGTCTGCAAGAGCTGACAAGTGTGATAATTATCGCACAATCAGCTTAATAGCCTTTGCATCCAAGTTGCTGACAGGATAATATTCAGACGAATGGAGAAGAAAGTTGACGATGTGTTATGTGACGATCAGTTTGGTATTAGGGAAACTGAAGACATCAGAGAGTCAATTCTGACGATGTTGATAATGGAAACAAAACTAAAGAAAAATCAAGACACGTTCATAGGATTGGTCGAATGGAAAAAACGTTCGAAAATGTAAAATGGTTAAAGATATTCGAAATCCTTAGAAAAATAGCGGTAAGCCATAGAGAGAGACTGGTAATATACAGTATGTATAAGCACCAAGAGGGTATAATAAGGTTGGAACGAAGTGCTCGGATAAAAAAGAGTAGAAGACGGGGATGTAGTTTTTCGCCCCTACCATTTAATCTGTGCGTCGGAGAAGCAATGATGGAAATAAAGTAAAGGTTCAAGAGTGGAACTGAAATTCAAGGTGAAATTACATCACTGATACGATTCGCTGGTGAAAGTCAAGGAGAATTACATGATGTGCTAAATAGAATGAACACTCTAATGAATACAGAGTATGGATTCAGAGCAAATCGAAGAAAGACGAAAGTAATGAGAAGTAACACAAATGAGAATAGCAAGAAATTTAACATCAGGATTGATGGTCACGAAGTAGATGATGTTAAAGAATTCTGATACCTAGGCAGTAAAACAACCAGTGACGGACGGAGCAAGGAGGACATCAAATCAGACTAGCACTGCCAAAAAGAGCACTCCTGATCAAGTGCAGTCTACTAGTATCAAACATAGGCCTTCATTTGAGGAAGAAATTTCTGAGAATGTACGTTTGGAACACGCATGTACGCCTGGAACACAGCATTGTAAGGTAGCGAAACATCGACTCTGGGAAGATCGGAACAGAAGAAAATCGAAGCATTTGAGTTGTGATGCTACAGACGATTCTTGAAAATTAGGTGAACTGATGCGGTAAGGAATGAGGATGTTCTGCGCAGTATCGGAGAGGAAAGGAATATGTGGAAAAAACTGACAAGGAGAAAGGACAGGATGACAGGACATCTCAGTGAATGACTTCAATGGTACTAAAGGGTGTAGGGGGCAAAAACTGTAGAGGAATACAGAGAATAGAATAGAGTCATCAAATAATTGAGGATGTATGTTGGAAGTGCTACTCTGAGATGAAGAGGTTGTCACAGGAGAGGAATTCTTGGCGGGTCGCATCAAACTAGTTAGAATACTTATAAACCAGACAGAAGAATGGTTAATATAAAAAAAAGAAATAAAAAGAAACACTACGCAGTGGAATGTGAGAGGCATTTATTAGTGGCATTCTATAATTACTTGACACCAGCAAGACGCAGTGCATACATACATCTATACAGTGCCCCCTCATTTCCCATTTTCGTTATCGCTTAAGTTTCCGCAGAGTTAAGCGGAAGTTTTTAGTGACGCTCATTTAGCTTATATTTGCTCTTATTTCCCCATGAATTTGTGACAATGATCTATTGTAAGCAGAACTCTACCTTCTGCACGCTGAATTTATGTACAGTATTACACAACTGACCATTAAAATTGCTACACCACGAAGATGACGTGCTACAGACGCGAAATTTAACCGACGGGAAGAAGATGCTGTGATATGCAAAAGATTAACTTTTCAGAGCATTCACACAAGGTTTGCGCCGGTGGCGACACCTACAACGTGCAGACATTAGGGAAGTTTCCATCCGATTTCTCATACACAAACAGCAGCTGACCGGCGTTTCCTGATCCTGCATCGTGTAGGGAGGAGAAATGCGTACCATCACGTTTCCGACTTTGATAACGGTCGGATTGTAGCCTATCGCGATTGCGGTTTATCTTATCGCGAAATTGCTGCTCGCGTTGGTCGTGATCCAATGACTTTTAGCAGAATATGGAATCGGTGGGTTCAGGAGGATAATACGGAACGCCGTGCTGGATCCCAACGGCCTGGTATCACTAGCAGTCGAGAAGACAGGCATCTTATCCGCATGGCTGTAACGGATCGTGCACCCACGTCTCGATCCCTGAGTCAACAGATGGGGACGTTTGCAAGACAACAACCATCTGCACGAACAGTTCGACGACGTTTGCAGCAGCATGGACTATCAGCTCGGAGACCATGGCTGCGGTTACCCTTGACGCTGCATCACAGACAGGAGCGACTGCGATAGTGTAGTCATCTACGAACCCGGGTGCACGAATGGCAAAACGTAATTTTTTGGATGAATCCAGGTTCTGTTTACAGCATCACGATGGTCACATCCGTGTTTGGCGACATCGCGGTGAACGCACATTGGAAGCGTGTATTCGTCATCGCCATACTGGCGTATAACCCGGCGTGATGGTACGGGGTGCCATTGGTTACACGTCTCGGCCACCTCTCGTTCGCATTGATGGCACTTTGAACAGTGAACCTTACATTTCAGATGTGTTACGACCCGCGGCTCGACCCTTTATTTGATCTCTGTGAATCCCTACATTTCAGCAGGATAATGCACGACTGCGTGTTGCAGGTCATGTGAGGGCCTTTCTGGATACAGAAAATGTTCGAGTGCTGTCCTTGCCAGCACATTCTGCAGATCTCTCACCAATTGAAAACGTCTGGTCAATGGTGGCCGAGCAACTGGCTCATCACAATACACCAGTCACTACTCTTGATGAACTGTGGTATCGTGTTGAAGCTGCATGGGCAGATGTACCTGTACACGCCATCCAAGCTCTGTTTGACTCAATGGCCAGGCGTATCAAGGTCGTTATTACGGCCAGAGGTGGTTGTTCTGGGTACTGATTTCTCAGGATCTATGCACCCAAATTACGTGAAAATGTAATCACATGTTTGTTCTAGTATAATAAATTTGTCCAATGAATACCCGTTTACCTTCTGCATTTATTCTTGGTGTAGCAATTTTAATGGCCAGTAGTGTACCTTATCAGGAAATGCATTAGTAATTTTATACGTTATGTATACCAGTAAATCTATTATATTTTAGTAGCCTTATGTAGGAAATTTCGTGCTTACTTTAATGTACAATGCTATTAATCAACTCAAGCAAGGCGCGCTTCTGACGCGCATGTATTTATCGCCCTCTGCAGCCCAATTTTTACCGCCCTCTGCAGCCCAATTTTTCCTGGTTGCTTGAGCCTGTATATTCGTAACTTATGCAAATATTTTTTTACCTGGGACTTCTGTTACAATTTTATGTTGATAACAGTCTCTAACTGTGGTCATTACTAGTGAGCATTTATTCTGAAGTACGTTAATTGTAATAGGCTGCTTTCTTATGCTATGGTTTTGGATAATCCTTGTTTTGTCAGTTTGATATATGGGTAGAGATGCTCGGTTTCGGTAATTTAAAGTCCCATCATGTGATGTAACAAGTGACTAAACTTACCTCACAAATATTTTTCTATGCATATTTTGTTATATTTGCAAAAGTAATATGTGCGCGCTCGCGACAACACCGTTAATCATAAAAGCTTTCTTGTTGTTCGGAAACAGAGCACTGTCTAAGCACAGACAGGGGGAAATCAGAACAATTAAGCAAAAAAAATTTGAAGCACTGTCCTTTTAGGGCTGACTCCTTCTGAAGCAGATATTTTTAGAAATATCGAAGGCCAAGAGCTCATAAACTTTTGCAACTGGTTGGCTGATCTTTTCGGCCTCTTCAGATTGACACAGATGCTGTTTCGGAGCCTTGTTTAAGATTGAGAAAAACTGTCATCAGAAGTTTTTTCGCCATTTATTAGACCTCATGTGCTTCATTGTATGCGTTCTGTATGAATAGCCTGGCACCGAAACAAGCAGACTGAATTCCTTTCGTCTCGGAGAATCGTTAGTCGTCTCCTCTGCACTGCAAAGACCTGCAATTGGACACGTATCTTGAACAGTATAGGTCTTGTCTCAGAGCCAGGTATTTTCCAGAAGTTTTACCTAGCACAACGAAGAAGAATTCAGCAACAAAATGTGAAGCATGGACGAGAAAAGGTCTTCGAAAAAGAGACCTCTTACTAATGTGTAGAATGTGAAGCCCCTCTTTGTCCTGTGCAATGTTTTAAAATGTTTCGCAAAGAAAACGACCTGTATTTATGTGATAAGAATTTTCTTTGGTACATTCTATTCGAGCCTAATATAATTTAGATTTCGTTCATAAATTAAAAGCAGGAGATGAATGTTTTAATTGGTGAGCAAGACACATGGCATGACTGCTTTACATACGGGACCCACTAGGTCACTGTGAGAGAAAATTTCGCATAGCAAAACATGTTATAGGTTGGAAGACGTCAAATTATAGGTTCACAAATCACGCACCCCTCCAGATCGACCGAGAAGAACTGTCGAGTCTCCCACCCGCTGTAGACTGCGTTAAAGAAGAAGGAACTTTTATGTTTCATGTCTCGTCGACGACGTGGTCAGCAGAAACGCAGCATGATATGTATTTGAGGCAGGAAAGTGTGGACATTGGTATTTCAAATGAACCATCCTGGCGTTTGTACTGAGAGAAAATGCGAGAAACCTAAATGAAGATGGTCGGACGGACATTTGGATCGCCATCCTCGCAAATGTTAGTCCAGTGTCTTAGCCATTGTGCCAAGTTATTCGGTCCTAGAGTGAGATCTAAGGGTACGAAGCCCAAGACGAAAATAATAAAGAGTACCAGAAAGCAGTCAGCGTAAGTGCTCATGGAGTCAAGTTGCTTTCAGGAAAAATATACAGAAGAAGGAGAAACAAAAACGAGGATTCGTTTCATGACGATCAGTTTTACTTTAGGAAAGGTAAAGGCACCAGAGAGGCAGTTCTGACATTGCGCTTGATAGAGGAGACAGGATTTACAAAAACTTGTGACACCATCATATGATTTCTCAAAAAACAGTTCTCGCAAGTTTTTTGCCTTCTTGTAATTTCTTCGAAATACTCAAATAAGTAGGCGTAAGCTTTAGAGAAGAACGGATGTTATACAGTAAACACAAGTACCAAGTGGCAAGAATGAGTATGAATTACAGAACCTTTTGAATGGAAGGAACAATCTGATGAGCACAAAATAAGGAGTGAGAGCAAAGAAAGAAAAATGAGAGTAATGAGGAGTAGCAGAGATGAGATTAGCAGTTAACCACTCAAATTAAGGGACTATGTAGAGAATATTCTACTCCTGTTGTTCCATTTTTTGCTGCCGTTGATGTTATCCTATATTCGTCTGATCAGAAATCCGTATTGTCCTCCCATTTCGCTTCACAAACCCCCACTGCATCTAGACTGAGCCTTTGTCTCTCACTTTTCAGATGTTCTAGCTTCCCTGGCATGTTCAGGCTTCTGACATTCCACACTCCGACACGTGGAACGTTACCCTTTCGTTGGTTATTCAGTCTTTTTGTCACGGTCACTTCCCCCTTGGGAATCCCCTCTCGGAGATTCGAATGGGAGACTAATTCTAAATCTCTTGCCCATGGAGAAATCATCATGAAACTTTTCCGTTACAGGTCACATGTATTGTGGATACATATTACATGTCTTTAAAGGAGGGGATTCCATTCCATTCTGCACGCTTATGTCGTTGATCATTGCTCATTCTTCGGCCTTTTAGAGGCTGTTTTCCACCCCGAAGACAAGGGAGTGAGCCGAGCCTCTGTCCGCTCCTTCCTTTGCCCTCTTTGACAAAGCTCCTGACAGAGTGAGGGTGAGGGTGACCCCTTATACTGGAAGTCTTCAGACACCAATGCTGATGATTTTTATTAAGATTAAAAGCGAGAGCTGGTTTTGAACGCAGGACCTAGGACGTTTTGATTACTAGTCAAAGACGCTACCTTTGGACCACATATCACTTACTCCATACGTGTTGTAGTTACCGTAATAAAATCCATTATAGTGTCCCTGAGCATTCTCAGTCATGTAAGGGGCGAACCGTGGTTTTGTCTTCATGACCGTACTGAGGGAAACATTTTGCTTTTATACCAGTATTTTGTAAAGAATAACTGACATTAATAGTCTTTGGTCCAAAACATAACATAGGTAATTAGAATTTCTATAGATGACGTACCAGATATTATTGTTTGTTAAAACAGTTGCAATTATAACACTGAAGTGCAGTTATGTTATGATGCATAAATTTAACCAACAATAATTAGCTACCGAATGTAGTACTTGACTGTAATCCATCATAATAATAAGAATAAAGAAAACCGGCAGAGAAACTGACTCACCTTCTACTTCCAGTAGATGTGTATTCATTTTCATTAACTTTGTAGGAAAGAATACGGGTGACTGATGTAATTTCTGCAGCATGTACAGATTACAGAATAGTACGTGATGTGTGACTGCAGCTTCCTTATGGTGTGAGGACCAAACGTACACTAACTGGAACTTTTTGATTTTGTTACTGGAGAATCTCCCTCCATTCGATTTTTATATTTGGAAACAGCAGCAATAGCAGTTTATGCGGGACCGCAACAAATAACTTGCCAAACAACAGAGACAGAGAGAAAGAGAGAGAGAGAGAGAGAGACAGAGAGAGAGAGAGAGAGAGAGAGAGAGAGAGAGAGAGGAAGTGAGTGTTTGGATGATTCCATCGAAGTGATGCAGTGCAATGAAACAGATGGAGCGTGTTCTCAGTCGTCACAGAATGTTATGTTCTGTGCGTTATTCAATACTTTTTAAAGAACAGTTTGTAACTGGGAATTAAATCTACAGATGCTTTAGAGGTCTGTGAAATTACATGAATACTAAGCTATTTGCTTCTTACATTAAGTAATATACAGCTCAGTGAAGCGTTGTGAACTCATAGACAAGCAATATCCACCTACATTTTTTTCGTACAGTGGATCTACAGCAACAGGAAACCTCAAAACGAAAGAAAATAAAAGGCATGTCTGCATCGTGCTACGCAATTTGTTGCAAATTAATACCTTGTACTCGCATGCGGTTCGACCTACCACGTTTTCATTGCGGTGAGTTGCGGTAGGAAGTAGTTGCAGTTGGAAGGATGAATAAAAATTCATGGAACAGTCAAAGAAATGACTAAAAAATAGTAAATGCATTTGCAAACTGCGTTGTGCGGTCGCCTCGTTAGCGTTCCCTCGGTGCACTGCGATCCGTTTAATGAACTAGGCGTGCGCCGAACGCATGTTCAATTGTTTCAGCTCCCAGGCACACACTGACAAAGAATGCCGTTGGAACGGCAGCGCAGCGGCTAGGAATTCTGATGAGGCGACAGTTACATACCACCATACCTCAGATACCAGCGCTGCCAGTACGTGCTGCACCCAATAAATGTACTTACTTGCGACCTTTCATTTTGCAGTCAGGTCAGTTTTACGAAGGTTATTTTCTTCCAAATATACTTTTCTTTTTTTAAATTTTGTACATAGCTGGAGCAGCAACCAAGGTATGGAATCTTCCTGTAGAAATGATAAACAGCCAATCAGCTCCAAAACGGAAGGCGTATTTAAGTCCCTTTACCAAGGTTTCAACGTTTATGAAACTGTCTTCTTCGTTAGGAAATACTGACACCTAACAAGATCCCAATGAAAAACATGTTAATATATACGGGGTGTAAATGGTATAAGTTGCTAAAAACATCCTTTTAGTAGAACATAAGTAATTGATTTAAAACGTCTATTAACATGTTTGTCCGTTTCGTATGGTTGTCTCAGAAAAAAACACTTCATCCCGGGACGAAGTTTTTGGAAAAGTAGACACTCGACAGCGCACTTTGAGTAGACGTAACTTGCGGAAATATTATGCACAGTAGAATGGGAGAAATCATTAAACAGGATGAAAACACTACGGGATACCTGCTCCGCCACCTCCCCCAACACGGGCGCACTTACGTAAGCAATCGGTTAGTGTCATTTACCGCTGCGAGTATTGATATAGCAACCTTGAGTCGCAAACACGTAGGCAACAACGGTCTGTGTGGTTGCGTCATTGCATTATGCCGAACGTCGGCAGTCGTCGAGCTGCCTGTGCAGACGTTATTGCAACTCTGTTAAATGTTAGGATGGAGGAGAGATTACTATCGCTTAACTATGCGACATTTATTTATTTTACGGTGAGGCAAAAAGTGTTGCGAGGGCAACCGTACGAATTTATCGGGAACGTTTCCCACAACATAGACTTCCTGCACGATCGACATTTGTTACTGTTCCCCAAAGTTTTGTATCTTTAAAATTCTCTTCTTTTACTAGATTACTTTGCTATTCATTGGTAACAAAGTACATTAGTTATCTTTATCTTTTTACATTTAATTCTTTATAAGAAACGTATTGTCTCTTCTGATATGCTTTAGTTTTATTATTAAACAAATTTTGACAGATTACAGCTTACGAGAAGTTGTTTAATATTCATAGACTGAGAGATACTGGCTCCTTACCACTATGTGCAGAAGATAGAGGCCTACGACGAAAAGAACGTACACTGAAAGCTAAGGAACACATTCTAGACTACATTCACGAATATCCTATTCAGAGTACCAGAAGTGTCGCCGGCCAAGTGGCGGGATCGCAAACTGTCGTTCATCGCACTTTGAAAGAGGAGCGTCTGCGGCCTTACCACTTTCAACGCGTACCAGAGTTGGAAGAGCAAGATTTCCCTCCGAGACGAGAATTCACAGAGTCTTTTTTGTTACAAAACGCGCAGCATGTAAACAAAATACTCGTCAACATGAAGCGTGTCTCACTCGCGATGCAATAAGCAGTCTCCATAAAATGCACACGTGGAGGTTACACAATCTGTGTAGTAGCAACACATTTTTTCCGCCTCTTTTCCGTGAATGTACGGCCGGCTACAGTCGATGATTACCTTAATGGCCCTTATGTTTTACCTGCATGATTGGCTGGTAACAATTACCGTACCTCTCCAGAGGAAACATTGGTACCAGCTTTATCAGAAAATATTCTATTAGCCGTACGTCGTGACATGTGGTTCCTCCACGACAGTGCTCCACCCCACATTGATCAAGGGGGAACGAAGGCTTTTGAATAGACGTTGGATAGAACTTCTTAGACCACGTCGATGTCCAGCACGCAGTCCTGATTTAAATGCACTGGAGTTTTACTTTTGGGAGCATATGAAGGAATTTAATTATGCTCTGCAATAAATGATGTGGGAGAAATTACGCAGAGGATTTTCAAAGCTACCAATACTAGAAATGCTATTGTGCATGTGTGTGAACGATGTGCCCCTCCTGGCGTCTTTTTCCCAGTAACCGTGCTTGAAAAAAAAAAGACTTAATATTTTTCTGCAATATGTGAAAACATTGACATATTTTCGTGTGAAGAGCATCGAGTGAAAAGGACAAAGCCAATAAGCACGATTTATCATCTGTGTAGACAATGATTAAAGAGGACAATATATACTCTGTTAACTTTCATTTGTCTCATAAAAGGGAAGATATGCAAGCTATTCGAGATGTACTGCTGACATTACATATCAAGATATCTGCAATAATTGTTAATGTATCTAAATCGTTTCCAGAATACAAGATGTTATTTGTTGCTACTGAAACAATCTTTTATTTATAATTATATCCTTTCCTGCAGTTATAAAAAGTTTTATTGGTTACAATAGTAGTAGGGCAAAGTTCTTATGAGCACATTTTGTTAGGGGCAGGTATGCACTCAGGGGCAAAACCTATTGGTCTCCTTTCATTGACAGGATATTAACCTATTGTTCTCTTTGACTGACAGGTACTTAACCTATTGTACTCCTTTGATTGACAGGTACTTAACCCATTGTTCTGCTAAAAGGATCCTTCCTTTCGATTGACAGGCACTTAACCTATTGTTCCCCCAACCAATCCACTCCCCTACCCCTCAGGAAAACTCCCTCACACTGCTAGAGGTACACTTTCAGTAGGTACTTAACCTATTGTACTCCTTTGATTGACAGGTACTTAACCCATTGTTCTGCTAAAAGGATCCTTCCTTTCGATTGACAGGCACTTAACCTATTGTTACCCCAACCACTCCACTCCCCTACCCCTCAGGAAAACTCCCTCTCGCTGCTAGAGGTACACTTTCAGTTCTGAGTTATTGGAATAGCTCCTCTCACTCTTATCAATTTGATTGGCTATTTAATTAAATTGATCAATTAATTAACCTCAACCCTTCTGGAAAACCCCCTTCCCTCCCACCCTCCCTCCCGAAAATTGGCGGCAAAAAAGTTCAGTTGATCGCTCATTTGAAGAGGAATTCGATTGTAATGTATGGAATATTGTTTAAACAATTTGGAAGCTGTAAGGAAAATTGTTTATTTAAACAATTTAGGGGATGGAAGGCAGTGTATGGAAATATGGAAATTGGTGAAGAGGAAGGATCTCATAACAGAAAGTTCAAGGGTATAGTGTTTATTTATAAAAAAATTCAGTTTGTGGGGTTGGATTCCTATTGCTCATCATTCTATACTGTTTGTAAACGTGTAGGCCTTGTAAAAAGTAATTACATGGGGCAAACATGTTTCATAACCTAATGTTTGGCACTGTACTCTGCGTGTCTTAACCTAAGGTTTGACCCTTTGTCGGCACTTAAGCTACTGCTCTGTTAAGTGGTTTTCCATGTCATCCCAATTTCCTTAAACTGTTTAACCGCTCTGATACCAAATTAAGTAATTAGTTATGTCCTCTCACCGTTTCTTGGTACACTTTTCGAATTTCACACGCCTTTGAACGCCATTCCTGGCGCATTTTTCTTTGTCACCCACCCCCTTAAACTATTGTACAGCATTTTACATAAAAATTATGCAAATTAACCTAGTCTTCTGGACTTAACCTGCTGTTGTGCTCCATGTCACCCACTCCAACACACACCCTCCCGTTAACTATTGTACCACTAACACCACGTTGATATAAAAATTTATCCAAATTAATTAAATCAGTATACTTCACATGTATTTGGTACTTTTTTAATTCACAGCATCCTATTGGTTGGTGAAATCGATGGAATATAGTTTAAACGAAAGATGACTAGTAAAAAAACTCATCCCGCCACCCGCCACCCGACGCCGATGCCACTGACTCGGCACACGCCACCAGGAGTCAGGGTGCACTTGTGGCCCCCGTGAAGTTACAACATGGCGATCAGCTGCCAAGCCATCACGTGTTACCCATCCCAGAAAGTGTAATATCCTAAACATACTTCACAGGAATGGTAAACTTCTCACTGCTAAAAGTCTTCACCATGTATGTGCATGATTGTGAAAACACAGTTAACGGTAAGAGCATTCTTGTCGTTTGGAGAGCACTGTCTAAGCACAGACAGGGGAAAATCAGAATAATTACGCTAACAGAATTCGAAGCACCGTTTTACAGAAGAGAAAAATGGTGGGAATTTTCAGCCTCCTACAGCTACTGGTCTGGAGATGTCCTAATGCCACAGTTTCAGATGAATGACGAAATCCCCACCAGATATGGATGGTCTGCTTCAACTTGTCCTTGAACACTTGCTTCCTCAGAACTTTCTGTAGATACCTTGCATCCATTGTGTTTGAAACAGTTTGCAGATGCTCCTATGTCGTGGCACAAATCATGTCTTTTGAATCAATGGAGCATTATGATTGGATCTTAAAGAATTTACCCACCGAATTACTCATACCACCGGTGTGGGAGCACTGTCTGCCTTTTTCTTCTTTCTGCAGACAGGACTTTCAGCGGAAAAAACTATTTAGTACACATCACCATATTGCTCCGACAGTTAAACCCTGCAAAGTGGCCTACAGATCGTCAAATATGGAAAGCTTCTTACTCAAATACGCTGCTCTGCTACTGAGGATGGGAGCTTGAATATTAGGGTGTGAAACCAACCTCCAACCTGGCAATACATCGCCCCGTACCATGTCGATGTAGTGAACATACAGATCGTATCCTGCACCATACAGAATCGCCCCTTTTACATCATTCATATAGCTATCGACCACCAGACACTCGTACATATACAGCAAAGACAGATAGCACTGTATATACTCCTCACAGCACTAGATATTTTCCTGCCGCCGACAGTCACAAGTCATCCACTCCCAACGAGCGACCAGAGTGCCCTCAGTCGACAAAAGTCACTCTCAGAACTGTTCTATAAATTCGGGGTCGGCTCCCCTCGGCACAAACGCGTTACTGTTTCTGGACCAGACCGGCTAGCTTTTCTACACACTTTTCCAGACTCTAGGATTACAAACACACATGTATTTTCACACGGTTTGCCAGAATATTTTATCATTTACGGGACACTTCTCGATATCAAGCTCATAGCAGTATCCTACCAATCGCTCGGGCAACTTAATTCCGAACATATAGACTGGAAATTATTTCTCTACAAACCTGGAACTGTAGCCAGGTGGAGCGTGCTTTAAGCCACTGCGTATCTAGAAATTTATCCCATCTGTGAAGACCTTTATGTGAGAACTCGAAAAAAAAAGAGGAAACTGATATTTCCACTCACGAGTACCAATGTCGGTGATATAATAGATTGCAAATCATCCCTATAATTTACAAAATCAACTAAGAGTCAAAGAAGGTGTTTGTCATGTGTAGGGAACCAGCAAACGTTTCTTCCACGTGTCTTTCACCTGCTAGATGCATACTCCACATCGATGTCCCCTCAACTAAATAACGGTGCGGAATGTGCTGAATCAGTCAACTGAACAATTTACATGGGAGGGAGTAACGGTCCAGCGCAAACACACGTCCATATTGAATCTTCTCAAATTTCCACGCTATCACGGAAGCTGTCCAACACGTACTAAGTATTAGTTCACTATTCGGCTGTCTACAGAACGACACAGTTAAGTCAACTACATTCCTACAACCCAACTGGCCTCTCCATTTAGACAGGTCCTACCGTTAGCCGGAAACGTGAATCATCCCCACCACAGGCCACCGGGGTTGCATGCCAAGCACGAATAGACAGAATCGTCCTAGGAAAAAAGCAGGCCATTTGTATTTTATCCCTGTACTTACAATTAAATATTACGATTGTGGTCTCATTTGAACAACATTCGACAATGAGCGAAGTATCGGAAATACAGCCTGCTGATGGCTGTGGCTCCGGAAATAGAAATATCTGTACCACTATTATGACTTGACATACTCTTCCCTTTGCTATCACAGTGTTCCACGTCAGATCCATACCTTCCTTATGACTGGACATAGTCATTTTCTTTGCACACGTCGGAACACAAACACATACTTTATAGGACTGATGCCCAAGGCGAACTATCACACATCCCCTACTACTAAGTATAATACTCCGTCAATAACTGATTACAGACGATACTAAATAATACTGACCGAAAATCAACGATGGGTGGACATGTCTCACAAGGTTTCTTGCGAGTGGTACAGGCATAATCGTCTTACAAATCGCCAGATGTTAAAAAACATAACCATATTACTATCACAAGTGATCTTGGGTTCTACAGGTGCATAGAAGTATCCATGTTAAAAGCTATACTGGCTTTATAAATCTACATATGCAATTACCTCTGAATGAAGTGGTTTTCCCAGACAAATACCATGACACTGAATACAGACGGTGATCACCAGAGTGGTTACACAAAGCCGACGGTGCAATCTCATAATAAAATTACCGAATTTTGAAAGTGAATTGGCCAATGAACGTGGTATGAAACCAACTCCCTCACGCCATCACTGCTCTATCTCTACGCGACGTCAGAGGTTCAGTGATATATCTACTGGATTATAGGCGATGGTTGATAGAGAAGGATCACAAACAGTAGTAAATGGTGTGCTGATTGAGGTTTCAGATCTCTAGTGCAATACTTTCGGTAGATATAATGTCTGTGATTTGGAATCAAGTCTTTCCATTCAACCACATACACGCGTTGGATATTATTGAGAAGTCCTTTAATGATTACAGCCACTAGTGAATCACATTTCTGGCACTCTCATATCTCTAAGCGAGTCACCTTTCTCGAACCTAGTGGAAATATCAGTTTCCTCTAATTTTTTTTCAAGTTCTCACATAAATGTCTTCAGAGATGGGATAAGTTTCTAGTTTCTCAAGTTTCTAGTTACTCAGTGGGTTATGGCATGCTCCACCTGGCTAAAGTTTCAGGTTTGTAGAGAAATAATTTCCAGTCTATTCGTTTATCTGTGGAGTTGTGTTGCGCTAGCGATTGGTAGGACACTGCTATGTGCTTGATATCGAGAAGTATCGCGTAAATAGTATAGTAGTCTGGCAATCCATGTGAAAATACACTATTTTGTAATCCCAGAGTCTGGAGATGTGTGTAGAAAAGCAAACAAGTAAGCAGGTTGGGTCCAGAAACAGTATCGAGTTTGTGCCGAGGGGGAGCCGACCTCGAATTTATAGAACAGTTCTAAGAGTGACATCAGTCCACTGAGGGCACACTGGTCACTTGTTGGTTGTGTGGATGACTTGTGACCGTCGGCTGCAGTAAAATATCTAGTGCTGCGAGGAGTATATACGGTGCTATCTGTCTTTGCTGTATATGTACGAGCGTCTGGCGGTCGATAGCTATACGAATAATGTAAAAGGGGCGATTTTGAATGGCGCAGGATACGAATTGTATATTTACTATATCGACATGGTATGGGGTGATATGCTGCCGCGTTGGAGTTCGGTTTCATGCCCTCATATTCAAGCTCCAGTCCTCAGTAGCAGAGCAGTGTGAGTAAGAGTCTTTCCGTATTTGACGATGTGTAGGCCACTTTGCAGGGTTAATTGTCGATGCAATATGCCGATCTGTACAAAACATTTTTTTCCACTGAAAGTCTTGTCTACAGAAAGAAAAAAAAGGCAGACAGGGCACCCACACGGGCGCTATCAGTAATTCAGCAGGTAAATTCAATAAGAGCAAAAAATAATGCTCTATTCATTCACAAGACAAGTTGAAGCAGACCATAAATTGCCGGCGGGGATGCCGCCACTCATCTGAAACTGTGGCATTAGGACATCTCCAGACCAGTAGCTGTAGGAGGCTGAAACTTCCCACCACTTTTCTCTTCTGTAAGACAGTGCATCGAATTCTGTTTGTGTAATTGTTCTGATTTCCCCCTATCTGTGCTTAGACAGTGCTTTCCAAACAACAGGAATGCTCTTATGATTAACTGTGTTTTCGCAATCGTGCACATACATGATGAAGGCTTTCAGTGGTGAGAAGTTTAACGTTTCTGAGTCATATGTTGAAAGCAGGATATTACGATTTCCAGGAAGGATAATACATCATGCCTCGTTAGGACCACCAGGAAGAATTCAATCGGTTTTATTCTTGGCTATTTTCGAAAACAGGTCCTGTTATGATTGCGAGGGAGAAAAAGCATTCATTGACATCCAGGAAGAGATATCTATAGCGCGACCTGTGACTTCAGTATCCACAGGTTTCGGTAGCGTGAGCTAGAAGCGCCTTGCATGTCGCATTAGGATCACGAGGGAGACAAGACAATCGTTGTTATTCTGGAACAGATTTTTATAGCGTGACCTCTGATTTCAGTGTCCACAGGTTTCGCATGCACGCTCTAGATGTCTCGCGTGTCCTGTTCAGATTGCAGGCTGTGTTATTCTGGGAAGCATTGGAACAGATTTCTATAGCGTGCTCAGAGGGGGGACTTGCGTGTTATTTACATAGATATGTGGTGTTGGTATAACAATGAAAACATTTTAGCTGCTATGCAAACATCTCTAGGCACTAGGCCCACACCACAGCTATGCATCATTGTGCCAGCAATGGTGCCTAGGTGAACATTTATTTCGACAAGAATTTCTCAGGTGTCGAGTATGAAAGGGATACTGCCACCTCATGCTTGTGGGACCCAATGATGGCTTCGTCATACTTCGTGGGGGCTGCCAGTGCACCCAACTCCTGGGGGCACATGTGAAGTTGGCGGCATCTGCATCAGGTGTTGGGTGGTGGGATGTGTCTTTTATTAGCGATCTTTTGTCTAAACTATATTCCATCGATTTCACCAACCAATAGTATGCTGCAAATTAAAAAAAAAACTACCCAATGCATTTGAAGAATATTGATTTAATTAATTTGCATAAAATTTTTGTATCAATGTGATGTTAATGGTACATTAGTTAAGCGGAGGGTGTGTGTGAGTGGGTAACATGGAGCAGAACAACAGGTTAAGTACAGGAGACTAGGTTAATTTGCATAATTTTTATGTAAAACGCAGTAGAATAGGTTAAGGGGGTGAGTGACAATGAAGAATGCGCCAGAAATGGCGTTCAAAAGCATGTGAAATTCGAAAAGTGTATCAGGAAATGGTGGGAGGACATAACTAATTACTTAATTTGGTATCAAAGCGGTACTATAGTTTAAGGAAATGGGGCTGACATGGAAAACCACTTAAGAGACAATAGATTAAGTGCCGACAAAGGGCCAAACATTAGGTTAAGACACCCAGAGTACAGTGCCAAACATTAGGTTATGCACCATGTTTGCCCCATGTAATCACTTCTAACAAGCATAGAATGATGAGCAAGAGAAATCCAACCCCACAAACTGAACTTTTTATAAATAAACAATATACCCTTGAATTTTATGAGATCCTTCCTCTTCACCAATTTCCATATACTCCATACACTGCCATCAACTGAAGGGGAGGGGGTTTACCAGAAGGGGTGAGATTAATTAACTGATCTATTTAATTAAGTAGTCAATGAAATTGATAAGAGTGAGAGGGGCTATTCTAATAACTTGGAACTGAAAGTGTAGCTCTAGCAGAGAGGGGGAGGTTTCCTGAGGGAGGAGTGGAGTGTGAGGGTGGTGAGTGTGGGATGGTGGAGGTGAAGGTGCTGGGGGTGCCAGTCAATCAAAAGGAAGGAACCTTTTAGCAGAACTATAGATTAAGTACCTATCAAAGGAGCACAATAGGATCTAGACCAGTCAATCAAAGGAGAACAATAGGTTTGCCCCTGAGTCCATACCTGCCCTTGATGTAGGCAACCTGCATAAGAAGGTGTGCTTGAATGAACTTTGCCTTACTACTTATGATCTTACCCTATTGTTGTCCGCCATTACTGTCGATACAACTACCTTTTGTAATTATGGCTCTTCTAGTCTAGATATCATTGAGATAATTAATTTAGTTAATGCATTTTTAGCATTTACCACATGTCTCATTATTAAATAATTATTAAAAACCAATTAATTACAAATTATTATAAATGATTGAATTTATTACGTTGATATCACAGATTATGAATAAAGAAAAACTATGGAGCTTTCTCTTTTCATTGGTATAAAGCTTGTTTTTTGGATTTGTACTTGAATGAATACGAAGTTTTGAAAATGGGTCCATCATTAAGAATAACCCTGTATTAGCGTCTCCGTCATTATTTTCAGTTTCTGATGCAAATTTTGCCGCACTGGGCCACAAATATCACATACGTAATTTTTCATATAGGCGCCATTACTGTAACTTAATATGCTTCATGCAATTAAAATTAACAAACCAATGTGCTACTAATAAATGTACCTACATCCGAACCGTAAATTTTGAATCCCCTGTGACCATAAGAGATCTTGTTCCCATGTTGTTTTTGCTTTGGCGTGAAGTAACGTATCTGCACGATAACGTAACTTCAATAAAAGGAAATCATTATAATCAATCATTTAACGCTCAGACGTGTTGGGTGTACTAATCTGTGTTAACATTTTTACAGTTTAAGAGATTATAAGAAGATCTGTGATAAAAATAATTAACCGTTATCTGTTTAAAAAATTTCATACAGTAGGTTACAATTTCGCTACATGCATATCATTCACTCACATTTACACACACACACACACACACACACACACACACACATACACAAACACACAATACATAAATAATACCACTACAACGAGTGCGATGAAACAGGGTTCGCAGGAATGAAGCATGTGTCGAATCGACTGTTGGACATTTTGAACACTTATAGTACGATTGTTGTAACGGAAAACAAAGTAATGTGGGTTTCTTTCTCGCTACGGTACTGTTGTAGAAAAGGACAATAACCTGAATTGAATATTCGTTATGAATTGATGTAAAAAGAGGAAACAGTTGAATGCAATTGATCCACAACAAATTACATTGTAATTGGTTGATTTTCTACTAACGGAAAAACATTTTATTTGATGT
Organism: Schistocerca piceifrons; assembly: GCF_021461385.2. NCBI lineage: Eukaryota > Metazoa > Arthropoda > Insecta > Orthoptera > Acrididae > Schistocerca > Schistocerca piceifrons. The sequence continues at coordinate 450,811,380 of NC_060138.1, read as the reverse complement.
TAGCTTCGTTATGGTAATGATGTAAAAGAGAAAACGACTGGTTGTCGTTAATTCATTGTTTACGTAAAACGATTTACACGTTTTTGACAAGCCCTTGACTGTTTACATTGCTTGTTTCGCTAGTACCTAGCCGTCGAACCACGTCGTCGTGAAATATTTCAGTTCCCTCCTCAACTGCAAACCACCCCAAGAAAAACTTGTCTTCTCTTCTCCAGTAGTCACACAACCAGAATCACATGCCCCGGATCTCGAAGAAATTATGGAGATAATCAAACAAAGCACCAAGAGAAAACGGGATCGATCATTGCTGAATTCTGAAAACTAAGCGATTCTATACTTATGCAGAAACTACACTAAATAATATCAGACATATGGATGACGGAGCTGGAAATGTGCTCTAATTCACACGCTACACGAAAAGAGCGACAAGACAGACATAAAAAATTACAGAGGAATATCCCTGCTCCCAGTCGCTTAGAAAATCCTTTTAAACAGGATAGAATACCAAGCAGATCCACTAATTGGTGAATACCGGGCCGGATTCAGAAAGGGACGATCATGTGCGGAACAGATCTGGTGCTTAAAGACGATACTACAAATGAGGAAATGCAGGAACACAGTAATTACATTCATCGACTTCAGCCAAGCATACCATTCAGTGAACTGTGTGAAACCTTGTTTAAAATCATGGAAGAATTTGGGATCTACCGAAGGACACGAAAAATCACAGAACAGACCCTTACAGGAACAACATCCACGGTGAAATTCATGGGCGAAATATCAGAACCCTTCGAAATAAAAACTGGAGTCCGACAGGGGAACGGACTATCCGCAATGCTTTTCAACATTGTTCTAGAAAAGATCGTCAGGGAATGTAAAGGGCATCCAAATTGGTATCAAAAAAGAGAACCGAGTTAAAGTCAAGTGCCATTCTTTCGCTGATGATATTGCAATTATTCCCCTCATGAACCATGGACCTTGCCGTTGGTGGGGAGGCTTGCGTGCCTCAGCAATACAGATGGCCTTACCATAGGTGCAACCACAACGGAGGGGTATCTGTTGAGAGTCCAGACAAACGTGTGGTTCCTGAAGAGGGTCAGCAGCCTTTTCAGTAGTTGCAGGGGCAACAGTCTGGATGATTGACTGATCTGGCCTTGTAACACTAACCAAAACGGCCTTGCTGTGCTGGTACTGGAACGGCTGAAAGCAAGGGGAAACTACAGCCGTAATTTTTTCCGAGGGCATGCAGCTTTATTGTATGGTTAAATGATGATGGCGTCCTCTTGGGTAATATATTCCAGAGGTAAAATAGTCCCCCATTCGGATCTCCGGGTGGGGACTACTCAAGAGGACGTCGTTATCAGGAGAAAGAAAACTGGCAGTCTATGGCTCAGAGCCTGGAATGTCAGATCCCTTAATCGAGCAGGTAGGTTAGAAAATTTAAAAGGGAAATAGATAAGTTAAAGTTAGATATAGTGGGAATTAGTGAAGTTCGGTGGCAGGAGGAACAAGACTTTTGGCCAGGTGAATACAGGGTTATAAATACAAAATCAAATAGGTGTAATGCAGGAGTAGGTTTAATAATGAATAAAAAAATAGGATTGCGGGTAAGCTACTACAAACAGCATAGTGAACGCATTATTGTGGGCAAGATAGACACCAAGCCCATGCCTGCTACAGTAGTACAAGTTTATATGCCAACTAGCTCTGCAGTTGATGAAGGAATTGATGAAATGTATGATGAGATAAAAGAAATTATTCAGGTAGTGAAGGAAGACGAAAATTTAATAGTCATGGGTGACTGGAATTCGCGAGTAGGAAAAGGGAGAGAAGGAAACATAGTAGGTGAATACGGATTGGGGGTAAGAAATGAAAGAGGAAGGCGCCTGGTAGAATTTTGCACAGAGCATAACTTAATCATAGCTAACACTTGGTTGAAGAATCATAAAAGAAGGTTGTATACATGGAAGAATCCTGGAGATACTAGAAGGTATCAGATAGATTATATAATGGTAAAACAGAGATTTAGGAGCCAGATTTTAAATAGTAAGACATTTCTAGGGACTCTGACCACAATCTATTGGTTATGAACTGTAGATTAAAACTGAACAAACTGCAAAAAGGTGGGAATTTAAGGAGATGGGACCTGGCTAACCTGACTAAACCAGAGATTGCACAGAGTTTCAGGGAGAGCATAAGGGAACAATTCACACGAATGGGGGAGAGAAATACAGTAGAAGAAGAATGGGTAGCTCTGAGGGATGAAGTTGTGAAGGCAGCAGAAGATCAAGTAGGTAAAAATACTGGGGCTGGTAGAAATCCTTGGGTAACAGAAGAAATATTGAATTTAATTGATGAAAGGAGAAAATATAAAAATGCAGTAAATGAAGCAGGCAAAAAGGAATACAAAATTCTCAAAAATGAGATCAACAGGAAGTGCAAAATGGCTAAGCAGGGATGGCTAGAGGACAAATGTAAGGATGTAGAGGCGTATCTCACTAGGGGTAAGATAGATATTGCCTACAGGAAAATTAAAGAGACCTTTGGAGAAAACAGAACCACTTGTATGAATATCAAGATCTCAGATGGAAACCCAGTTCTAAGCAAAGAAAGTGAAAGCAGAAAGGTGGAAGGAGTATAAAGAGGGTCTATAAAAGGGCGATGTACTTGAGGACAATATTATGGAAATGGAAGAGGATGTAGATGAAGATGAAATGGGAGATAGGACACTGTGTGAAGAGTTTGACAGAGCACTGAAAGACCTGAGTCGAAACAAGGCCCTCGGAGTAGACAACATTCCATTAGAAGTACTGACGGCCTTGGGAGAGCCAGTCCTGACAAATCTCTAATCTGGAGAGCAAGATGTATGAGACAGGCGAAATACCCTCAGACTTCAAGAAGAATATAATAATTCCAATCCCAAAGAAAGCAGGTTTTGACAGATGTGAAAATTACCGAAGCATCAGATTAATAAGTCACAGCTGCAAAGAAATAAGTGAATTCTTTACAGACGAATGGGAAAACTGGTAGAAGCCGACCTCGGGGAAGATCAGTTTGGATTCCGTAGAAATATTGGAACACGTGAGGCAATACTGACCCTATGACTTATGTTAGAACATAGCTTAAGGAAAGGCAAACCTACGTTTCTAGCATTTGTAGACTTAGAGAAAGCTTTTGACAATGTTGACTGGAATACTCTCTTTCAAATTCTAAAGGTGGCAGGGAAAAGTACAGGGAGCGAAAGGTTATTTACAATTTGTACAGAATCCAGATGGCAGTTATAAGAGTCGAGGGGCATGAAAACTTTGAGGTTCGCCGATGACATTGTAATTCTTTCAGAGACAGCAAAGGATTTTGAAGAGCAGTTGAACGGAATGGACAGTTTCTTGAAAGGAGGATATAAGACGAGCATCAACAAAAGCAAGCCGGACGGAGTATCCGAGTGGTTCTAGGCGCTTCAGTCTGGAACCGCGTGGCCGCTACGGTTGCAGGTTCGAATCCTGCCTCTGGCATGGATATGTGTGATGTCCTTAGGTTAGTTAGGTTTAAGTAGTTTTAAGTTCTAGGGGACTGATGACCTCAGATGTTAAGTCCCATAGTGGTCAGAGCCATTTGAACCATTTTTGAACAAAAGCAAAACGAGGATAATGGAATCTAGTCGAATTAAGTCGGGTGATGCTGAGGGAATTAGACTAGAAAATGAGACACTTAAAGCAGTAAAGGAGTTTTGCCATTTGGGGAGCAAAATAACTGATGATGGTCGAAGTAGAGAGGATATAAAATGTAGACTGGCAATGGCAAGGAAAGCGTTTCTGAAGAAGAGAAATTTGTTAACATCGAGTATAGATTTAAGTGTCAGGAAGTCATTTCTGAAAGTATTTGTACAGAGTGTAGCTGTGTATGGAAGTGAGACATGGACGATAAATAGTTCGGACAAGAAGAGAATAGAAGCTTTCGAAATGTGGTGCTACAGAAGAATGCTGAAGATTAGATGGGTTGATCACATAACTAATGAGGAGGTATTGAATAGAATTGGGGAGGAGTTTGTGGCACAACTTGACAAGAAGAAGGGACCGGTTGGTAGGACATATTCTGAGGCATCAAAGGATCACAAATTTAGCATTGGAGGGCAGCATGGAGGGTAAAAATCGTAGAGGGAGACCAAGAGATGAATACACTAAGCAGATTCAGAAGGATGTAGGTTGCAGTAACTACTGGGAGATGAAGAAGCTTGCACAGGATAGAGCAGCATGGAAAGCTGCATCAAACCAGTCTCAGAACTGAAGACAACAACAACATCAACATTGAAATTATCACTACTAACAGAACATAAGCGATTCAAGCAGTGAAAAAACTATGAGTTTTCACGATAAAACCTAACTACAGAAATCTCATGAAAAAACCAAATATATGGAAAGACAGTCAGAAGATAAATCCACTTTAATCACAAAACGTGGTAAAATTGCACAAGTCTGCCATTTTAAATACCTCGGAGAAACTATACAGTCCTCAGGATTAAATTGAATCGCCAATGAACAAAGAATCGCCAAACTCCAGAATGCATACAAGCTAACATGGACACAATACAACAATAAGTGCTTTTCGACAGACGCAAAAATTAAGGCACTATAGGCACTATAGAAGCAATCTACGCAGTTGAAACAATGGTGATTTATGGTCCTTCAAAAAAATCTCGGTTAAATTTACAGGGCAATCAACAAAAACGGCATTTGGTTGAAGAGATCACAAAACGAGCTCTATATAAAGACCAACACAGTAACAGACGAAATCAGAAAACGCCGAGCAAAATTTGATACACATATCTACAGGATGGAAGGCTCCAGAACACCAAAGAAACTTTTCAGTATTATAACAAAGAATAAATGCGGCACAGAATGGCTGAGAGAAGCCCAGAGGTATCTGCAGCAGATCAACATAAAAAATCTCGAAGACCCCGCTGAGTTCCGGAATAAAATCGCAAATGTGAAGTTTGAGGAAAGAATATCGCGCCAGCCTGGTAAAAAAATGGACAGAAGAACGGAAATCGAGCATTCTGAGAGATTGAAGAGCTTTTGGGAAGCGAAGAAGAAAAACGTCCAGAGATGAAATTATGAATTCAACTTCAATCGCTCTCCTAAAGAGGAACAATCGTTATAATAATAATAATAATATTTTGCATAATATCTTCTTACGTATACAAAAAATTATTCAGACTTACTAGGTTACAGATTGTGGTAGAGGTACGTTAAAATATAGCCGAAAGGCGTCAGTCAAATATAAAATTTCACCTCAATAGGAATTAAAACATGCACAACGTAGTTGTTGTCATTTGTTATTTCTTCACCATTTTACAGCTGGCGCTGTTTAAGTAAACCTTCCATTTTGCAACTGTTTGGCTGTTTATTATTTCTACAAGAAGATACTTTGTTATTTGTTCATATGGTAATTAATCACTTCTTGGGTCAAATATACTATGATGTAGAACGTCTTCTAACTACGTAATGATGAACGTGTGTTGCTTCATTAACTGTATGAAAAAAAACAAATGAAGCTCAATTGTCAGTACTACTTTTTCAACCTGTAAATTGATCTATACCCTTCTGAACCGTTGTTGCGGAATAACTTTTGTACCATATAAAGCTGTCTGAAACACAGTTTATTAGATGTTGTAGTCTTCAGCCCGAAGACCGGTTTAATGCGAATCTTCAGAAATAAGTGTGTTGTAGAAGCCTTTTGGTTTGTGTATAGCTGCTGCAACCTGGATCCATTTGAAACTGTTCTATAGTCAAGCTTTGCTCTCCCTCTATAACTTTTGCCCCCAGTACTTCCTTCCATTAACGAACTGACGATTCCTTAGTGCCTCAGGAAGTGTCTAAGCAACGGATCCCTTCTTTTAGAGAAGTGATGGCTTAGTTTTCGCCTCAGTTAGATTCAGAAAGTTCTCATTATTTATTCGGTCTACCTGTCTGATCTTTAGAATTCTTCACTGGCAACGCATTTCAGAATCTTCTGCTGTCTCATTGTCTACGTTGCCCTTCCGTACAAATCTATACTGGAATTTATGTTTTACAAAAACACTTCCCTTGGTATTCCCTGTGTGCGCTTTATATTCTTCCTGTCTCGGCCACCGTCAGTTGTTTTCCTTCCCAGAAGGCAAAAATCATGTAGTACCCTTAGAATTGTCTAATTTAATTCGACTACGTTCCTTTACCCTTGTTTTGTAATTGTGTGGCGTGGAATTTAAATGGAGTGGCGCTCGGGCTGGTGCAGATGAGGGGTTCAGTTTAACAATAATTTAACATTAAAAACATGTAAAGTAACAAAACAGAAACCATTAACAGTAAAAAAATATAATTCTCTGTAGCATAAAAGACTTAAGTAGGGCTATAATATTCAATCCCATCGTTAACAGAAACAGAAGAATATCAGTCTGATTCTATCATGGGTGACAACGTGATAAGATAGCTGTTTGAAACATTGGGAACACTGCCTCATTATACGAGTTCAAGGTAACTGGAAACGGAAAATACTTAACTATTATTAATGAATGTCCACCTCGATAGCTGAGTGGTCAGTATGACAGACTGTCATGTAAGGCTTCGATTCCCATCTGGGTCGGAGGTTTTCTCTGCTGTGTTGTCCTCATCGATACACAAGGCGCCAAGTGGCGTCAACTAGACTTGCACCAGGCAACTGGTCTAACCGATGGGAGGCCCGAGACACACAACATTTCATTTCATTAAACGAAATTAACCTTTTGGCCACAGTTACAGTGGCCTTTGGTCCCTTTCTGAGGCACCCAGATGAAGGCCACTGTGACCTTGGCAGAAGCGTTGGTTTCGCCAGTAACGAATGTTACAATGCGGCATGATATCATACACAGAAAACATTTATATCAGTATTTATGTTTGATCAAAGCTATAACCTATGTCTACATCATGTTCTACTGTAGCTACCAACAACAGTTGCACTAGCAAGCTACGCACACTGATGTCTAAATAAATAGCTATCCGATTACATAGCAACTAGTCAATCATATGTGGCAATAGAAAACAAATCTTATCACCCATCAGTGAATCGGTGGTTTACACACACGAAATTAGCACGGAATCGATTCTGAAAACCACAGACAATACTTGGTACGCTGTCATAGTGGGGAACAATAAAACTTAGAAAGGAATACAGAATCAATTCTTAAAGTTACCGACAACAAAAGATTGACAGTCGTTACAAAAGACAGCAAATCTTTAAAAAATTTGCTTGACAATGCCCAAGGTACATACTGACCAATCAGGTTTACCATCTCACACAACATACTTTTTCACGCCCCACATGCATAAACACAGGCAAGGCATTAATCAGTACTCTCAAAGTTGTTTACAAGTGGCCACACTTACCGCACGTTCACGTATAACACTGTTCACTGCTTGAAACATAAGGCTACTAGGATTCACCATTCATCGTAAAGTCACCCAAATTGTGCTGAATTTAGACTGCTGAAGACGTTTCCTCGCCTCCACTGCAAGGTTGTGCATCCAACAAGGAAAGGCAGCTACCACTGCACTGGGTTGTGGTCCACGTGGCAGCCATGCCCGAGCTGACCTTCATCAAGTCTACCTCTTTGAGGCATTTGAACTTAGGTCACCCAGAATTGTCTTCCTCTGTGTCACTCAGGAATTCAAGAGGCATCGCTCATCCATCACCAAGCCAAGCCCGGACCGCCAGGTTCAGCCACTGCCAGAGTGCTCCGTGTCTCACGCTGAGTGTCGGTTAGGCACCGCAGGCAGTGACCATGGCCAAGGCACTGCCCTCTGGGAGATGTTGCTGTTCCCAATCAATGTCCCTGACTCCACACCGCCGGTCGCACCTTTCCCCAGCTCAGTTATGGCAGCACTCGCTCCCAACCCGAGTCCGCCACAGTCACCCTCTGGCGGCAACAGAGCCACACGCCACCAGCAATGATCTCTGGCGTAGGGGAAAATAGCTCTGATTTCGGCACGACACGGTAGTTATTTTATAACATATTTTCAAGACACTACCCATTCCGTTCAACCGATTTTCCAGGACGTTTACCGTCTCTGACACAGGGACAATGTCGTCACCAAACCTTAAGGTTTCTCATTCTTCTCCGTAAGTTCTAATTCCCTTTCCAAATTTATCTTCAATGTCCTCTACTGCTCCTGCATTGTAGAGACTGAATAATACTGGGGATATGTTGCAACACTGTTTCAGCCGCTTCTCACCTATTCTTTCTTTCACGCCCCTCCAAAGGCACGAGTTTAATATAACTCATCATTCACTGCATTTTCTCCCTGCTTCTTTCAAAACTTGGAAGAATTTATTTCAGTCCCACTCTACCCTCCCCGCCCATGCAGCATGGACCTTGTCATTGGTGGCGAGACTTGCGTGCCACAGCGATACAAATAGCCGTACCGAATGTTCAACCACAACAGAGGAGTCTCTGTTGAGAGGCCAGACAAACGTGTGGCTCCAGTAGAGGGACAGCAGCCCTTATAGTAGTTGCAGGGACAAAAGTCTGGATGATTGATTGATCTGGGTTGGTAACATCAACCAAAACGGCCTTACTGTGCTGGTACTGCGAACGGCTGAAAGCCAGGGAAACAACATCCGTAATTTTTCCCGAGGCCATGCAGCTCTACTGTATGGTTAAATGATGTAAAATATTCCGGAGGTAAAATAGTCCCCCGTTTTGATCTCTGGGCGGGGACTACTCAGGAGGACGTCGTTATCAGGAGAAACAAAACTGGCTTTCTACGGATCTGCAGGTACCTTAGAAAATTTAAAAAAGGAAATAAATAGGTTAAAGTTAGATACAGTGAGAATTATTGAAGTTCGGTGGCAGGGTAAACAGGACTTCTGCTCAGCAGAATACAGGGCTATAAATACAAAAGCAAATAGGGGTAATGCGCAAATAGGTTTATAATGAATGAAAAAATAGTAATGCGGATACGTTGATATGAACAGCATAGTGAAGGCATTATTGTAGCCAAGATAGACACGAAGCCCACGCCTACCACAGTAGTACATGTTTATATGCCAACTAGCTCCGCAGTTGAGGAGGAGATTAAGGAAATGTACGATGAGATAAAATAAATTATTCAGATGTTTAATTTAATACTCATGGGAACGGAAAATTTAATACTCACGGGAGACCTCAACTCGATAGTGGCAAAAGGAAGAGAAGGAAAAGTGGTACGGGAATATGGACTGGGGGAAAGGAATGAAAGAGGAAGCCGCCTATTAGAATTTTGTACAGAGTATAATTTAATCATAGCTAACACTTGTTTTAAGAATCATGAGAGAAGGTTGTATACGTGTAAGACACCTACAAATACCGGAAGGTTTTAGATTGATTATATAATGGTTAGACGGATATTTGGAAACAAGAATTTGTATTGTAAGACATTTCCAGGGGCAGATATGGGCTCTGACCACAATTTACTGGTTATAAAGTGCACATTAAAACTGAAGAAACTACAAAAAGGTTGGAATTCAAGGAGATGGGTCCTGGATAAAGTGAAAAAACCAGACGTTGTAGAGAAATTTAGAGGCAGCATTAGGGAACTATTGACAAGGGCTGGGGAAGGGAATGCAAGAGAAGAAGAATGGGTAGCTTTGAGAGATGAAATAGTGAAGGCAGTAGAGGATCAACTAGGTAAAAAGACGAAGGCTAGCAGGAGTCCTGGGTAATACAAGAGATGTTGAATTTAATCAAAAAAGAAGAAACTATAGTAATGCAATAAATAAAGCAGGTAAAGTGAATACAAACGTTCATAAAATGAGATCGACAATAAGTGCAAAATGGCTAAGCAGAAGTGGCCAGAGGACAAATGTAAGGATTTATAAGTATATATCAGGAGGGGTAAGATAGTTGTTGCCTAAATGAAAATTATTGAGACTTTTGGAGAAAAAAGAACCACCTGTGTCAAATCAAGAGCTCAGATGGAAAATAAGTCGTAAGCAAAGAAGGGAAAGCAGAAAGGTGAAAGGAATGTCGAGAGGGGCTATACGAGGGAGATGTACTTACGGTGAATATTATGGAAATGGAAGAGAACGTAGAGGAATATGAGAAGGGAGGTACGATACTGTGTGAAGAATTTGACAGAGCGCTGAAAGACGCTGGGAATAGACAACATTCCGTTAGAGCCACTGACAGCCTTGGGAGAGCCAGCCATGACAAAACTATTCCATCTGGTGAGCAAGATATTTTGAGACAGGCGAAATACCCTCAGACTTCAAGAAGAATATAATAGTCCCAATTCCAAACAAAGCATGTGCTGACATGTGTGAAAATTATCGAACTGTACTCATGCCTACAAAATACTAACACGAATCCTTTACAGAAGAATGGGAGAACTGACAGAAGCTGACCTCGGGGAAGATCAGTTTGGATTCCGGAGAAATGTAGGAACACGTGAGGCAATACTGACCCGACTACTTCTCATAGAAGATATGTTAGGGAAAGGCAAACCTACGTTTATAGCATTTGTAGACTCAGAGAAAGCATTTGGCAATGTTGACTGGATACACTCTTTTATACTGTAAGTGTGGCAGCGGTAAAAAACACAGAGCGAAAGGGTATTTACAAATTGTAGACAAAGCCTGATGGCAGTTATGAGAGTCGAGGAGCGCGAAAGGGAAGCAGTGGTTGAGAAGGGAATGAGACAGGTTTGTAACCTATCCCCGAAGTTATTCAATCTGTATATTGAGCAAGCAGTAAAGGAAACAAAAGAAAAATTGGGAATAGGGATTAAAAGTCCAGGGAGAAGAAATAAAAACTTCGAAGTTTGCCGATGATGACATTGTAATTCTCTCACAGACAGCAAAGAACGGAAGAGCAGCTGAACGGAACGGACAATATCTTCAAAGGAAGATATAAGATGAACATCAACAATCAACAAAAGCAAAGCAAGGGTAATAGAATTTAGTCGAATTAAATCAGGCAATACTGACTGAATTACATTAGGAAATGAGGCACTTAAAGTAGTAAAAGAGTTTTGCTATTTGGGGAGCAAAATAACTGACGATGGTCGAAATAGGGAGGATGTAGAATGTAGACTGGCAATGGCAAGAAAAGCGTTTCTGTAGAAGATAAATTTGTTAACTTCGATTGTAGATTTAAGTGTCACGAAGTTCCTTCTGAAAGTATTCGTATGGAATGTAACCATGTATGGAAGTAAAACGTGGACGATAAACAGTTTAGACAAGAAGAGAATAGAAGCTTTTGAAATGTGGTGCTACAGAAGAATGCTGAAGATTAGATGGGTAGATCACATAACTAATGAGGAGGTACTGAATAGAATAGGGGAGAAGAAAAAAATGTTGTACCACCTAACTAAAAGAAGGGATCTTTTTATAGGACACATTCTTAAACATAAAGGGATCAGAAATTCTGTACTGGAGGGAAGCGTGGAGGATAAAAATGGTAGAGGGAGATCAAGAGATGAATACAATAGGCAGATTCAGAGGGATGTAGGTTGCAGTAGTTACTCGGAAATGAAGAGGCTTGCACAGGAAAGAATAGCATGGAGAGCTGCATGAAACCAGTCTCTGAACTGAAGACCACAACAACAATACACAATAGTTCATTCTATACAGTCAAAATTTTTCTGTAAATATACAAATGTTATATATGTAGGTTTATCTTTCTTGTCTTCAACCTAAGACAAGTTGTAGATCAGTACAGCCTCCAATGTTCCTTCATTTTGTGACATTATTATTCACGTACTGATAAACGATATCAACTTATTTCATGGCTAGCATATTTTTCCGTCATGTGGGTTGAGTCTTGCACCTGAGTACTGGGAGAGAAAGTTTCACATTTCTCGGCGATAACAGGGTGGCTTCTGGTGCGCTGTTTTGGCGACAGGCAGCCACACGCGGCACGACCTGTGTGTGTGTGTGTGTGTGTGTGTGAGTGAGCGGTGCCAAGGAGGGTGGCAATTGTCACGTCTGCCGTGCCACCATCTGTAGATAAAGTGGGTTCCGTAATCTGTCTTCTCTGTGACGCTACACACACCCTTAGTTAAAGACTTAAGTACAATTTCAATTTGTGCTCTTTACTCTTGCACCATCCAGCTGCACAGATAAACATATCATGGTGCAATAATCTCAATATGTAGTATTTCTTTCTTTTCTCCTCTTGTAAGTCACCTCCTGTAAGTTACCGATTTTGTTAACACAGTTCAAGGTTCAGTTAATTTTTTATAGGCTTTCCTTCATTTAAGTGGACGTAAGATTCTGCGAAAGGTTGATTACTTATGGTGAACTTCAGCTCCGTTATAAATATTATAGCCCCGTTGAAGTCGAATAAATTAAAACTTACCTTGTTCAACTCTATAGTAAATAAAAGTTTGATTACCAGCAGACTTGACCTCCATTTCAATATTGTTAACTCGTCCAATAGCTTTCCTGGTTAGGTAGTAGGAAGATACGCTAGTATACCGGCAAGTTGTGCTTTGCTGTGTACCGTGGCCAAATTTGACAAGAAGACGATGTTGTTTCACCAACTGAAGTAGAACTAGCTAGAGCACACACATTCTATCACATTTTCAGAGACTTTAATTTAACACGACCCTCTCTTCAGTCTCCATTTCTATCCTTAGTCGAAAAAAGGTTGAAACAGACCTGCATTTCTCCGGAATCGAAACTGATGTGTGTTTCGATCCGCTAGTATCAGTTATTTCCATTGTTTTCTTAATAATTTGTTTCAATATCTTACAACCATGAGTTGTTAAATTGATGATTTGATAATATTCAGAACTGACAGTACTTAAATTCTAATGAACTGAAATTATTAGACTCTTCTTGAAGTCCGAGTTCACTTCATCTCTTTCAATACATCTTACATTCAGGTGGAAAAAGTTTTTTATAGTATCTTCTTCCAAGGATGTAAACAATTCTGAAGGAATGTCGTCTACTCCAACTGGTTACTATCGATTTAGGTCTTTCAGTGCTTCATTAAATTCTTCTCACAGTGTCATATCTCCCTTCCCACCTTACTCTAGTTCCTCTTTGTTTCACTTAATACTGTATTCAAGGACATTTCCCTTGTGTAGCTCCCAAATACTACTTCCACCTTTCAGCCTGCTGTGTGTATAGCCAGGTGGCACACGACCGTACCACGCGAGGAGGTTACCATTCAGGCCCACTCCTTGCCAGGCGCTTCCTGTTACGACCAGCCGCCTTCAGATGGCGTCCACGTTACTGAATTGAATTCTGCTTTCGTCACTATCCCGTCAACGTGTCATACCCATCCGCCGATAGTCAGCCGCTACAGAGAGCGTTGCCAACCGCTTCGCTTCCGCAAAGTAGGGGACAAATCGAGATTATTTCATCGTCTGCGGATATAAGAAGACGCGCCGCCGACGTCCCTGCAGTTCCAACAGATCCGTCTCAGCAGAGTTCCATGGAAACAGTTCTTCAGCCCAGTTCTACAGTTACGACGGTTCCGAGCATCGATAGCCCACATAGTCATGCGGCTCGTCGCCTGCGGCAATCACGATCTAAACAGTGATGCTGCAAATAGCAGTCACTATTCAGGGATTGATGTGAAATTATCGAAACCAAATCTCTGCAAGAGTTATATTCTGCTAGAGGGCATATTGATTTGCTGCCAGAGACAGCATTTTAGTAGAGTTGATGAGTTTACTTAGTTCAAATAAAGGTGTTTGGACTAGCCGGGATGTATGTAATTCGCCGGCCGTGGTGGTCATGCGGTTCTATGCCCTGTAGTCCGGAACCGCGCGACTGCTACGGTCGCAGGTTCGAATCCTGCCTCGGGCATGGATGTGTGTGATGTCCTTAGGTTAGTTAGGTTTAAGTAGTTCTAAGTTCTAGAGGACTGATGACCACAGATGTTAAGTCCCATAGTGTTCAGAGCCATGTATGTAATTCATCAAGTGCCACACCCCAAGCTGCTACTACAGCTGAGTATCTACAGGGTTTCCAGCGAAAGAGTCCCTGATTTCAACAGTAAACATATCGAAAACTAGATTGATAGACGGATGCAACAAAATGTGTGTTTATTGTAAAATCTGTAAGAATTTTATACAGAAATTATACAGAAGTTTCGAAATAGTTCTAAAGGCTGCTGACAGATGGCGCTGTACGATGCGCAGTTGATAACGGTATCAGCATGTATAAATAAACGCATCCTCTGCAGTTACTCTTTGCAATCACATCATAAAGTTTTCGAAATGTTGAGCATCCGCAGTACGGAAATGTCGCAAACAAACAGTGCAGTTAGCCATCATATCCTGTAATGTCTCAAGCAGAAATGGATTCAGATGCAACACAGATAGTCGATTCATGCTCATCCAGCGTGGTGGAATGGTTCTGGTGTCTGTCAGTTGCCCCAGAAAAGTGGATACAAGGAGTCAGGTCTAGCGAATACGTAGGCCAATCCATCTCTGCGCTAGTAAACTTGCAATAATCCAGCACAGTGACTATATTCCGAAGTATTCATCAAGAAACGGAACACCTGTTTGGTGCGTTGTGGACTGGCCCCATTTTGCATGAAACACTCGGTGCCTGGTCCATCACCCAACGCTAGCTGTGTGCTGACAAATTGTTCCGAAATTGCAATGTAATTTCATGAGTGATCGCTTCTCACATGAAAAAAGGATCTATAACGCCTGGGCTACAATAACTTTGGCAGAGTGCAGTGGTTTCGCTTCGCACAAATGGAGATTTTCGGAATCCCGAAATCGCCAGTTTTGTTCATACATGTGGAAGTGTACTTCACCTGTCAAACAGATGCAGGCGAAGTCAAATAATGTGTTGTCAGTCACTGTGACAATCTACTTCGCAAAGTCAGCCCTCCGTCGCACAGCTCGTACAGTTACAGCCCGGTGGCTTTGGATTTTGAAAGGAAACGTGTGTAGGCTCTGTCTCAATGTCTTCTGCATGCTGAAACGCTTCATACCAGTCTCTGCTGCCTTTCTTCAGGCGGCTTGCCTTGGATTTTGCTGAATAATTCCAGAAATCGAAGCGGCGTTTTCAGGAGTAGCTAGAGTGTGCGTGGGGGCAACATTTCCTTACTAGATCATCAGCCATGTTACCTATCCGTTGAAATTTGGTGAAGAGCTTGACTTTTTCATCAGGTCGTTTGGAACATTAAATCGTGTTTGAAAACTGCGCCTTGTGACCTTAGGACTGTTTTCTAACGTGTCTTATTCCATCACCAGAAACACACGTTGTTCAGTGGAACACATGATTTCAACTATCCCTTCAGTACGCTAACCTTCTTTCACGTTATCAAGATGAAACTGATCGCTCTAAACTGCGCTATTCATGGGCACTACGTATTGCGATTACAGCACCTTCTGTTAGCAGCAGTTTGAACTATTTCGGTACTTCCGTATAACTTCTTACAGATTTCACAATAAACATACCGCTTGTTCCACTCGTCTATCTATCTCAGTTTTTGAAATACCTAATTTTGAAATCAGATGCTTCTTCGCTGAACACCATGTATGGCTGTGTATTGTTCAATGAATTCTATTCATGATTTTAATGAGTGTTGCATGATGGGCGGCACTGACGAAAACATTAGTGTATATAAGCTGTGTACTGTTCCGAAGTCTGCTTAGTACTTAACAAAATTTCAACAAAACATAAATTCATTGCTGCACACAAGGCTATCTGGGGGGCTAGGGACCATTCACTTGGGGAAGCATTTAGGGCTTTCACAGAATCTCTTAGATGACATTCGAAGGCGTATGACTCTGAAGACGCTGTTGGTGATTTCATTAAACATTACCGTGATAGTTGGATAGACAAAAATACAAAAAATGGCTCTGAGCACTATGGGACTTCTGAGGTCATCAGTCCCCTAGAACTTAGAACTACTTAAACCTAACTAACCTAAGGACATCACACACATCCATGCCCGAGGTAGGATTCGAACCTGCGACCGTAGCGGTCACGCGGTTCCTGACTGACGCGCCTAGAACCGTACGGCCACACCGGCCGCCGACAAAAATACAGGGAGTAAACGGAGACAAATAGGATATGATAGGTACTCAACCTGTAAGTTTAGCAAATAATGCAGTAGAGATCAGTGATAGTGAATTTTAAAGAAAACCTGGTTTACTAAATCAAAATTCTTAAAAACACAAAGAACTCGATGGCTGTTCACCGAAAGATATAGAAACACATGGTACTATGTTTCGTATGACAGAAGTACATAAAAAAGCCATTAGAAAGGAGAAAAAAGCCCCAATGTTTCGAAATATAACATCATTATTAAAGTGTTGTTAAAGGGTGTATGTAACTGGCAATGGCATTATCGGCATTCAAAATAAGAAAATTAACGTCGACTTTCACAATGCGCCTACTGCAACGATCTCAACGAAATAATTGTCTAATTACAATCGCTCACAGCATTGACCACAGTCAGGAATACAACTCGTTCGAATGAAACCATTTCACAAATTTCAGAACTTCGAGCAAGACATAATATTGAATAGTTACGGAGACAGTTTTTCAGGAGCTCCATAAACGAACACAGAAGACACTCCCATGTAGGCGCATTATAATTCGAGGTTTCTACAATTTATGGCTGTTGGGTCTTGTAGATATGAGATAGTGTTCATCGAAGAACGAAACTTTCAAATACATTTTAATGGTCATTGACACATACTCATAATTTCCCTGGGCCCTACTGTGGAAACGTAGGTAAGACAGTTATACAGGTATTTTAGCAGTTGATGCAGAAAGAATCCAATCGCACCCTAAACTGTCTGTAAGAAGATCATTATGCTGAGTTTTATAATGAGTATTTCAAGATGCTAATGGAAGTGTTTGGGACACACAACTACTCGACGTAGGCAAGCACAAAGTATGATGGAACGTTTGAATCAAACGCTAGAAGCATGAATTTGAATGCATTTTAATCTTTGGGGTTTTTACAAATGGAATGATACCCTCTCACAAATCGTTGATCTGTGTAGCTGGACCATGTACGAATAACGAAAATGAAAAAAAGTTGCCATTCATTATAATGAACTTCTGAATACTATGTACAGTATTATTGAAAGGATAGATCTGTGCAAACAGAAATTTAAAGTATATCAAATAACAACACCTTCCAAACTGTTCATCAGACGTATTTACAATTTCCAAAGTGCAACGAGTAAACCTAAGCCCTTACATCTTACAGGACAGCAGTGAGTGGCAATAATTTTTATACAGAAGAATTACAATGAAACAGTGAATCAGAAGTAGTTTTTTTTACAACAAGGCGATAGGGGTAGAAGGTCTTCGTTAAATGGCTCGGTTTCCCATCACCACGCAACCTCCAACATTCCAGTAGCATAACATGCATGACAGGAAGCTCAAAGCAGAGGTAGTGTTATTCTGGGGAAGTTACCAACAGAACTCCACGTCTAGACGTATAACTGTTGCTGGGAATGAAACATGAGAAGCGACTCGCAAATGGCGGCAAGGGAATCAGTCTTATAGATGAGGCCTGCAGACACTGGATATCATGTACACACCAAATGTCATGTCGCTGATCGAATTTCAGCCGACTAGACAAGGAAATACGAGACGGGATACTGCTACTGGCCATTTTATTGCTACATTTGTAGCAGATAATGCAATGCATGCTAAACTTAAAATTGGTTATGGGGTTAAGTTTCAGTTGCGTTATGAAGGCAGCTCATCAGCCACTAAAGATAAAGAATAAGAAGAAGGAGGCCACCTCAGGATGTTTAATAAAATGCATTTCGTTATCACTAGCGGAAGTTAAAAGAGCTCCAAATAGAAAACGTTTTCAAGTGCCTAGATTCCTAGCACTTCCTACAACATCATGCAGAAACATTCTCATCGTGATTCCAGCTCTGACAGGACCTCCAGCAATTCATTCTTTAGCTGACAACCAGAACAGTGAAAAATGCGGAAAAAATGCGGAAAAAACACAGCAGTAGCTTCATGAAACGAAGGGACATAACAGGTTCATGGAAGTGGCTATAGGGGGAAACGACTGTATTTAAAATCACACAGGAACGATCTTGAAGTGCTCATTAAAAAAAAA
Source organism: Schistocerca piceifrons (assembly GCF_021461385.2). Lineage (NCBI taxonomy): Eukaryota > Metazoa > Arthropoda > Insecta > Orthoptera > Acrididae > Schistocerca > Schistocerca piceifrons. Next base: position 450,793,319 of record NC_060138.1, on the reverse strand, counting down.
TGCTATCCGACAGATGACTGACAAATAACGATCTTCTAAATTCATCAAAAAGTTCTCTATTGCAAGATTTCATGGAGTGTCTATGTGGTCTAAACTACCAAGGACTATATGAAAATCTAATGAACGCGGAACCGTAAATTTAAAAGTGGAGAGAGCACCTGGAACTCATTGGGTAGCATATTTCGCGGGAAGAACCTGAAATAACATCTACTACTTTCATTCATTTAGCTATTGACATCCATCAGAGCTTCCACTATACTGGTGACCACGTATTCTACAACGTTAATCACTATCAAAACTTCAGTATATACCTGTGCACAGACTCAGGTCCCGTATTCATCCTGAGAGCTATAAAGAGGAAGAAGATATAAAAACAATACTCACGCACATTAGTTAACTTAAGGAACAATGCCATATATTTTGACTCTAACCCTTTGTTGCCTGACGGTACTTAAAAGTACCAGTAAGTTTTGACTCTCATTATTTTCTCGTGGTGCAGTTTCGTGATCTGAGAGCCTGTCGGTACGTAACAGTAACTCTGCTCTACTGTTTCATAGATGTTATTGTGCAATACATAGATCTCTCTGGCAGTCCGAGCTTGAAATTGTTTTTCGCGCGCTGCTGTGAAAACAGAAGATTGTATGTGCTTGTTTCCATGGTATTGCCTGAATTTGGGGGAATTTATTGAAACTCCCGTTGAGTTTTCCATTGTACGTACTTACCTTCTTTGTTGTTTTATAATAGTTTGAAGTATTGCGTCACAAGTGAATGAGATAAAGTGGAAAATATAAGGCGGACTTATTAGTACCGTCAGGTTGTGCGAACACTTTATTGTAGCAACAGTGCGTTACCTCTCACTAGTTGCTCTGTCCACTTTTTCTCACACAGAAATTCGTAAATACATTTGCCTGTGGAACAATTAGAACAAACAGGAAAGGTTTGCCAGGGAATTTACCTAGAGAAAAATGTCTAAATCAAATCACAGAGATTCATCTTTAGACCTAACAGTATTTCAATGGAAGGAAAATAAAGTAGTGTATTTTGCGTCAAACTTTCATGGCACTGAACAGAGAGTAGTGACAAGAAAACAGAAAGATGGAACTAGTATGACTATACCATATCCAGTTATTGTATGTGATTACAATAAAAATATGGGTGGTGTGGAATCATGCAGACAGATTACGTTCAACTTATGGTCTTGGCAAGCGATCAAAGAAATGTTGGCACCGTCTCTTCTGGGGAGCAATAGAAATTGCTTTTGTCAATGCTTACGTCAGTTTCAGTGATCTACATGGGGCACTGCCACTGCTGGAATTCAGGCGTGCTGTGGCACTAGGGCTAATGAATGAACAGCAAGTGCCAAATCTCAAAAAGAGAAACTGTGGTAAAGATGAAATAACTCTTCCAAAGAGGAGGAAGGATAACTTTTCTGTTCCGAAGGATGTACGTCTTGGCAACCGAGGAAACCATTTTGTAGTGTTCAGTTGTAAAAGAGGACGATGCGAAATGTGTGCGAAAAATAAAATTAAGTCGAGACCACATTCCCAATGTAGTGCATGTATTGTGCTGCAATGAGAAAAAGAAGTTTCCTATAATTTCATGAGGTATCACTAAATATGTGATATGTATATACCGTCAAAAATGTATAGCTAAGTTACTATGTATTGTGAAGTTGCTCTAAAATAAATTTATGCGAAATTAAAAAAAAATTCAGAAACATCATATTTCTGTTAATTAATATTCTAATGTAAAAATATTTAATATTTATGTGGAATAAAGTACAATTTATAAAAACTGGAGCATTTTTCTGTGCATGTTGTGATTCTGTCCATGGAGTCTGACGGTACTTCTGAGTACCAGGAGGAAAAAAAGTTGTGAAAAATAAAATAAAATTTTACAAAAAATCCTACCGTCATTTGAGGGCACAATAGCATAAATTCTGCAAAGAAAATGTTAAAAAGTAAATTTTTTCTTACGTCAAGAAACAAAGGGTTAAAACATCGATCACCAGTAATGCATGCAAATTATTTTCCACCAATCGAATCAAGCTGAGGGTATTTGAGTACTTTATTGATAGGTCTAAAAACGTATGATACTATTCCTAATATCACGACAGCAAACAGCGATCTATATCTGGGTAGTGGTAAAGTTGTGCAACACCCCACAGTACAGATGACATTGAAGATTTAAATACGCACCTAAAATCGGCAATACCAGGTTTTGAGCTAAGGGTGAATGCTTATAACGGAAATAAGGTTGATAGGGGGGGGGGGGGAGGACTTTACACAGGAAAATTCTGCAGTACCGGTACAATATTTTTGAAAGGGTAAAATTCTGCAGAACGACCAGAACAAATTTTACGAGTCAGCTAATTCAGTGGAAAACCTGCTGGGTAGCGCAATTCAAGTAGGGTGCAATATTGTAAGGAATTCATGTCTTGCGACAAACTGATCACACAATCCGTGGATTCTTCCCTACAATTGCTCCAGGATGTCAAATTGTAGAGATACCAAGCAATGTCATTTAAAACACAGTGTGCCGCTACCGCTCAGGTTCGAACACCGTCTCAAGTATACGTACGGTGTACTTCATGAATGTGACTAAAAGAGTGTAAGATTTTACCACATTACTGATAATTACGTCCGGCAAGAGCGTGAATAGAGCACTTATTTGCCGGAGCGGACATAAGAAAAATCATGATAATATGTGGGACCTGAATCTATACTTTCGTAAAATTATTCTCTGAACTCTTGATTATTCAACAGTGCGCGACTCGTAGCCTTCTTAATATAAGTTGCGTGAGGCGCTTTTAGCATATGTTAAAACTGAGGTGTACGTGGAGCTTTCATACTGACAAAAAACCAGAATCCTAATCTCAGGGATTGCATTTCGTATTGTCACATTAAAATATTGGTGCAAGATATCTATAGTGTAGTGAAATTTATTTAAAAGAAACCTTTTAATGAAATAAAGTATTTCATTCTTTCTTAAAGTAATAATTTTCGTCTTGCCGAAAAGCGGCCATTATTTGAACTTAATGGAATGTTCTTAGTTTTTACTTTTGTACAACACAAAATAGTATATTAATTTTCCTTTCCTTAATAAGTAGGTACGAGTCTTTTAATGGACTCGTTGATGACGGAACGCAATGAAATTTATAATGAAATTTTTCCTACGCAAGATGTCTGCCAAGAATGGTCGAATGTTGGACCATTCTGGTCGTTTATCACGCGTGTTGAAAACCTTACAAATAATACTTTTATTTCTTCATGAAGGTCACTAGGTATATGAAGGAAAAAATACACAATCAGCGTAAATTGTCGAATATTATTTAAAATTTACAACTTCAAATGCGTAATGGCTGCCATAGCGTGTGTTAGCTTCGAGGCTAGAGCAGAGAGTCAGTAACAACGCTGGTCTTTTTAGTTTCTTTCGTCAGCGAGTAAAAGAATAATCTGTTAGCATAGAAATACTATACAGTTATCTTATAGAGTCTGTTTGTACCATTATTATTTCATCTTACTGTAAATTACCATTATGAGATCTAATTGCATGAGCATTTTTTGCTATTTTTGCTATTTTCATTTTACTTTGTTTTGTGTCTGACTTCTGATCGCACGTTTTAATATTTTGTACTGTATATCGGTACAACAGTAACTGTTCAAACATTAGGTCATCTTGAGATTTCGGTCCAAAACAATCGGCCAGTCGACTTTTACATGAAAGAATTCCTGATAATGTTCCATTTTGAAGCAGGATAAGTGTATGATATAAAACCAGCAAATGCAGCCAACAGCACGCCAAATTACAACTGAAACACCTCATTTTAACATCAAAGAATCATCAGTTCCTTAAGTCATTGGGGTTGAAACCATGCAAGAACAATGTTGTCAGTCGGTGTAACTGATCAGTCGAATATGGTGAGAGAATCATCCATCAAGAATACTTGTTGCGCTAATTTTGCTTTAGCGTTGTTCAAGAAGATCGACAAGATCTGCGAAGTTATCTAGTACCAAGATGCTTTGACCATTCCAAGCAACAGTTTCCTGGATTTTGAGGGGAAATTCGGGAAAAAGGATGGAACTCTACACATAACATAGTTGCTTTCCTCTTTCAGAAAATAAGTTTGAGCTAAATGGTACCGAAAATGTCTCCATTCATTTAAGTATCAATCTTAAAAACATACATTTCAGTGTCAAAATCAGACGTGAATGGTTTAGAAAATACAGGATAGTTTATGGAGAAAGAAGCATCATCTGTCGAATACAAAAGACTTTGCGCATGCATACCTTTCAAGATGCTGATGGATTATATTGAAGATATGAAACACATTCTACTTCATGTTGGATAGAAACTTATTTTAACATGAACTGGAATGAATGGTAATGCATATATCCCAGAAGGAGGTACTGATCCAGAAGATAACAAGACTGTGCTAGAGGAATTCATTTGGAAAATGCCCCATACCTCTGCAACCGATAAATAATGTTTAACAGTTTTAAAAATGCTTGGTTTTGGCAGCTGCCTTTTAAATTTCAGATCATGTGAGCTACGTGAATATTCTCTAATTCCAGGATCATTCCAACAATCATGGACTATTAAGGCATCAGCGAAATTAGAACATCATGATTTATTATAACTGCATATTAAATTGGAAGGTAAAGTCAACCTCAAAACTTCATATGAGCGAGTTAGAGAATTGGAGTCTGAGAAATGCAAAAGTTTACCTTAATTCAGAGCTCTACTCATATGACAACTTAAGAAAAGATTGATATAATAGTGTATAAAGCTTGCTTTTCGATAGTATGAAAGTTTCGTTCTGCATAATATGAGAGTGAGAGAATGAGCAGTATCGGTTGTGTCCTAAGAAATTAAGAAGTTAGCTCCCAATTATTGTTACACATAGCTCAGTAAGTGGACCAGTCGATGATTGAATTGAATTTACAGCTCCTCAAAACTTCCCAGCATTTTCGTCAATACTACATAATCTCAACATCAGCTACCTACCACCTACCGGCATTTTTTAGAGACTTGTATAAACTAACAGGCGTTTATAACACATAAATAGTTTCACTATGGCATCTCAAACTGCAAATATTATAAGTGACGTTCAAGGCTTTCTCATTGAATATGGATCCTTCACACTTAAAGGCGTCACATTCATCACCTTCAAAAATGAGGCGTATTACAATGACACTTCCTACAATATTTGATTTGAGAAAAATTTTAGAAACATTTAATGCATCGAAACGCTTAGAATTGCATTATAGCTTAACCAAAATTTTCATGGATTTCACTGGAACAATGATGGACTGATATTTGGAGATATTGTGACTTCACTTAGAAATTTCGATCATATTCAATCAGTTGTTTACGTGAAAGGTAGCAACACATCATTACGCAGATATGATATTTACAAGAAAGCTGCCGGAAGAAATCTAGAAATACAGATGAGGTATGTCCTCCACTGTACTCTCTTAGGATGAAGAGAAATGTGGAGATGAGGAATTGTTTTATGCATGCATTAAGTAATGTAAAACTACTATTAAAACGGTGGAAAATGATTTCTATTTAAAAAAGATCCCTTTAGCACTCACCTCCAGCAGCTGCAGCATCATGCAGCCACCTTCAGTGAAAGCTGCGCTTATACTGCATGAAATCTACCTCCACCACTACTCACCCAGCCAGTTATATAAGGAACGCTGGAAACACATATTTTAGTTCCGTCTACTCATAGCATTCATGTGTGTTCCTAGCATCATCAACACCATCATCATGAAGAGATCCAGCTGCAGCAGCATTCGCAGCAGCAAAGGCACCAAGTGCCCTCCTTTTGAGAGTGATGGGGATGATAGAATATCACTACTTTTGCTCGTAGACAATAAATATGCAGTTTAAATGGAGCACATTATAGAATAAGATCTAGTACAGAAGTACCAGCTATATATAGGGTGTTCCAAAATAATGTATCCACTCTTTGAAACATAATATTTCTTTAATGAAGGAGACGTAAATACAATTTTTATGAGTAATAATTTAGAAGGCGGTGAAAATCATAACAACGCTTTCTTTTGTTGCATGATTGTCAGCAAACGTGGCGTTATCGTTTTAACAACGGAAATGGGTGCTAAAGTGTTACTGGAAAACAGAGAATGTGAGTGCGGTACACCGCCGTTGGAGAGTTGAATTTGGAACACCGATGAAAGTGACAACTAAAGAAATCAGAGGTAAGTTTGAAGTCGAAGGAACGGTGCACGGTATGAAGAAGGGACATAGCGGACGAAAAGTTCAGCAGACAATGAGAGTGTTGATGCAGTAATCCAGGCATACACACGATCCCCGAAGAAATCTGTGTCGCAATGCTCTCGTGAGACTGGGATCTGCAAAAGCAGTGTTTATAGAATTTTGCGGTTTCCGAACTTCAAGCTTTACATTCCAAGACTTCTCTATGTTCTTAATGAGGATGATGCTGATAGGCGAAGCGAAGTTTTTGAGTGGTTCATTAAGCAACGTTTCCAATACCGAATTCTTTGGTTAGATGAAGCGGAACAATTAACCGCCATAACTGCGTGTACTGGGCCAGGGAGTATCCATACGTAACCGAGCAAAGGCATGTTAATCTACCAGCAGTAACAGTCTGATGTAGCGCCACCTCACTTTCACCTGGATGTGAGGGCATTCAGCAATCGTACATTCCCTGCCAGACGGATAGGACGAAGAGGGAGTGTGGAGTATCCCGCTCGATCTCGAGATTTAACTCCTCTACACCTCTTTCATTGGGGTACTCTCAAGAACACAGTTTACGCTGCGAAACCACACACACTGGATTATCTTGGAGAGCAAATTGACCAAGCATGTGTTGCTATTCCGTTGGAACAATAAAGTTGGCATGTCGCTAGGTCGTAAGTCGTTGTCGACGGTGTATTGCGATGTATGGACACCAGTTTGAACATTTACCACCTTAAGTCGGACCATAAGGCACCTAACACCACAAAAATTTCATTTCTAACCTCAGTTACAAAGAGTATATACATTATTTTGGTACACCCTATATACACGGGTGAGTCAAATGAAAATCTTAAATTTGTAATAACAAATCGAAATTTCGCGCCGTTGTCCTGTCTTCTTATCATGGATTGAGTGATATTCCTTATCACATCGGCACTCATCGAAGCACATGCTCTGACAGTTCTCTCTCTCTTCAGGTGTAGTTGGAATGTCTTTATAAGCAATGCCTTTTACGAATCCCCACAAGGAAAAATCCAAAGGCTTCAAGTCTGGCGAACGAGCCGGCCATGACACGTCTCCTCCGCGCCCAATCCAACGATTTGGGAACTGTCTCTGCAACTCATTTCTAGCCATTAGCGAAAAATGTGCCGGACGCCCTTCGTGTTGATACCACACCCTGTTTCTTGTTCCAAAAGGTATTCTTCCAATAACAGATCTAATGTTTCTTGCCGGCATGTGTTGTACGTCCTACCATTAAGATGTCCTTTGATGAAATAGGGGATTTAATTCTGTCCTCCAGAATCCCACGCCATATATTCACCGACCACGGTTTTTGGTGTACAGTTTCCTGCAGTCAACATGGATTTTCAGTTGCCCAAGAATGCATGTTATGCAGCTTAACATTTCCATGGTTCGTGAATGTAGCCTCGTCAGTAAATAAAATCAAATTAATAAATGTGTCATCCCTCTGAATCTGAAGTTGAGCCCATCGGCAGAATTCATTGCGACGCATACAATCTGTACCAGTTACTTCTTGGTGGAGACTGATGCGGTAAGGATGATATTTATGGGGATGCAGAACACGAACAACACTACTCTGTCTCATGCCACATTATCTTGCGATGATGCAAGATCAAGGATCTCGAACCACAATGGCTAGAGTACCAATTTCTGTTTCCTTGTTAGTAACTGTCCTTTTCCGGATTTGTTTCCAATGCGTGAAAGATCTAGTTATTCTCAATATATCATACACAAATTTAAATGTACGACGTGTAGGGTAACTACGTTGAGGATATCTTTCAGCATATAAGTCCTAGCTCTCTCTAAATTTCGTTGGCGTTCTCCGTAAATGAGAAGCATATCGACTTGTTCTTCGAAGGAATACATCATTCACATTCGCTTCATTCGACGATACTAGTCTTTCCTTTCCTATTAGTGTTGTATTGCGAAACCATCAAATGGTGTTTACATGTCAATGGCACCTTAGGTGAATACGCCGTATTCGGCGAATACTTATTATTTGCACTATATACGAGAGAGAATTGTCAGAGCATGTAGTTCGATAAGTGCCCAAGTGATAAGAAATACCATTCAATCCATGATAAGGATTGCAGTATCGCATTGATACCAATGGACATCACTTCGAACACCCTCTGTAAATGGACGTTCATGCCACCTTTTGGACTTTTGTTGACCTTCAAAGCTCTTACCTTTACACGTCATTGGATTCGTCTCGATAGCCGCTCTCAGAAAATAAATACCAAACTATAGCATCCAATTTAAAGAAACAAAGCTGACCTTCATATCTCACCACTCCAGGTCTCTGATAATGATCACGTTGACGAATTGGTTCAAGACTTACAATATATATATGCTAGGGATGCTGGATGCTGGGGAAGAAGCTGGTGAATGGAACTGAATCAACCGAGGCTGAGTTTTTACTTAAGCGTTTGTCCTGTGTCCCTCCACTTGAATGTGTGAATGTGTGTGTAATTTTTTTCTTATGATATTTGTAGACTGTTGTAATTTTTTTTTTCAGAAATGATGGACGTGTTAGGTTGACACCCATATAACCTGCACCAACTTCTTGGCCTTCACAATCTCTACTGACGACATCACCTGGACCTGCGATGCCAGTGGCCAAGACAGCCCATGGGAGCAGCCACAACACAACATGAACCAGACGACAGTGGCTGTCAGCGGTGGTGCCAATGCTTGGGCCATCACAAGTGAAAGTGCCATCACCTGCACTCTCAACATCTCATCAGTGACACCTGGTCCCTCACGAGAAGCAGCATCATCGCTAACGTCAGACGATTTGGATTGCGTATTTGTAGTTTTTGAGATCAGCCATTAGTCAGCTGCAGTCTCTTCGCCTGATATGATAACAAGGATACAATTAATCAGAAATGTCACATACATAGACCTGCTGTACTCATTGTTTCTTGATGCACTTGGGGATAGAATATTGATATGCCCGCTAAAGCCCACTGGGCAGGGCAGGTGATTAGGATTGTGGAAAGGGCCAAATAAGTTTGGGGTCAGTTTCATCTTAAACTTGTAATTTATTGTAATTTAATAACACATTTACAACCAAAGCGGCACATAGTCGAACTTTTACAACTACGAGTTTCGAAATGCAATTCTTTCACGGCTGAAGGCCTCCAAACAAGAAATTTGAAAAGCAACAAGATAAAATGCAGTAAAAATTGCAAATTATATATATATATATATATATATATATATATATATATATATATATATATATATATATATATCTAGGCTGAAAGCCTCAGGGTAAGAGTGGATAAACAAATATAAACTAGTTACAATACAAACGGCTGAAAGCCACTCAATAAAATTTTCAAGATTTTAAAATAAATTACCATAACCTTAGAAAGGCGGAAGGCCGCAATGTTTAAGCTTGAAAGCTAATTTTAGGAATAAGATTCCAAGCCGCAATGTTTAAGTTTGAAAGGTAATTTTAAGAATAAGATTCCAAAATTAAAAAAAAAAACATAACCATAAGCCTTAAGTTTTAAGTAGTTGAAACTGGACTAAAAGAAAAGACAACACAACGGCAATAACCTTTGAACAAATATCCACTTGCTGGAATTCAAATTTAGTTACATAAAACGCAGTAAAACCAAGAATTTTTCTTTTATCATCGGGTATGATAGATTAAAAAAAGACAATTAAACACCGGTGAGAAAGACAATAAAAACAACAGCACTCAGAAGCCTTCAGTGGGTCGGTCTGCCCTCGTTCACTTAGGTGAGACAAGTGGTGAGACCAACTACACTTGATCCATTGGAACCCAGCCAAGGGACAGCCACGGACCGACCAACAAACGACTTGCTTGCCACCAATCAGTACATGAGAATTCAAACGCAAAATGTCACAGACATGATTAGCCACAATCAAATATGTATGCGTATTAAGCTGTCAAAACTACACGCCGTGTTGGGCAGCGACAAAAGGTGAGGAAAGGACACTGCCTGAAATTACGTTAGTGATCAGGGCAGACAACCGGAATAACAGTCACAAAGCAGCAAATTCCGCTGGTGCAATTGAATTTTAGTCAACCATTATAGTTAATTCCATCGCATGGTGGCTAAATTTCAGCAATACAAACACTCAGTGTCACTCACAGGAAAACCTCCCCAGCAGCGAACCACCGAAACGAACTACACAACATGAATGGAAGTGGCTTGGGTACTTGAAATCACTACTCAACTTTGACGTCCTGGGTCGGTGAACCACGAAGCTCATAGCGATCGGACAGCTCCACCCACGCTCCGGTACTGGGCAGGGACCGCCAGTGGACCCAGCCGACTGCAACGCGCTGAGATAGCTTCCCTGGTCCGCAGCAACCGACCGACTGCCTGCTGGTCCGTCTGCGACTGCTGCTCCGTCGCGACTGCACTGCTGGTGCATCTCCCACACACTTGCAGACACACGAAGGCGGAAATACTGGCTCTGACCCAACCATGCAGAGGAAACACACCCACTGGCTAAACGACGTCCCTGCACCAGGAAAAGACCAACTCAAGTCCCACAAGATGGTAATTGAAGGGGCCCAGGAGCACTCGGTGAACCAGTTACATGTCGCCCGATGAGACGACTAACCTCTCAGAAGCAGTACACCGACAACATTTAAAACAACTTGTTAAAGGAAATAACGCCAACTACACACAACCTGACAAACACTTGCACGAAGACGTGAACGATACCCAACAGTAACAACGCACACACTAAGAGAAATCGGATTTGATGCACACACACATAGCCGACTCACTCATGATCAGCGAGCCAAAACGCGTCGTCCAGTAGGACGACCGATAGACCATCCACAAAGACCATGGCCCGACTCAAGTGATGGTTAGCGGCAATCATCGGGTGAGCCATGTCAGCGCAGACCTCACTGCTCCAACACGACTGCACTAGTGCCGCATTGCAGCTCCCCCACTGGCAGGTCCAGACTGTGCTCCAGACGCGTTCCAACTGACTGGCAACCTGAACTCGCAACCCGAACTGCTTACGACAGACAAAGACCGGGAAGTGAAAGCAGTGCAGCAGAGATAACACGTGATGGTTATATCAATAGGCGCTGCTGCTGCCACTGACCTGCAGACAAAGCAGCAACTCAGTGACAACAGAAATTGAAACTAACATAGCGAGATGGCAACACGAAAAGAAAGCAAGATGAAAAATAAGAGATGGCACGAGCGCGAGCCATGCATGGCTCAAATATCTTTTGTCCACATTTATCATATGATCAGGTATTGTGACCCTACCCTTTCCCTAAATGCATACCTACCCATTTCGGAAAGGCAACTTTGCAAGATCTCAAATGATCTGCTGCGATTAAGTGTACATTTACGCTATCCTGTGAGTTCACTTTTCTCCAAGGAGGATGCCTCTGAAAGCATTATTATACAGGGGTGATAATGGCATGATATTGTGGGTAACCTCTGTTGCTGAGTGGACTGAGGACTCTATCATGAAGCCATTGCAGGCCTGAACTTCTGAATGTTAGGAAAGAGATCCCAGGAAAGTTCTAGAACCCTGTATGTGGAATTCATGTGTCATTGCTTGATCCATTATATGAGGGGACCTTACATTCCTCTTCCAGAGGATACAGATAGAAAACAGGCTGTCATCTATGTCTGAAATAAAGACAAATATGGCTTTGCGTGGACATTTCTGGCTTTGAAGAGAAATTGTAAGAAAATGCACAGTGTACAGGTAAACAAAAAGTGTGTAATATCCTTGGGCACTATAAAAATGATGGTATTGAATTCCACATAAGCCTTGATAAGATAATTAAATTTGAGATGCAGAATCCCTATTCATCTGTTGACATATACGGTCTGAAGCAATGTTAGTCAGATGATGGTGATGTTATGCACATAGTTGTGGACCTCTCCACTTCTCCAAATTTGCTGGTCGAGATGCGAGTCAGTAATCTCCCTGCCTTTCTTGCATTTTTGTCGTAGACACCGGAACTCGTTTGCTAAGATTCAGTGACTAATGCAGCATTTGGTGGTTTATTATACACAAGACCTGTTACATGACTACTGAGATGAATAAGTGCTTACAGTTTATAAATACTCTCAATAAGGACCAAGTACCCTTTGCTGTGTACGCCGACTCCGAGTGCATTCTACCTCATGTGGCGGCTTGTGCGAGGTGTAGAATATCGCTGATCTACCGTTGTGCTGCAAGGGTGTCACACATGACAATTAAAAGGGCTTGCTACGAAAAGAAACAGCACCCCAGACCACCACAACCGGTTGTCGGGTCTTATGTTGGGCAACACTCATGTTGGTATCTCACGGCGGCCTGAGGCTCTTCCAGACGCGTCTTTGGCCTGGAGTCTCATTGACTGGAATAGGATCGTCTTCAGTGATGAGTCTTGCTGCGAACTGAGCGCAGATTACGAGCAAAGACGTGACTGGAGATGACCTGGACAGCAGTGGGACACAAATATGACTGTTGTTCACCATGCGACCCTACAACCAGGAGTGGTGGTCTAGGGAGCTATTTCTTCTGATAATAGGACCCCTTTGGTTGTCACCCGCGGCACTCAGAAGACAGACGTATGTCGACGATATTCTACACCCTCTTCTGTTGCCCTTGATTGTAAGCCGTCCTTGGTTTACACCACCAATATAATTCCCACCATATGGTGAGAGTTTCTACTCCTTGTCTTCATACTTGCCAGACCCTACCTTGGCCAGCGAAGTTGCTGGATCTTCCCAAATTGAGACGTTTGGAGCAGTGTGGACAGAGCCCTCCAACATCTCGGTATTTTGACGATCTAACCGTGAGCAGGACAGAATGTGGCACAGTATCCGTAAGAAAGACATACAGCCCGTCTATAAATCAATGCCAACCGAATAACTGCTTCCATAAGGGCCATAGGTGAAGCAAAGCTATATTGACTTGCTCAATTTGTGGAGCTCCCTCTCTTGAGTAAACCATTAAATTTTTCTGAAATTGTAATAATTCGTTTATCCGTACATGTACGTCTTGTCTATTGATTTCCGTCACATTCTGTTAATTCCTTCGTGGTGAGTTATTTCTTTCGTCTTAGAGTGTACTTCATTTTGAAAGAGAACCACCAAGAATATTACACTGCACCTCCGGGACTCACTAAGATTCATGTAGACAACACATCAGAAAGTTGCTGAAACCATGCATCAGGATGATGCTAAGATTACGATTGTAACAGAGAAAGAGAGCTACCCATACGAATATTTGGATTGGACGGAGAAACTCAACGATACCACTAAGTCGTACATAACCACATTCCCTAGAAAACCTAGAAGCACTGCTATATTGGATGCCGAGTATGGGCACAAGGTGAGTGTCTTTCACGAGTTTTACGTTTACAATTTAGGGGAAGATGCAAAGCTTTATGTGGTCACCGATGTACGCTAACGATTTTCTAACGATTCTACTGCATTCTAATGCATCGCGCCAGGGTCTTAGAGGTCTGCATGCTGAAGCTCAAATGTGTCAACATTAAGCTCTAACCAATGTTGATGCACGGTTGTTTTTGAGCAATATCTCCATAGGCATGCCACGGGAAATAACCTATGAATGCACGAACAGCTCGATGAAACATTCAACGATTTCAATTAAATCATTTACTCGGAAGTAAACAATTTATATGAGAATGCCATTTAACAATCTTTCTCTGTTTCGATAGCTGTCTGATGAGAAAATCGTCAGATTGGGTGCTTTATCATCTGAAGTGGAGGGTTCTGAAACAGAATACGTTTTGGTGGTAGGTTTATCGTATCCTGATAGTTTTTCATGACGCCCACATCAATCTGACTTTATGTTCAGAGCACCGAATAATGGGAAATGATCTTCAACTCAAGGTATTGACAACTCTGGAGGAAAGCTAGATACATTATATGTTATTGAACTCTCCAGCTATGTCTCAAGTTGGAGCTGAAACTACATAAAGTCACCTGTGCTATTTCCATCAAGCAGTGTAGCTGGTTGAAGAATTATATAGATGTTATCGAAAAGAGGGCTTCCGTGACGTGTCCTTTTGAGTAACATTTTTATAAACTTCTGCGTAATGTAGTTTTCTGGAAAAATATGGAAAATATTAGAGACCACAGCAAAATAAACTTAATGACACACTGTGAAGGGCGTAATGCACAGGATATTATACGCCAGGTCAAATTTTAAACGAGACACAATCTTTAATATAGCATACGTCACTCTAGGTTTCGGTAGAGTTAATGGAAGAAGTTTAAGTAGGTATGTGTACATTAGATTTATCTAAACTCTAAATGTATCAGTTCAATTATGAGCTAAAAAAATTAAGTTTGTATGGGAAATAACAGCCTCATCTGTTGAGTAAGGGGGTTTTAAGTACTTAGATGGTACCCCAATGCATTCTACATATCTAGATACGCATTTCATAATCCTTCTGAGATGAAATAGGCTAACAATAAGATTATCGCCTTGATGAAAGGTAAAGTGAATGGCTCGCCGAGTGTGGAGTTTGCAGGTCTTCGCTCAAAAAAGTTTGCATACTCTGCTGTGTCAGGTGCCACTTAGAGACGGGTGGCAGCATCCGACCTCGACAGCTCTCACAGTTGAAGATTACTTGAAGTAACCAAAGTGGTGTTGGCTATACTCCATCTCCTCTTTTTCATGAGATGTGCGAAATTAGTATTCAACCATGAAGACTATGTCGTAACTGAGAATTGGTCTATGTGACTGCAGGCTTTCTCTGAGTATTCCAGTGATGAAATCTTCTCTGGTGATCAGCCGAGTGGTAGCATCGTCTGATCGCAACGTTTCGATGATTTTCGTACCCATCGTCTTGAAGCGAAGTGTCATGATGCTTTCGTTCGTTCGTTGAATGACGAGCCACTCCTTGGCTCGAAGTGTTTGCAGTTCATGCTCGCTAGGAGCGACTCCTGCTGGTTTTTCTGTTGATCGGAGTTTACAGGCCTCTCGTTGATGGACTGGCGCGATGTTTACCTAAGACGAAAAGAAAATGAGACGCTAGTCGAGCTAATGATGGTGATGAGATGGATGCGGTGGTGGACGAGGTTGTCTCTTACTTTTGTCTAATGCGGAGAAAATTATTATCTCAGTAGTTCAGGCCAGCATGTGGTCGGCCTGTGGTGTTATCGATGGCCCAGGGCCTGGGTTAGCCGACGTCGGGATTGTCCCGACTTCTCGTAGAAAGCACGTACCATTTGCCGGCGTCTGTGCTGAAAAGTAATATGCCCGTGTCTTCGTCCAGCAGATGAGTAGAATACAGCATTGGTAGACGCATAGTGGGTTTGAGAGCTGTGTAATGATCCGATGTGCCAATAAGCTGCATAATCCCACACCACGGCCGCTTAGTCTAGCACTGGACGGACCAGCGTTAGATACAGCGTTAAGCCCTGTTACGGGGGCAGCGTCGACTGCGGGTGCAGCAGGGGATATAACGCTCAAATTAGCCATACTGCCCTACCTTTGACGTCACGAACATGCAGTTATCAAGTGAGCCGCTGGTCCAGGGTAGCCCCTAGGTATTTCGCCGTTGTTTTCATGGAATAGGGTCTAACAGGATGTTGACTGACGGCAGCTACTTTGGGGTGAAGACTACTGCCCTTCATCGACCACACTCCCTGTGCATCACACATGAGCTGGAAACGGTGTCTCATAGCATGAGTATTCATCTTATGAGTGGACAGTGCTATATCGTCGGCGTAAAGTAATAGTTCTACGTTCCCCATCCACGTTGCATCGAGTGCGTTCAGTGAGTACAGCAGTGGGCCGAATACTGACCTCTGTGGTAACCTACGCATATCTCCCGACCTGTGGGCGTCCTACCGTCTGCTCTGTCGTGGAAAGTCCTCCTTTCGAGGTAAGACCGGGGAAGGAAATGTGTGACATCGGTGGATGGCCCTGTCTCTTTGTACTAAGGTGTTAAGTACCGAGTCACGTTGTGCTGGATAGAGGCAACACCGAGGTTTAAGGTACAGGTCCGGGTCCGTGTAGGAACTCTTGTGGATTTCCCTTGCCATGTGACCACAATACAAAAGTGTAATTGACGTATCTGTTGAACACTTGTGGTTTAAGTTTGGTGCTACCTCTTCAAAGTGCTCCATATAAAAGTTCACAATACATGGAGCTAAGGGAAACCCATAGCAGCACCTTCAGTTTGCTCTTAGAACTTCGCACCACGTTTGAAATAATTGGTTGTTAGTGGATGACGGAAGAGTTTTATTGTGTGCGCGTCGAAATGGCCCTCGAGTAGGGCCAAGAAATGGATCAAAGCCATTCGGGTGAAAAGGGGTGTGGCACCAAAGCTGACTAGTGGGTCTATCTTGGTTGCTATGGAAGTCTGGCGGTAGATCGACACTTTGCTGCAAGATCCGGCATATAAAGAAGTGGGGAAAGACGCGACTACTTCTGTTACAAGAAAGACCATCGAACTTCTGACCAGTTCGGGACGACAGAAACACCATCAGGGAGCTTCACCCTAGGACACCGTCGTCATCACGACTGTATGGCCTCCCAAAGACCAACAAGGTGAATTCCACTGCGTCCTATATAGGCCGACATATGGGATAGCCAAGCATCTAGCAAAGCCACTAAAACCACTTGTGGGCCGTTGCCCACATCATGTCAAGAACTTGACAGAACATGTTAAGGTAATCCAAGGACTACGTATGGGCGAGGTGAACCTACTAGTCAATTTTGATGTCACGTCCCCATTCACCCGAGTACCGTTCGACGATTCCTCAGTTCTACTCGAGAGCCACATGTACGTGGACACAATCAAACTCTTCCGTCATCCGCTAACCACCACCTACAGCAAATAGAAGGTGCTGCTATGGGTAACTCTTAGCTCCAGGTATTGCCAACTTTTACACGGAGCACTTTGGAAATGTAATACTGAATACCACCTGCCATTCATTACCAAAAGTGTCCCACAGACACGTAAATTACTCGTTGCAAATGCTACTCTGAGATGAACAGGTTGACACACGAGAGGAATTCGTGACGTGTCGCATCAAACCAGTCGGAAGACTTCAAATGGTTCAAATGGCTCTGAGCACTGTGGGACTTAACTTCTGAGGTCATCAGTCCCCTAGAACTTAGAACTACTTAAACCTAACCAACCTAAGGACATCACACACATCAATGCCCGAGGCAGGATTCGAACCTGCGACCGTAGCGGTCACGCGGTTCCAGACTGTAGTGCCTAGAACCGCTCGGCCACTCCACTGATGACTCAAAATAAAAAAAAAAGAAAGATGTGGCCACATGGCAAGAAAAACCTGCAAGAATTCCCACGTCTTCCTAGTCGCATACCTGACAGCATCACGTTCATCTTGGAGGTAGAAGAGAACGGATGCCTACCCTTCTTGGACATTTTGAACAAGAGAAATCCGGAAGGTGCGTGGGGCACTCGACCTACAGGAAGAAGACACTCACGGACCTGTACCTTAATGCTCGGAGTTTCCACCATCCAGCGCAACGTAACCTTGGGATAAACAACTCAGTACAAAGAACCAGGTCTATTTGCGACAGGAAGGGCTTTCTGCAGGAGTTGCAGCATCTGGGGGAAACTTTCTGCAAAAATGACTACAACGCGACAGAAATAAGACGTACCTTACGTACAGACAAGGGGTGTTGGGGCAAACCAGAAGAAGACGAAGTTAAATGTATGGCGTTGTTGCCGTATGCCATGCAGCCGACGGCCAAGATCGCAAGCATATTGAAGAAGCACGAACTAACGACAGTCTACCAAGCAGCGCAAAAAGTTACGGACATGCCTGACAGGACCAAAGATCAGCTAGGCCTGCAGACGCCAGGTGTCTGCAGTAGCGAGTGCGAATGTGGGGTGTAGTTAATCGGGCAGACACAGCGATGTATCTCACAGGGCCGTTCGGAGCACTTCAGGAACGTACGACTGGGACAGAGAAACGAGTCCGCGGTAGCAGAACATAACATCAACGAGGGACACTCCTTCGAGTTTGAAAAGACGAAGAAGGTATGCAGTGCCAACGGTTTTCGGGACTAGGCTGTCAAATAGGTGGTGGAAATACGTCTGCACGACAATCTAGTAAACCATGATAACGAATTTCAGCTTAGCGCAGATGATAACGAATTTCAGCTTAGCGCAGCGTGAAATTATGCAGTTCAGAAAATACGTTAGGAACGCTCCATTCTGAAGGCGGCGGCGTCCGCTGACGGATTGCATATCAACAGGGACTCGACGCCCGTGCCAAGGCCACCCCACCATCCCCCACCACTGGTTGCATCCCATTCCCCCACCACCGACGCGGCACCCCCCAGACGTGTGATTTGCGAGCCTGCAGAAGTGGACAGCGGCCCAGTAACTATATACATAGGTGGAACACAGCATTCCGACACTTCGCTTGAATATGATGAGTCCGAAACTCATCGAAACGTTGCGACGAGACGACGCCACCACTCGGTTGATCAACCGAGAAGATTGCATCATTAGTACTGGTCTGTTGTGGCATAACGATAAACATGTCGTTTGTGCTGTAGGAATAGAAACCCTATTATACGCACGCTGTCCACATATGTGATTGCAGCTTCAGGTTCTGTATTTGAGATATCTAGACATTAGCAAAATATATTTATTTTGTAATTTTTTCCTTCAAAATTGATTTTTTCAAATCAATCTGGTAAGTTCATTTACTTTACATTTCAGATAGGAAAATCACACAGAGTTCTGTGTTCCTGCTTCCTTGACTATAGGAAAGTCTTGGATTGTTATTGTCTGAGAATAGACCCTCCCGCTTGCGCGCACACACACATCGAACGTGATAGCGCAGTGATTAGCACACTGGAATTCTCGCTTTATGGAGGACGACGCTTCAAACCCGCGTTCAGCCATCCTGATTTAGATTTCCTGTGACTTTCCAAAACCGCTCAAGGAAAGTGCCGGATTCGTTGATTCGAAAGCGAAAGGGCACGGCCGCTTTTCTTCTCCATTCTTCACTAAGCCGAGCTTGTGCTTCGTCTCTAATGACCTCGCCCCCCCCCCCCCCCGCACACACACACACATACTCTTCCGACTATCTGCCTTCACCTCAGCGTTTAACAGTGGAATTGCTCTTGCATTATTATTGTTAACTTCTTTACTTTTATTTCGAGTTTTCTATATGCTAAATCAGTCCTTCCAACAACCATTTCTCTTTCTATTTACACCAGTTTTTCCTACATCCATCTCACTTTAGCTTCCCTGCACTTCCTATTTCTTTCGTTCTTACGTGACTTGTGTTACTGAATACTTGTCCTGAGGCTTTGTACTTCGTTCTTTCGTCGATCGATTGGAGTATTTCCTCTGCAACCAAGGTGCCTTTGCAGTTACCGCTCTCGAACTTATATTTGTCTGTTTAAATTCTGTGATTGCGCTTCCTAGAGATCCATTCCTCTCCCCCTGATCTGCCCACTTTGGTATTAATTACTGCTGTATCTACAGCCTTAGCGAACCCCAAAGTACGTCCTCATCCCCGAGTGCTTCAGTACTCTACTTCTTTCCAGACTGATTCTTCCTGGCGATTCTCTTAAGCTTCAGCCTACTCTTCATCACTAACAAATTGTACGCTGAGTTCATATCTGATTTCAGAATCTGTGTCTGACCATGATGTAAACCCGTATCTCCTTCTCTTCTGTTTTCTGAACACTGTATCCGCTATTCCCAGATGAAGTTTACTTCAGACTCCATCTTGCTCCTCTCTTGTTTCTTCTACTGGACCCGCATTCGCTTGTACGTGCTTCCCCTAGTATATGCAAATACTTCATCTCCATTAATGCACTGAATATCCCCATATACTTCCTTTATCTCTTCATCTTCTGCTTGTGAAACCAACAGGTATACTTCGACAATTTGTTGCTCACATTGGTTTGCTGTCGATTCTGATTCGAACAATTTTATCACTGATCTGTTCAAAGTTAGTCTCTACCTTCTTGTTCATAACGAATCCCATTCAAGTTACTCCACTGCCAAATTCTTTCCATTCGTTTCACTAATCTCCACTACATCCAAGTTGAGCGCTCTCAGTTCGCTTTTCAGAATTTCTAGCTTTATTGCCATCTTCCGCCTCTGACATTCTCCTTCCCTTGGCAGTCCCCTCCCAAAAATCCAAGCAGGGGATTTAGCCTGAATATTTTGTCACTAGAGATACTTTTATTTTCAGTTACAGGGAAGATGTCATGTAGGTACGCATTGTGTACTTTTGTCAGTGGATACCATTGCCATATGCGTCCTAATGCCATTGATCGTTGCTGATCCTTCCGCCTTTCACGCGCAGTTTCCCACCCCGAGAATAAAAGTGCACTGAGCCGCTTTTTGCACTTCCTCCCTCTTTGACAAGACCACTGGCACAACAAGGCTGACTCCTTAGTTCGGAAATATTCTGTCTTCATTGCAGAAAATGTTTATTCTAAATTTAGTTAGAGACTGGGATACAGGGTGCTATGATTACTAGTCAAAGACGTTACCGTTAAAATTAATCGTGGTTTCGGTGACAATAGTAGCTTTGGTATCGAGCCAAATACTTTTCAGAAATCAAGAAATACTACATCTGCCACACTGCCTTGAACTACAGCTTTCAGCGTTGTTGTCACCGTTACTACTGAATTGAAATTTGTCTGATTGCTAATTCGCGTTTTAATATCCACGTTTTGTGTAGCATATCGCTTTTTAGCAACATTCCGACAACCTCAGAGCCAATCTACTACTTCTACGTCATCATATATGACTACATTTACGGTAAGTGTGACTCTTTTGTTGTTGATGTGTGTGGATGTGAGGTTTGGAGGCGTTTTTCGTTGTTTCTGCCAATATATTTACTGTGATCTACAGTTCAACTTTCATACTTCTATATGTCACACGTTAAATGAAATCAGGTTTATATGTCTGGTGAGAATGTTCACAGCAATTTATAATAAATCTCTTGGTAGAACCAATGAAACATTACCATGTAAACTCACTGACACATACGACAACAAAAATTTCTTGCTTGTGGCAGATGTTACACATGTGAGACTAATTATTGGTATAAAAGCTAGACTGAAGTGCAGAAGTGTATTGTTTATAAAAACTGTAGGGTACTCACACAGTTCCACACAACAGGGATACATTTATAAATTTAGACATTACTGTACCTTTCCCAAAAAAACTATACAAATGTCCTTAAGTGAATGATATTGGGCCGTAGCCTCAGTGTAGTCACTCTCACCGAATACAATTTTAGTAAATGAATCGAAAAACGAAAACCGCGCTGATTTAATTAGAAACTACCTTCCAACATGGAATCCCTCATTTTATCGCCGTACTACGTAGCTGTCTCGCAGATAGAGGAGCTTCAACCTACTTTGCTAGCTAAAACGGGAAGGGGACTTTTGTGTCACCACTAGTCCATCCTGAGACACAATGAATGATGGCCGCTTGTATGTCAGCGGCTTCGATCCAGAACTGTCCCCCTGTGCTCGTGACAGGAATTTATTCAGAGCAAAGCCTTGCCACGAAGGATTTATTATTCTGGGATGCTTTACAGCACACGTTCAACTTAGCGTCTTAAGTCAGTAGGCTGTAGGAAGATTGATAATATATATATATATATATATATATATATATATATATATATATATATATATTGTGTGTGTGTGTGTGTGTGTGCGCGCGCGCGCGCGCGCGTGTGTGTACGTGCGCGTGTGCCTGCGTGTGTTGACACAGACTGTTAAAAGAATAAGGATGCAGGGAAGAGGACTGACAGACGCTAAAAGCAGTAATTACTGGCACAAGGTGTTAACATGAAGTATATATTACTCTTAAAAGGGATACTGCTTGTAAAAAAAGAGAGAGAGAGAGAGAGAGAGAGAGAGAGAGAGAGAGAGAGAATTGGCCAGGTTCCTCTCGTGGTCTGAGGGTTCCGTGCAACATTAATTACGTATACAAACAGTCCATCCATTTCGAGAATCGAGAATCTCGACGATTTTTGCCTGTTATTGACAATGGATATTGGAAAGATATCTGTCCCAGGAAGTTGGATAACAAATGACAAAAGAAATGTTTTTTATGTGATTTAGTTAAAAATTAAGAATTATCTGATTTTGTTTTGCTTTACTTGTATTGTGAAGTCTTTCTTGTTGCAAATTCCATGATGCTACGTCTGTGGGAAGTGTGGTGTCACCGCCAGACACCACACTCGCTAGGTGGTAGCTTTAAATCGGCCGCGGTCCATTAGTACATGTCGGACCCGCGTGTCGCCACTGTGTGATCGCAGACCGAGCGCCACACCACAAGGCAGGTCTCGAGATACGGACGAGCACTCGCCCCAGTTGTACGACGACTTTGCTAGCGACTACACTGACGAAGCATCGCTCATTAGCCGAGCAGATAGTTAAAATAGCCTTCAGCTAAGTACATGGCTACGACCTAGCAAGGCGCCATTAGCCTTACATAGCAATTGATAGTTATCGTATGAAATGTCTCATCAAGAACGCTGTATACAAATGGTGGATTAAAGTTAAGTATTCCAGCAGCTACGTACTTTTCTTTATAGCATTTATGAAGTATCCTGTTTCAGACCATCAAGTCCGCCTGCTTGCTTAATGGCCGCCTCCCTTAAATAATGTGCGTAGTGTTGGCAATCTGTCAACACTACAGGAAGTATCCATGACTTCCTAATGAGTGAGTTTGCGACAGAAAAGGCCGCACCTTTTGATAGCATTCGTTTAGAAACGTCACATTTTATATCACCAAGGGCCCGTAGACCTTAATATGTGACATAAATTTGAACTTGATACGTCTACCCGTTCCTGAGAAAAGAGGTCTTAACAGACGGACAGACAGGCAGACAATCTGATAACATGTAAGTAGGTTACATAAAACTGCGACCAGACACTTTTTTGAATAGTTATGTTTTATCCCATGAACCGGTTTTCGAACCTTTTCGGATTCATCTTCAGAGGGTCTCTAGAAGTTACATCACTATTTCTAGCATAATGCTGGGTGCTGGCTTGCGACAATAAGTGCGGCTTTTTTCGCTTAGAAAGAACGTTTTCGGTTAGGAAAAACGGTAAAAAGCCACCTATACTGTCACAAACCAGCACCCAGCATTGTGCTAGAAATAGTGATGTAACTCAAAAAAGTGACTGGTCGCAGTTTTATGTAATTATTTAAATTCAGTATAAAGTCGCGGGTTCTAAGATATCCGTAATGGATAAGCTTAATCTGCTAACAAACGACAAAAATATTGTTTTTTTTGTGTAACATAATTACAAAAAATTATGATTTTTTTTCTTTGGTCGTAGTGTGAACCCTTGCCTCCCGGTAAATTTCATGATTTCATGATTCTAGACTGACGGGAAGTACGCTACAAGTTTTGATGAGAGAGTTTGCGAATATCAAAATATGTGACATAAATTGACGTATATTTTTATTACATTGAGTTATAGGCTTTAGTTTCGTATACCGCCAAGGTACCCCAGCCCTTACCACGTGACACAAACTGCAACTCGGTACGTCAACCCATTACTGAAAAAAAGAGTTTTTAAAAGATGGGCGGACAAGCAGCCTATTACAAATGACCATAAAAAAAATAACAAACTCGTGTGACATAATTAAAAATTAACAATTTTCGGAGTTTTTCCCTCCGTTATAATGTAAAACCATGATTCTTGATAAATTTTATTATTCTAGGTCAACGGGAAGATTTGGAAGAGTGAGTTTGCGAGTATGGAAATGACATAAACGGTCGTATCTTCTGATTGCATTGACACAGAAGCTTCAATTTTTTACACCGACAGTGGGCCGTAGCCCATAATACGTGTCTTGATAGTCTAACTATTGCTGAGAAAAAGGGTTTCTAACTGTCGAAGAGGGAGACGGACACACGGACGGCCTACAAAATGATATTGCAAGGTTCCGCGTTAACCGATCGAACTACGGAACCCTAAAAATGTAGTCCTATTAAGAAATATACAGGCAGCAAACAAAAATGTAAGCTATTCTGGCCTAACAGTCATCTGTTAACACTGCAGGAGGTACTCAATATAATCATCACTCCTCAAAAACCAGGTACGAGCGCGATCACACCTGGCTACCCCTATACGTGTTCAGAAGTATGTGATACATACCCCTGTAAAGTGAGCATTTTGTCAAGGAATGTGGAATACACCATTATCTTACACCGTTGCCATAGCCAGACATATAGAGGATTAAGTTCAAGTTGAACAGGAAGACGATTTCACTGGGCCTCTTCGGTCAATCCAGCTCTAATTAAACGATTGTATTCCGTACTCTCGCGTGACAGACAGAGAATGTGGTGATGCAACATCTTGAATTAAGCACATCTGTTGCCTTTCTGTTGCCATTCTCCATTATGCGGGTGATCTTCCCCGCATAAACTGGCAATAAAGAGCACGCTGTTTTTATGTACAGCTCTCTCTAAATGAAAAGATGGAACGTAATTTTTACCGTGTACGAAGATTGATTTACTGTGTCAACACATTTTACTGTTGATCATAATGTATTTTATTATTGATGGTAGTGAGATGGGATGGATTTTGTTTAACAGTAGACGATCGGATCAGGTTATTAATAAAGGATTATTTTATCAGCATTTATTATAAGCTTTTTAAAATAAATTGTCGAGCTTTGGCAAGCACGCTCAGACAGGTGAAGATCGATAGAGATTATGGCATCACCAGTGGAGTTCGCAGCTGAAAGTGTCAAGGCGTCGACACAGACAGGTCCACATCTGCTACTGTGGAGTAGCGCCGAGTCAGCCTTGCGGATGGAGCTCCACAGTCTGTTACTGCAGTACAGACAAGATGGCTGCAGTCGCACTGCGCAGTACAGTAGCAGCTTGTTGCCGCGTAATGCTATCCGCCGGTTCCACTTACTCATCACTTACATATCAACTCGCTCCATAAATGATAAAGTGTTCCGGCATGATAAACACATTTTCTGGAAACGGAACATTCTGACTTGCTACAGTTCACTCATATACTCATAAGCTAAGCTGAACCAGTGACGTATACGAGTCATACTGGCATTTGTTTTCGTATTCCCACTACGACTGACAGTTCTCCTCAGGGTGAGATTTTCAGCCATACGAGACAGAACGCTGTTTGGTCTACCTCTATGACATATATGCGCTGCTTTTTTTATTGGTCTCTGAGATTTTCTTCAGCCAGCACTATTACATTGTGAACCAAACTGAGGGATCAGAGCTTGTGGACAGTTTTGGAAGCCTATGTCTCTTGGCATTTAGGACCATGATTAATAGCATCAAGGGTAGCAAGCCAGCTAGGCGTCAGTCCTAACAACGAATGCTACTTTGCGATAAGTTATGTATAGGTACTGCAAGTCAATTCTCCATTACAGTACAGTGTTCCGTGCATCGCCTAAAATCCTTATGTGCTGCTTAATAAAACTATGAATTTGCATACACTTTAGAGGCGAAATCCTCTGTGTTTGGTGCAGTAGTTTGAGGAGGCTACTGTCATGGTGAAGCACAACACCTCGAGGAACCATCCTGCGCTCACATTTTGGGTTGCTCATTATAGTTTCCTTAGAGTGTCTGCACTGATCATAGTGCCTCTTGGGAAAAAAATCTTCACAGGCAATATCCGAAAAATATCTGACCGAGACTTTATGTTGACAGAAATTTTGTGATTTCTTTTTTTTTTTCTTGCTTGATTTTTGACCAGGGGATAATGCCACTCGAGTCATCATGGGCTATTGGTCTATATCTGCATTTCTACTGCACAAACCATTTACTAGTGAGTAACAAGAGCTATTTTGTGTACCAACGTCACTTCCCTGTTTTCTGTTCCATGTATCGAATGGTCTTCAGAAAGAACGATTGTCGTTAAGCATCTGTGTGAGCTCGAATCGTTATAATTTTAGCTTGATGGTCCCTCCTCAGGAGAGATGTAGGAGGAAGCAATATACATTTATTGTCTCTTCTGTGATCGCCGACTCTCGAAATTTTGACAGAAAACCAGATCGTCATAAGCAATGCCTCTCTCACAGCATTTCACACAGGTGTTGCATAATATTCCCAGAGCTATTTTCGCACTTGCTACATGAACCTATGGTGAAACATGCTGCATAAATGATCTGACGGACAGTGTGAGCAGCGGTTTACGCCTGTTTGCTGATGACGCTGTGGTGTAAGGGAAGGTGTCATCGTTGAGTGACTGTAGGAGTACACAAGATGACTTAGACAAAAATTTTAACTGGTATGATGAATGATAGCCTACGCTAAAAGTACGAGAAAAAGTAAGTTAATGTAACGTTCGAATACAGTTTATTAGGGTGCTGCTTGACACAGTCACACAGATTTAATATACTGGTGTCCAAAGTTAAAACAGAAAGCCGCTATTTCCACGTCGTGTGTCTGATTCACGATATAATTGTTCAAACTGTCAACAGATATCCGCATGACCGTGTACTGCACGGAAGATGGCATTTCGATCAATGGACAACCACGCCAACGATGCCATCATAGTATCTGTCAAACGGGGTAATGCTTGCCGGTTAGTCCCACATCCACAATCGATGTGTACATTGGCACAGACGGTGCAATCTGGCAGACAAGACGCCTGCCAGACTCTCTGGCTATAGGAAGAATGGAAGGAGGACACTTGCAAACTGATGTGGCCCGATGGCTTAATGTGAATCATTCTATCGTTTCTCGACCGTGGCGAGGCAAACTGTGTACAGAAGGCTTCGACAGAGTGGCCTTCGTTGTCGGAGATGTGCTGTATGTGTACCTCTGACGCTTCTTTGCAGAAGGGAACGTCTACAGTGGACTCGTCAACATACCATCTGGGCAGTCGAACAGTGGGACAATGTTCTTTTCACAGACGAGTCTCGATTTGATCTGGAGAGAGATTCTCGACAGATACGCATCTTGAGGGAACGTGTAACATGATTTCGGGACCCAAACATTCTGGAAAGAGACAGAGATCGAGGGGGGATTATGTTAACCACTTGAACCCCTCTTCATGAAATCGTATGGATGAATTGGCAAGGTTTAACTGCTATCAGGTATTGTTTCGAGATCTCGAGACCTCGTGTGCGGTTGTTGCGAGGTGTTGCGGGTCCGAGTTTCGTACTGATGGACGATAATGCTCGACCTTATAGAGCACAGGTGACTGACGTTTTCTTGGAAACTGAAGATAATGCACACATGGCGTGGCTTGCTCACTCTCCCGGTTGGAATCCAATAGAGCATGTTTAGGATACACTAGGGAGATGGGTTACATCACGTCAGCATCTACCAGCCACCCTCCAAGACTTGTGAGTAGTTTTGCAGGAAGAATGGGCGTTACAGCCTCAACATGAGGTTGGTGACAACGATCACTGCATACCCCGTCATTGTCAGTACTGTATTGCTGCCAGAGGGGTCGTACTCCATACTGTGCACATTATACAGTTATCAGAATGTGTGTGCAAGTCCATTAAGTTGAAAAAAAACGCAGACCATTTTTGCATCTGCAGATGTTTACATTCTGTTTTCTTTTATTGTTTCTACATTACTGTACGTGTTTGTTCTGTGGCAAAATAAACCCAGCCTTGCAAAATTTCCGTTTGTTGCTTTAATTTTGGACATAATTGTATATGAAATGGAATGAACATGTTCTGTTGCTGAAAGGAAAGGTGAAAGCTCGAATTAGTTTTATTGCGAGAAAACTGGGAAAGTGTAGCTCTTCCATGAAGAAGATGATGACTTACAGAGCGCTAGTGCAGGCCTATTCTTCAGTACTGTTCCAGAGTTTGAGATCCGCACCAGGTCGGATTAAAGGAAGACAGCGAAGCAGTTCCGAAGCGTGCTGTTAGATTCGTTAACGATAGGTTCGATCAGCTAGCAAGTATTGCGGAGATACTTCGTCAACTCAAATGGGAATCGCTGGAGGGAAGACGACACTGTTCTCGCAAGGCACTACTGCGGAAATTTAAAGAACCGTCATTTGAAGCTTCCTGGATAACGATTCCACTGCCGCCAATGTACCACTAGTATAGGATGCGAGAAATTAGCGCTCGTATGGAGTCTTTTAGGCAGTCCTTTTTCCATCGCTCTGTTTGCGACACGGACAGGAAAGGAAGTGGATAGTAGAGGTACGGTTGCTTGTGGAGCATTTATTAGATAGATGCAGAAGCCTCTATCAATCCCATCTCGGATGCATCGCAGACTGACGACAAATATACAAGTGTAGGTCAAATGCGGGTTTTGTAAGCTACTTCCTTCTGGAGTGCACAAAACTTCCTAAGGATTCTTCCAATGAATTTCGAATCTGCTTTATCTGCAGTTAGTTTTATTTCGTCGTTGCATTTGAAATCGCTGCATACGTATACTGCAAGATAGTTAATGAACGTTATAGTTTTCAGTGATTGTTCTCTTTTGATGGCATAATAATGGCTATTTCTGCTTAGGTGCAATACGTTACATTTGTTCATGTTGAATGTCAGATGCAAGCACACCAAGTGACGATCGTAAACACCTCTGCCTGTATTTCACTAACATTTACTAGCTTAGCGGCCACTCCGTATGTAACAGCACTTAGGTGACACACGTTTCCTCTTCAGAAGCAGTTTCATGGTAAGAAGCTATTCCAATCTGCGTGACACCGGTAAAAATGTCAGCAATGAACGACTTTCTGTGCTTCGAGTTGCACACTAATTTGCTGAAGAGTGCACCATGCACAAATTTTGCTATGGCCAAGATATTCGAAAACAGTTTCATCGAAAAAGGAACGATAAATATTTGTGATGACATGAGTAACTCGTCTAGTGATGCGCTTCCCTCTTACAAGATTTCTTTTCCCTGTTGATCCTGAAAATCATGTGGAAGTCCTGGTTGAGTTTCATCACGCAGTTTTTGTTCGTTCGTTGTCGAACATTTCACACAACTTTCACACGTTGCTTTAGATCATTACAATATGATCGAACCCTTTTTTCTGCAAATGTTAAGTTCTGAGAATTCAAAAGTCTAATCACAGTTGGCTCAAATTCGTAATACACGGTTCACTTTAAACTGTCACCTAACGCACGCTAATACACGACGGTCCATTAAAATTGCTACACCACGAAGATGACGTGCTACAGACGCGAAATTTAACCGACAGGAAGAAGATGCTGTGATATGCAAATGATTAGCTTTTCAGAGCATTCTCACAAGGTTGGCGCCGGTGGTGACACCTACAACGTGCTGACATGAGGAAAGTTTCCAATCGATTTCTCATACACATACAGCAGTTGACCAGCGTTACCTGGTGAAACGTTGTTGTCATGCCTCGTGTAAGGAGGAGAAATGCGTACCATCACGTTTCCGACCTTGATACAGGTCGGAATGTAGCCTATCGCGATTGCCATACTGGCGTATCACCCCGCGTGATGGTATGGGGTGCGTTGATTACACGTCTCGGTCACCTCTTGTTGGCATTGACGGCACTTTGAACAGTGGACGTTACATTTCAGATGTGTTACGACCCGTGGCTCTACCCTTCATTCGATCCCTGCGGAACTCTACATTTCAGCAGGATAATGCACGACCGCATGTTGCCGGTCCTGTACGGGCTTTTCTGAATACTGCCCTGGCAGGCACATTCTCAAGATCTCTCACCAATTGAAAACGTCCGGTCAATGGTGGCCGAGCAACTGGCTCGTCACAATACGCTAGTCACTACTCTTGATGAACTGATGAACTGTGGTATCGTGTTGAAGGTGCATGGGCAGCTGTACCTGTACATGCCATCTAAGCTCTGTTTGACTCAATGCCCAGGCGTATCAAGGCCGTTATTACGGCCAGAGGTGGTTGTTCTGGGTACTGATTTCTCAGGATCTATGCACCCAAATTGCGTGAAAATGTAATCACATGTCAGTTCTGGTATAATATAGTTGTCCAATGAATACCCGTTTAATATCTGCATTTCTTCTTGGTGTAGCAATTTTAATGGCCTGTAGTCTATCTTCTTTCATGTGTCATTCACACAAAACATTGATTATGTCTACTTGGATAGATGACTGATAAAAAAGTTCATAGCGAAACCCCATCACAACCCCCTCAGATTTAGTGGTAAGAGGGCCCAGTGAACAGCGCGTCAGAAACTGAACAAACGTGAAGCATGAAAACTGGAAGAAGCTGTGCTTATCTGTGAAAAAAAATGAAAAATAGAAACAATGAACTATACGAAGGAGAGGAAGTCCAATACAAAGGAGCCTGACAGTCCAATGGTATCAGGGTTTGTAGTGGCAGCTTGAATGAAATAGTCCTATATGTCGTAACGATTAGATTGAGATGTCACATGACATACATCAGTGATAGTGCGCATATTTGCCTATGTAAATGTACTGTATATAATGAAAAAAGGTATGACACTTAATTCAACAGTATTAACACACCGAACACAAATCCTGCATGCCCATGAGCATGCAGGTGAAAAAGAAAAAAAGGCTGCTGGAAAAGATGCTTGAGTTTGGGATGGACTCTGGTTACCCAGCCATGCCCCATGTACAGCGAAAGGCTTTCAGCAGACCGCACTGTCTGGTCTCCTCCCCCAAACAACCCAACCATTTCACAGATTTAACAATCCTTCATCAAAACATGCAATCAACAAAAATAAAATACAACTATTGGAAGTTGAGATCCAATTTTGGAACTGCACAGTAGTTTGTGTTAATGAGCACTGGTGTAGAGACACAGGAATTCAAGATGTAGTATTATCATTGTATGAAAGGGCAAACCCTTACTGCAGAACTGCTTCAAGGGGTTGAGGATCATGCATCTATATCAGAAAAGGAACACAGTTCAAATCGAGACATGATGTTAGTACAGTAAGTGAAGACAAACACCTTGAAATATCAGCTACCGATTAACTGGGCTTGATATCACCAAGAAATTAATCATTTTGTGTGTGAATAGATCTCCCAGTGGTAGTGTGTACACTTTTTTCAATAAATTAACACAAGTTGTATATAAAGTTTCAAGTACAAAGGTCAACATAATTCTGTGTGAGGAAATTAACATCAACATTAATATCATAAATGAATCCAGCAACACCTCATAAATATCCTTCAAAGTTTTGGAATGTCCCTATTGGTCAATAGTGCAACAAGGGTTACTACAATGACTGCATCAGTAATTGACCATGTGGCCACAAACATGGACAGGGAAAAATGTGATGTAACTGTAAAAGATCTCGGACTGTCAGATCATCTCTGTCAAATAACAACAGTCAAATAAGGTACCGAATCTTCTCCAAACTACAAGCCTACAAACGACATATATCAAAAATGAAAATGAAAGAGTTTTCAAAGGAACTAGCAAAACAAAGCTGGGATGAAGCGTATAAGGAAACCAATGTGAATATGACATTCTCTAAATTCTCCACATTATTTAAATTGAACTTTGAAAAGGAAGCCGGCGGGAGTGGCCATGCGGTTCTAGGCGCTTCAGTCTGGAACCGAGCGACCGCTACAGTCGCAGGTTCGAATTCTGCCTCGGGCATGGATGTGTGTGATGTCCTTAGGTTGGTTACGTTTAATTAGTTCTAAGTTCTAGGCGACTGATGGCCTCAGAAGTTAAGTCGCATAGTGCTAAGAGCCATTTGAAAAGCAATTTCCGAAAGTAGGCAAGTCTGTATTAACATCTCACAAAAACAGATGGATAACAGTGGGTATTAAGAAGTCCTCCCAAACACTTAAAAACCTCAATTCCATGAAAAAGAGTCGCAATGATACAGAATTTTTAAATTTCTATCATAGATACAAAAAGATCTATCGAAAGGTGATGATTACTTCAAAAAAGTCATTTAATGACAAAATAATATATAATGTAGCGAATAAAAGCAAAGCAGTTCGGAATGTTACAAAAAAGGAAACAGGGAGAGGCAAACAAACAAAGAATGCCACACTTGTAAGGGCGGGGGATAAGGTAATAAATAATCCACAACACTTATGAAACTATGTAAACTAGCATTTTTCAAGTATTGCAGAGAAGTTACAGCAAAAATTCCCCAAAACAAATATAATACCTGTAAATAATGTTGCAGTAAATACAATGATGTTACTTCCAACCACAGAGAATGAAGTCAATAAAACTGTTCAAAAACTAAAACATAAAAAGTCAGTAGGCTTAGATGAAGTACCAATGTGTGTACTGAAACAATAAGTGGTGATTATACAAGGCCCCTTAACAAATATAATAAATGAATCCTTCATATCAAGGACATTTTCGGAACAGTTCAAACAGGCAATGGTTGTACGGTTGCTTAAGAAAGGTAATGCAGAAGACATAGAAAATTACCATCCCATTTCCTTGCTGCCACTCTTCTAAAAAATAATGAGAGCAATTATGAAAGACAGATTAATGAATTACCTGAATAAATACAATCTCTTAAGCTAATCACTGTTTTGTTTCTGAAGCGACAAAAATACAGAGTCAGCAGCTGTAGAATTCACAAAAGTTGTACTTGATGCTCTTGACAAAGATAGGTGTGTCACAGTCTTATTTTTAGATCTTGCTATTGCTTTTGATACATTCGACCAGAAGATTCTATTAAATAAAATAGAAGCATTAGAAATAAGAGGGGTGGCTAATGAGTGGTTTCGATCATATCTAGCAGATAGGGTACAGAGAGTAGAGATAACACATACTTCAAACAGATCTAAACATTTAGTAAAACACTTGTCAGAACCAAAATACATTAGTATCAGAGTTCCACAAGGTAGCATATTAGGGCCATTACCATTCCTGATATACATCAATGAATTTCCCAGCATGTTATGCCCTTAGAATCCTATCATCAGTGTGTAACAATCAGTGTTGTTTAGTTACATGTTATTCACATGCACATTCAATTCTTAGCTATGGCATTGTTTTTGGAGAACAAATGCAGAAAATACGAAAACAATTTTCAAACTCCAGAAGAGAGACGTAAGAATAATAATCTAAAGTAGTAGTCGAGCTCATTGTAAAGATCTGTTTAAAACATTGGAGGTTTTAACTGCTCCATTTGAATAGACTTACCACTCAGTTGTACACATCAAAAATAACATTGGTAACTACTGCATAAACAGCTCTGTCCATGACCATGGATCAAGAGATAGACTCAACTCACATTTACCAAGAAAAAATAAACATAAACCTCAAAACAGCATTTTCTACCAAGGAATAAATCTGTACAATAAATTACCAAAGCAGATTAAAGAAAGTGAAAAAATACAGTTATTTAAAAAGGCAGCTATAAAGTACCTATTATGCAATACATTCTATACATTGAAGTATTACTTAGATAAAACAGAGTGGGGGTCTGGTGAAAGTAAATATGTTATATAAATAAATAATAATAATAATGATTATGAAACATCGAACATTCCACATGACACCTTCCACTTTGTTTTTTTCCTTCTTTTTTTCTTTTCTACAAAAACTACCCCAAGCTACGCATAGCACAATACTAACACTTCTTCCTCTTTCTGAGCTCAATATCCTACTCATTATAGAGGGATGCTGACTCAGTTTTTCAGGATAGCAAATGGGAAGTTGTGGCACAGAAAATGGCTGAGAGATCACCAGTGTGTGTGTGTGTTTGTGTGTGTAGTGAGTGAAGTGTTAAGAAACAAAGTGTGTATAGTATGTGCAGTGGCTGATAGTGACATATCAGTGAACAGTGTGGCATTACATTATTTAATAAGTTGTTCGTAAAAAGAGTATTGTAAACTAGGAGTATATGTAATGATTGTCTCTAACTAGAAGTCTGTAAATGTATATGTAATCGAATTACCTTATTTTAAATTGGTCTCAACTTGTAAATAATTTGACATGGCCTATATCCTTGTAGAAAGAGATCTCCAGATAAACAAAGATACTACTACTACTACTACTACTACTGCTACTACTACTCCTCTACTAGCAGACAAAAGGAAGTGGCTTTCGTAAGGGAATCACAAATGTGTGATGACATGGTGACAAGTCAACCAAACCCTCCACCGGAAAACACATCTGGTGCGTCATACACGACATTCATGACAGTACCTGTGTCACATGATAAAATCTCTTACCAACGCACGTAATTTGTACACCTGTTAAGTGAGTGAGATATGCCTTCTTTCCCGATTCAGGTGTTTGTATGAATGTGAATGTGATCACTCCCAAGAAAATGATGGAAACATTATAGTTCGTCACATAAACTGCAACAAATGAATGCAACAGTTTCACAATCACACAATTACTCTGTGCTCTGTCGAAACATATGTTTTTAGCGTTTTTGAAGTTGCATGTGTTTTCGAAGTTTTAACTCTTTTGTTTCTTTCTTGTAACATAGTTCACACCCATTTATTTGTTGCTTTCATTTCTGTGAGCCTACGCTCACTATTCATCATGTTTACTTTTGATGGTTATGTATACTTACGACAGGTCTCATATTCTATAACCAAGGTATATATGACAACTGCTAACACTACAGAAAGAGAACAGACATTTCAATGACCGAACGGACAGTTCACTATGTTGTAAAAAAATAAGATAAGTGTAAGCGACACGAGAGAGTTCCGGACCCGATTCGTCCGCGTTATAGTCCAACACAGTGACCACGTAACCAAGACGTTACTGTTGTTCACGTGTGCTCAATATTGCACTCTTTAAATTTTGATGGTTCACCATTTTATTTTGATTGATTTTCGCAGTGCAGTACACCTTCTCCCTGTTTTCATGCTAGATCTGTGTTCCGTTTCTGACAGGCTACCCACTGTCCCATGTTACCACTAAATCTGACGGGGGCACGAAGCAGAGTTTCCCTTGTTAGTGGGACGTTAGTGACGTAATGCCGTCGAATACGTGTACTTTAACGATTTACAGGTTGGTCGGTAGATGTGGAATACCCTTCTAAAACAAAAACTTGTTGTTACACAGAAATTTCAAGATAAGTAGGATGAGATGTGAGAAGGTAAGAAACCTGTAAGGTTATGTTAGCAACATGCCGGATATTTTGTAAGCATCTCAGCCATCTTGAATGCAAACTGTAGTTTTCAGACGGAAAGGGGATAATGTGACATATAAAGCATATAGAGAATTACACCGAAAATTATCAATGATACGTCTCTCATTTGTACATAAATCGTCCATTCTCCAGTTGTGTCGCATTATGAGCGGCCAAAATTCTCATTACTGCTGCGAGCGATTACTGCTCCCTGCCAGAACAGTGGTTCACTTTGCTTCATATGTCGCTTTTTTCAGTAGTCTAGTTTTCGGTTTGCTTCGGTTTGCTTCACCATTGTACCGTGTATGAAGATTGGTCCTTATTAGGTGACTTGAATAAATTACTCTGATACAGTACTGGTACTTCACTCTTACGGTATCAGGATGATTGAGGGAGGAAGAAAAACCGAATTCGAAAAGGAATAAAACTATGCTCATATGTAAGGTTCAATAGTTTTTCTCATGAAATTCTCTGTCTGCCTTGATCCGCTTTCCAGTTCTGAACTACGAGTTGCATCCAAGGTGGCGGCTTCCAACATAGACGCCATGTTGGCAATAAATTAAGGGGTCCTCTGCAGAATCGGCGAAGAAAGGAATGTATGGAAAACACTGGCAAGAAGAAGGGAGAGGATGTCAGGTCATGTGTTGAGACATCAGGGAATAACCTCCATGGTACTACAGGGCGCTTTAGATGGTAAAAACTACAGAGGAAGAGAGATTGGAATACATTCAGCAAATAACTGATATGAAAAGGTTGGCAGAGGAGAGGAATTCGTGACGTGTCGCATTAAACCAGTCAGGAGACTTATGACTGGAGTGTTATGTTTTGTTTGCATTATATATTAAAGGAAGTAATATCATAGTTTCATTCTACGAGGGTCATTTCGGATGTTCTACACACTGTAAGATAGAACTGAAGAACATAATTTATTTTACAAAAAACCTTTACAGGCTTTCAATATGATCGACATTCTTGCCTGTGACAGTATCCCAATGTTTTGGAATCTCCTGTATTCCGGATAAGGCGCCTACATTGTTGAGCTGTCTGATTACTCATGTCACCTCGCTGGAAACTTCATCAATTGTATTGAAACGTTTTCCACGTACTTGTTCTTTCGAGTTGGGAAACAAATCAAAGCCTCATGGACTCATATCAGGACTGTATGGTGGGTAGGAATGATTTCCCATCCATACGGTCGATTGTTTCTCTCAATGGTATGGCAGTTTGCGCTCCTGCATTATCGTGCAAAATGAGGAAACTAGCTGCAAGCATGTCAGGCCTTCTTTGAAGAACTTCTGTAGCAAAACTTTTTCCAGAAACAACTTGTAGTACGCGTCTCTTACATGTCATACGCAAAGATCACCATCATTTTCACCTTTGATTGTTGGCCACGGATTGTTTCGGAGAGTTAGAACTTTTCCCTTGTGACGACTGAGACTTCAGTTCCGGCTCAGAATCCCGTATCCAGATTTCATCAAATGCAACAACCCTTTTCGGAAACTGTTCTTCTCTGTTCGACAACATTTAAGCAATTCTTTTGTGATCTGCTTTTTGCTCTTCACTTAGATTGTGCGAGACCATCTGGCATCAACTATTCTCGTGTTTTTACTTTTTCAGTTATCATTCTGAAACTGAAGCGACATGTTTCGGCCTCACACGCAAGCATCAGATATTTTTCATCGATCATCTCTCAAAATATCATTAACAATAATATGAGAGGTGTAGTCTTTTGCAGTTGATGGCCTCGCACTGTTGCACTTCTTGAGTTGTCCTCAGTGCTTAGCTAACCTTCACCAAGCAGACCGCTGTGATATGGTGCTATGATCCAGATTCCCACTCATCTCACTCAAATCGAAGAAGAGTTTGATTATTATGTAGGAACGCCTATCATTAGGTGTAATCAGACCTATCTCTGTTTCATCTTCTATTTTAAAACTGACTTATTCGCGATACAGCCACGCGAATCAACAAATACGTGTATGACCGCCACACCCGAAGTCTCGCTCACAACTGACACGAATTTCAGCTAGATGACGCCACCGTAATAGTCGTATATGCGCAGTGTGCAAGACTTGGAAATCACCCACGTTTATTGCAGTCTGTGACAATGTAATAACGATAGGAATGTTAAAGTAGCACAGTGATGCGTTCGGTTGTATAGGACAAAGCAATTTTGGTTATGCCGGATGCAACAGACAGCATAAAAGTTAAATTTTCATATTTTTTTTTCTTTTAACAGGCAAAGTTTGAGAAATCTGCACATAAATGGAAGTAAAATAAGAAGAAGGAAACTGTAGAAGAAGCCACATTTCTTGAAGATAATCAGGGAAGTGATGAGGAACATTCAGTTCCATGAAATATATTAGGTGATATGTTCAAAACTATATGGAAAAAATGAGTGGCCATTAAACATGTTTTAGGAATCAATGAGCTTCTCCCGAGAATATTCAGTGATGAACAGGAAACAATACTGTACGATTAAGTAAAAAATATAGACAGCCAGTTTATACCTTTAAATACCGGTATGTTCTTAAATGTAGTTAATAAAAATGTGGGAAACTGAAAAAATGGATGAGTTTCACAAGACAAAAATGACAGCAGTTATTTATTGAAGAAACACGAAGAATTGAGGCTGGGAGCTAACCCTGCCAGTCTTAACACTCTGAGTTCACTCAGTGAGTCTACTCAACCTCACCTGATTCCAGGTACAATCATCATGGAGCATTTTGGTAATCACACTATTATCCCATGTGGTCAACCCACTGCCAGTATTACTGGCGCAACTGGTTTTCAGATTCTGGGGCGGTTAGGTTAAAATGCGATGTGATTCAAGAGAGGAAGTTGGAGTCCTCTGGCCAATTTAAAAAAAAATGCATTTTTTGTAACACTTAATATACAGACACTTTTGCAACCAAGTAAACTAAATAAATTGGGAGATACATTAAAAGAACAGAAGACTGAAATTTTGGCACTTCAGTAAACACGAATGACGGACAATAACACCATGATATTCGGCAGTTATCGTCTTTTTAAAAGTAAACCTGAGAAAAGAATACTTAATTATACATCACATCTGGGAGCTACTTTTGCAGTCTCCAAAAATATTTTAAATTCAATAACGGAGATAAAACTTATTAATAATAGACTAATGACAATTTCTCTTAAATGCGCAAATAAAGCATACATTTTAATTAATGCCCATATGCCTCTCAATGAAGATAACCTTCACAAACCTGAAGAAGGTAATGAAGCTTGGGAAACTTTAGAAAGCATCGTCTCGAAAATTCCCTCATAGCATGTAAAAATGTTAATGGAGAATTTTAATGCTCAGTTAGGCAAAGAGAAAAAAAATAATAAGAAAACGGTGGGTTGATTTCCTGCGTATAAATAGACAAACCAAAATGATCAAAGAGATGTTAAAACGTGCAAAAATTTTAACCTTAAAATCATGTCAGCATATTTTAAAAAGAACCCTTCTAAACAAAATACTTGGCGGGCACGCAATACATTTATTGGGCAATTTCAAATCGATCTGTGCCAATTTCATATCCTAATTAGAAAGAAATTTTAAATGCCCAACCATTATTTAACGCGAATAAAAGTAGAATTTCAACTTCAAAAACTCTTCTAAACAAAAAATGTCATCCCAAAATTTGACACTGCTTAAGTAACCCCAACTTTAACAAGCGAACCTGACAAAAAACAATCCAAGAATTGGCAAAGCCTAAAAGAAATGTTCAACAAAACAGCACAAAATTTAATTTTGCTACGAAACAAACAAAAACACCATTGATGTAACGCGGATTGTGAAACAGTAGTTAAGTCTAGGCGTGAAGCATTCTAAAATTGGAATAGTAACAAAACTGAAAATACGTACACCAACTTTCTAGCTGTAAGGAAAGAAACATCTAAATTAATCCGACAGACTAAAAGAAACTACGAAAATGCTCAGCTTTTAGAAATCGAAAAAGGCTTAAAAATACATGAAACTTTTTAAACATTCAAAACAAAACTAACCTGTTACCAACCTCAAAGTCTTTGCTTCAAAACTGAAAATGGCAGTTCGGCTCGTAACAACCAGGAAAATTGTGAAGTACCTGCTAATTATTTTGAAAAAAATTAACTGTCCAGAACCAGCGAAAAAATTCCAACCACAGCAAACTAATAACAGCAACCTTAACTCCAAAGAATCTGATGAAATCTAAATAACTAAACAAATTAAGAGACTTAAAAACAGTAAAGCGTCCAGAGAAGACAGTATAATTGCAGATCTACTAAAATCAGCTTGTCCTAACACCAGAAAACAGATCACTTAACCAACAGTACATATCCGGCAAAGTGAGAAAATACCTGATGACTGGAAAACTGCCCTAATTCACCCACTGCATAAAAAAGGGATAGAATCGATGTTAATAATTACCGAGGAATCTCTCTTCTCCCGGTCACATTCAAAATTCTATCGCAATGTTTGCTTGATCGAGACTAAGAACAGTTACAACCTAAAATTATTCAATACCGGGCAGGCTTTAGACTAAACAGATCCTACCGGAACAAATTCTTAATTTAAAACTAATCCTTAGGGACCAAATGGTTTCTAGTAACTACTGTATGTACATTTGTGGATTTTACGAAAGCTTACGCCTCATTAGATCGTGAATCTCTTGTCCAAATTTTAAAGGAACGGGGGTTAGATAGTAAACCTCTAACTCTGACTAAGGAAATGTTAATCACACTAGCTTTAAAGTTAAATTCATGGGATAAATTTCTAAACCAATGTATATAAAGACTGTTGTTAGACAGGAAGATGGACTGTTTAACTGTGTTTTCGAAAAGATAATTACATAATGGCGTTAGCAAAAATCGAGTCAAAATATAGATCAATCAATCAAGTTAGGTAGAAGTAAAGTTATAGTAGATTGCCTCGCCTTTCCACATATTACCACAAATCAAAAAACAAATTGGAATTCTTAAAGAAGTTGCGGAAAAGGTAGGCCTACAAATATCACTCGAAAAAACGGAATATATGAAACGTGAAAAACAACCAGCAAAGTTTTTGAACAAATTTAAGTACTTGGGGGAAGCAATACAAGAAAAGGGTGTGGAAAAAGCTACAAACGAAGTTCGCTGCCAAAAAAATGGCAACTGCATTCAGATTAACACAAAATATTTATAGTAAAAATTACTTTCTAATTGTGTAAACTTAGGCACTACAGCACTGTAAAAAACCATGGATGTGTTTATGGAGCAGAAATTTTAATTTTAAATAGAAAGAGGGATATTGAAGAAATTCAAAAGAAAGAAAGAAAGATTGTTAGGAAAATATTAGAACCCAAAATTACTGGTGGAGGAACCTATAGGCTGAGAAGTAATAAGGAAATAGAAGAATACAGAGGCATACATGAGAAAACGAAGACTTATACTCTATGGGTACATTGAAAGAATGGCACCGACTATATTGACAAAACAAATAGTAGAAGTCTACGAAAACTGAAGTAAGGCCAAAACTGAGCCAATTAAATGGATCGC
The DNA here is from genome assembly GCF_021461385.2 of Schistocerca piceifrons. Taxonomy (NCBI): domain Eukaryota; kingdom Metazoa; phylum Arthropoda; class Insecta; order Orthoptera; family Acrididae; genus Schistocerca; species Schistocerca piceifrons. The sequence continues at coordinate 450,752,552 of NC_060138.1, read as the reverse complement.
TCCGATTAAGGAGGATCTTCAAGCAGCCGGCATATCTCAGGTAGACGTTACCGATAGGAAAACATTCAGACGAAAAATATTTGACTGGAAAGTTGGACACAGGGAAATTAGAAAACGGACCAGAACACCATGATCCGAAGAAAGAATGAAACAAATTTGGACGCAAAGGAAGAACAACCAGAAAAAGAGACATTGCTTGATTGTACCTCGCGTGATGCTATTGGGCCCATACGTGAATAATAAGACTGAGAACAGTTAAATCCACGAGTCTGCAGTGAGCAACTAGTTTCAGCAGGTAACGATTTGACATATTCTTTCGCAGACTGGATGAGTTCATGGAGAAGTTCAAGTTCATAACCACTGGCGATCTAATTAATACATGTATGCAAGGGTTATAATTTTATGTCCGATGCAACTCTCCACAAAATTTTACATTTACTGTGCTGGTCTTGTAGGTAGCTGCCATTGCTTATGGACCGACTAAAATGTCTTTCTTCAAGTTATAATTCTATAATTCGCATGTAAAAGTATGTAGTTCGAATTTCATAACATTTTTAGATTTATTGGGCTTTATACTTTTTAAGTACACATATTTTGTTATTGCTAGTGTTAAACCGTGAATACGCAAAAGAAAATTCATTTTAACCTTAATCATCACATAGAAAAAACTGAGAAGAAATAAAATTTGTAAGCAAACACATTATCTCTCTGGTTAAGTTTCTTTTACAGCTAATTCACATCTAAAGAAACAAACAAAACACAGGATCTGTGCAAAATTTGGCATTGATAGTGAATTACTGTGAGATGCAAATTGAAACATGGAGAGACATGCAATCCAACATTCAGGGGAATCACATCCCCACATTTATTACCTTATGTACCTGAGGGAGAATCCTTTACAACATCAAAATTAGCGAAAGTAATCCGATAAACGTTTGCTGTTACACAGCTTCTAAAAATTGTAGTATTACTCTAATTTTCAGATGACGTGTAATCTGAATCGTCACAAAAACTTCACTTCATCATCTGTAGACTCGACAAGCGATTTGTAAAACATTTTCTCCAAACGCTTCTCCTCCTCACTGCACATTTTGAACGAAAAGCCAACATAAAACCACACAAAACGCACGAAGCTGAGAAAACGTCACCAAATATCTACGAAGCAATAGACAGTAACGAAGGTTTCAAAAACGACAAATTGTTTGAGTGATATTACTACTATCATCTACAAAACCTACAGACCTCACAGATGACTTCGAGAGCCGTGAAAATATGCTAGCGGAAAATCCTCTTAATTTTGCGTGTTGTAATATTACATCCACCGCACATTCTCATTTCCCACTAGCACTGTAATACACTGGAGCGCAACAGAAACTGGTACAGGCATTCGTATGAAAATACAGACATACGTAAACAGGCAGAATACGGCGCTGAGGCCGGCAACGTCTACATAAGACAACAAGTATCTGGCGCAGTTGTTGGATCGGCTACTGCTGCTATAATGGTACGATGAAGTGAGGATTTTCCCGTACACGAGTGCACTGTGAATATCAGAAATCTGGTAAAACATCAAATCTCCGACATCGCTGCAGCCGCAAAAACATCCTGCAAGAACGGGACCTACGACGACTGAAGAGACTCGTTCAAAGTGGAAGGAGTGCAACCCTTCCACAAATTGCTGCAGACACGTCGCCTGGTCGGACGAGTCTCGTTTCAAATTGTATAGAGAAGATGGACGCACACGGGCATGGAGGCAACTTCATGAATCCATGCACCCTGCACGCCGGCCGATTTGGCTGAGCGGTTCTAGGCGCCTCAGTCCGGAACCGCGCGACCGCTACGGTCGCAGGTTCGAATCCTGTCTCGGCCTTGGATGTGTGTGATGTCCTTCGTTTAATTAGGTTTAAGTAGTTCTAAGTTCTAGGTGACGGATGACCTCAGATGTTAAGTCCCATAGTGTTCAGAGCCATTTAAACCATTTTAAACCATGGACCGTGCATGTCAGAAGGGGACTATTCAAGCTGGTGGTGGCTCTGTAATGGTGTGGGGCGTGTGCAGTTGGAGTGATATGGGACCTCTGATGCATCTAAACACGACTCTGACAAGTGACACGTCCGTAAGCATCGTGTCTGATCAACTGCATCCATTCTTGTCCGTCATGTATTCCAACGATCTTGGGCAGTTCCAACAGGGCAATGCGACAACCCAGACGTCCAGAATTGGTACAGAGTGGCTCCAGGAACACTCGTCTGAGTTTAAACACTTCCGATGGCCATCAGACTCGCCAGACATGAGCATTATTGAGCATATCTGGGATGCCTTTCAAGGTGCATTCCAGAAGAGATATGCACCCCAGGTACTCTTAGGGATTTATTGACAGCCCTGCAGGACTCATGGTTTCAATTCCCTCCAGCAATACTTCAGAGACTAGTCGAGTCCATGCAACGTCGTGTTGCTGCACTTCTGCGTGCTAGCGGGGCCCTACACGACTGTAGGGCCCTACACGACCTTGGCTCTTCAGTATGCTACGTCAGCCGCACGCTCAGTGAGTGAACGAAATGCAAAGTGTCGAAAAAAATATTAAAAAAACCAACGAACATATATTCATGAGACACCGAGTTCTATAATTATATTTCAGAACGTATCTTAATATACACTCCTGGAAATGGAAAAAAGAACACATGGACACCGGTGTGTCAGACCCACCATACTTGCTCCGGACACTGCGAGAGGGCTGTACAAGCAATGATCACACGCACGGCACAGCGGACACACCAGGAACCGCGGTGTTGGCCGTCGAATGGCGCTAGCTGCGCAGCATTTGTGCACCGCCGCCGTCAGTGTTAGCCAGTTTGCCGTGGCATACGGAGCTCCATCGCAGTCTTTAACACTGGTAGCATGCCGCGACAGCGTGGACGTGAACCGTATGTGCAGTTGACGGACTTTGAGCGAGGGCGTATAGTGGGCATGCGGGAGGCCGGGTGGACGTACCGCCGAATTGCTCAACACGTGGGGCGTGAGGTCTCCACAGTACATCGATGTTGTCGCCAGTGGTCGGCGGAAGGTGCACGTGCCCGTCGACCTGGGACCGGACCGCAGCGACGCACGGATGCACACCAAGACCGTAGGATCCTACGCAGTGCCGTAGGGGACCGCACCGCCACTTCCCAGCAAATTAGGGACACCGTTGCTCCTGGGGTATCGGCGAGGACCATTCACAACCGTCTCCATGAAGCTGGGCTACGGTCCCGCACACCGTTAGGCCGTCTTCCGCTCACGCCCCAACATCGTGCAGCCCGCCTCCAGTGGTGTCGCGACAGGCGTGAATGGAGGGACGAATGGAGACGTGTCGTCTTCAGCGATGAGAGTCGCTTCTGCCTTGGTGCCAATGATGGTCGTATGCGTGTTTGGCGCCGTGCAGGTAAGCACCACAATCAGGACTGCATACGACCGAGGCACACAGGGCCAACACCCGGCATCATGGTGTGGGGAGCGATCTCCTACACTGGCCGTACACCACTGGTGATCGTCGAGGGGACACTGAATAGTGCACGGTACATCAAACCGTCATCGAACCCATCGTTCTACCATTCCTAGACCGGCAAGGGAACGTGCTGTTCCAACAGGACAATGCACGTCCGCATGTATCCCGTGCCACCCAACGTGCTCTAGAAGGTGTAAGTCAACTACCCTGGCCAGCAAGATCTCCGGATCTGTCCCCCATTGAGCATGTTTGGGACTGGATGAAGCGTCGTCTCACGCGGTCTGCACGTCCAGCACGAACGCTGGTCCAACTGAGGCGCCAGGTGGAAATGGCATGGCAAGCCGTTCCACAGGACTACATCCAGCATCTCTACGATCGTCTCCATGGGAGAATAGCAGCCTGCATTGCTGCGAAAGGTGGATATACACTGTACCAGTGCCGACATTGTGCATGCTCTGTTGCCTGTGTCTATGTGCCTGTGGTTCTGTCAGTGTGATCATGTGATGTATCTGACCCCAGGAATGTGTCAATAAAGTTTCCCCTTCCTGGGACAATGAATTCACGGTGTTCTTATTTCAATTTCCAGGAGTGTAGTTTAGTGCGGAGAATGTTCCAGTACAATCTACATAAGATATTTTAATTTCAAAAACGAGTACGAGTCCGATTGTACCCAACTTTTCGCTACAAGCATACACTAAACACAAATTTTACTAAATGCCCGCCAACCTGAGTTTATCTGAAAGTCTTCTCCGACCTCTCGGCCATGTTCACTGCTGCTGGAAGCTGATCATTTGCAAAGTCCTCTGTTTCTGTTTCAGTGTGCTGTCCGGCTGTCCCGCTCTGGACACAGCGCTGCCCTGCATTTTTCCGACATCCGGAAAAAGTTCTTTCCCAGTGCACGCTGCCGCAATTGTTTACGAGCATCGCTGCGGCGTGCGGGCAATAAATACACTGTGGCCGGAATTCAACCGGGGGCAATTGAGCGGCGGTCCCGAAAAGCAGCCCTGCGGAACGGCCGTGATTGAGCCCCCCGTAAACACGAATTACACCCCGCGGTGCAGGGAGCCCCGCCGGCGCAGACTGCGCTCGCCAGCGCGGACCCCGCCCGCCGCTATTACGCTGCCATCAGAGTGCGTTCGGAAAGTGCGCCGCGGTTACACCGGCCGTTTTGCCGACCGCGATTCCCGGAAACGTCGATCGATTTTTACTGTACAGTCCAAACGACAGCTGTAACGATTACCGCACCCTCATTGCTGGTCCTCTCCATTTCACAAATACTACAGACATCTACGATATTTCTCACTCAGTCTGCTAGTTCGCGTCATTGTATTTACATAATTGTTTTCGCACAGCTCTCAACCTTGCAAAAGTCCTTGATGTGCTACTTCCGAGAACTGCATTCTCGCTGAGCTCTCAGAAATATCGCGTTTTCTGTATAATGTATATTAATTTAGGTAATCGTCCGTTCGTATGTTACTTTTATTAATTACTTATTGTTATGTACTTTGTCGTTCCTTAGGTTGCTTCAACGTTATTATTATTACCAGGAGACCCTTACGAAACTGTTGCACGTCTACACTTTTAAGTAATGACAGTACTTAGAATAAGTGTAGTCGTTCGGATAAGAGTATTTGGAAACATCTTTAAAAATGAACCCATCGATCTGAAATAATAATCATGAATTTATGATATGTCCCCGTATATACCGGGTGATCAAAAAGTCAGTATAAATTCGAAAATTGAATAAATCACGGAATAATGTAGATAGAGAGGTACAAATTGACACACATGCTTGGAATGACATGGGATTTTATTAGAACCAAAAAATACAAAAGTTCAAACAATGCCCGACAGATGGCGCTTCATCTCATCAGAATAGCAATAATTAGCATTACAAAGTAAGACAAAGCAAAGATGATGTTCTTAACAGGAAATGCTCAATATGTCCACCATCATTCCTCACCAATAGCTGTGGTCGAGGAATAATGTTGTGAACAGCACCGTAAAGCATGTCCAGAGTTATGGTGAGGCATTGGCGTCGGATGTTGTCTTTCAGCATCCCTAGAGATGTCGGTCATCACTATACACTTGTGACTTAAGGTAATCCCAAACGAACTGAGGTCTGGGGACCTGGGAGGCCAAGCATGACGAAAGTGGCTGCTGAGCACACGATCATCACCAAACGACGCGCGAAAGGGATCTTTCACGCGTCTAGCAATATGGGGTGGAGCGCCATCCTGCATAAACATCGTACGTTCCAGCAGGTGTTTATCAGCCAGGCTGGGGATGATGCGATTCTGTAACATATCCGCGTACCTCTCACCCGTCACGGTAGCAGTTAGGTTTTGCTGTCCAACGGCATCTGTCGGACATTCTGTGAACTTTGATTTTTTTGGTTCTAAGAAAACCTCATGTCATTCCAAGCAAGTGTTCAATTTTTACCTCTCTATCTAAATTATTCCGTGGTTTATTAAGTTTTCTTATTTATACTGTCTTTATGATCACCCGGTATATTTACACGCACATAATTCTGCACGAATTTCTTTAAGAGTAGAACGATCCCTCGTTATAAACGATAACTGACGTAAGAATGTAATTTTCGTGTACTTTTTGTTTTTAATTTCCTATAACGCATACAAAAATGTTAGTTGATTTAATTACTCTGGAAAAGGCAATCTACAGCTATCCGTGAGTGAAGACGGGATTTGCTGAATACAATCCCGCTGTTCGAAGCGTTTGTCCCTGCGACTTCTTTACGGTGATCTAAATGCAATTTTAAAAGGCAGCTATCTTCTTTTCAATTGAAAATGCATGCCAGGATCACATGGTATGATGTTTGTCTGCGGGAATGCAGTAGTTTTCCCAGCGTCAATCAGCCGAGAATTAATTCTAAAAAGGAGAACCGTGCGAAACTATCGCACTTCGATAACTATAAATAATTACAGTATTTAGACTAAGTGTAATCGCTGGGATAAGTGTAATTGGTGACAACGACGAATTTGCTTGTCGTTTTGGAAAGTATATTCGTATAGAAAAGTCAACTTACATGACGGGTACACATAATAGACTACCACAGTGATCAGGTTTATCATCCATGACAGCGCCGTACACAAATTATTCACTTAATAAGTACTTCAAAACAAATAAAATGGTGATTGTAATAAGGTAATACGAAAACAGCATTTGTCATTCGTGATTAATAAGTTAGCTTTATAAGATATGAAGCTGGGCACCCATGATGCCCTTTTGCCTATGATAGTTACGTCTCTTTTACGCTAAAATTTTCCACAAGTAGTAAGTATGCTATGACAGAAGTTGGTTAAAAAGCTTTTCTTACGAAAACTCATTCATCCCAGTACGATTAGTATGTATTGGGGAAAAGGGTGTTGACTTAGTAGGTCCGATTTGACCGTACTAGATCTACAAAGCTGTTATGTTTCAATCTTTAACAGTTTCCAAGCAGATTTCATTTTTCTCTGTGGATGCTTTTTCTTTTTTTAGGCAACTTTGTCCCTGGTCTGGTGGCGACTTCATTCTCTGGCGGGACTTCCATTTGCTAATTTTTTTCTGTATAAGTTTCTATTGAAAATATCTGATGGAATTTCAGAGCCCTTTCTAAATTTTTTTGACCTGCTGGATCCAGGTTTCTGGTTTTGAGTTGTTCTATGACATTGCAATTTAGTTAGTCTTGTTGTTACGCATCTATGGATTCACCTTTAAAACTTCAGTCATCTTTTCCTTACGCCTTCCGCGAGAATCAATAGTTTTTCGGTTGTCTTCCTTGACTGTAATCTGTACCCATCCTCCCTTCTTTTGGAACCGAGTATCTTTCTTAGACTTTTGCGCTCTTCTTCTAGGATGTATTCCAGATCATCTTTTTGTGGAGTGTATGCGTTTCGCTAGCTTACAAGACTTCAGGCTGTATGTTACAGTGCTTGATTTTTGTGTATGGACATACATTTTTTGCTGTAGACGGTAAGGATATTACCGTATAAGTTTTTGCAACCGAATTTTCTGTGCCATTTTCTGACACCTTGTAGGTTCAAGGATTTCGCCTAGGTACCTGAAGTAGGTTTTTGAGAAGGATGTTTTGAGCAGATGTCCTTGGTTTTTTGGAAGGTTGTTTGCAGGCCAACTCTTACAGCTCATTACTTGATGGCTCTTTAATTTCTGTCTTCTAGACATCTGCTAGTGTTGTCAGACCATCTTCGAAGGTTCAAATGGCTCTGATCACTATGGGACTTAACTTCTGAGGTCATCAGTCCCCTAAAACTTAGAACTACTTAAACCTAACTAACATAAGTACATCACATACATCCATGCCCGAGGCAGGATTCGAACCTGTGACCGTAGCAGTCACGCAGTTCCAGACTGTAGCGCCTAGAACCCCTCGACCACACCGGTCGGCCATCTGCGAAGGCCAGACAAGTGTTTCGGATGTCATTTTTAGACCTACCAAGTCGACTGTGTTTCCATTAGTTTTGGTTTTCAGGCTCTTTTTCCGGTTTCGGAAGATTTTGTCAAAAACCGGATTAAAGATGGTCGCCCTACCGAACACTAGATTTGATCAGAAATGGTTCTGACACCTCAGCCATGAACTTTACTTTAGATGTTGTGTTAGTGAGTCTGATGAGATTTACTGTTTTTGGTTCGAGTCCTTGTTCTTCGAGGATAACAAAAAGAGACTGTCGATCGACTGAATCGTAGACTCCTTGATGCCCACGAAGGGGCATATTTTTATTATTACAAGTATTACAGTTATTATTATTACATTCTTCGAAATGTGGGCCCTCTATGCAACTAAATAAAAGGCTGTTTATTTTTGTGCCGTACGCTTCCTGTTATTTAAGCAGCATACCCAGCGGTTTTTTAAATAAAATCTTGTTATAACATAGGCTGCCCCCTAGAATTGTCTTGATGTACGGTTTTCGGCATTTGAGAACATATTTCACCAAAGCACTTCACATTGACTATGTGTTTTTTTCTTTTTAAATTAATGCTGTTAAAATTTAATGAGAGGATCTCGGGCTGTGTTAGGTACGCTTCTAGTTCACTCAGAGCTCGTTTCAGTAAGAATTTTAATATGCTTTCGAGGCTCTTTTTATTTTTGTAACTAGGAGTACCGCTTGTTTTTTATTATTATGTATTTTATTTATAATGAGAGGTACTGTCATTGTGTGAAGCGGGAGGGAAATGTAACTAGACCTTTGTTAGACGTCCGGTCTGTATTGTTTTTAGGCAGATTCATCTTTTTATTTTTATTCTTTTACGTTTTGTTTCGGGGTCAGGAGGCTGCTCTATTAAACATTCAATCTCTGCTGACTGTTGGAAGCTGTTTCTTGTCTTGGTCTAATGGTTGATGTATTGTATTAGTAGTGCTGGTACTACAGGCTTTTGAATCTGGTTCAGTTCTAAATGCAAAAGAGTTTTGTAACGTTCATTTCTTCATCTCAGTAGCACTTTTTTTATTGTAAATTGTCAAGCTCTTTCGAGAGGTCTGCAGTAGCGATTGTTGAATATAGTCTACATTTGCAGATTGTTTCTCTGACTACTTATATTGATTGGTGTTATTTTAGTCCTTCTGGTGTGAAGTCCTGTCCATACTGGTGTTGAATTCTACGAAAATGCGGTGCACTTCGGACTTTTTTAATCGCTGTACGAACGGCGAACGAACCGGGTATGGTGTTTTCAGTTACAGCATATGTCTCGTAATCTGTGAGAAGCTGCTGATTTTGTCCAGGATTCTTAAATTCTAGATTTATTCGCGACCCTTTACGACTACTCGGTTCTTCGTCCAGTGGTGCAGCATAAACAAAGAAAGTTTATCAAATTTTGCTCTCAGAGTCCAGTGTAGTAATTTATATCCAAACCTGGACAGAAAAGATGTACATATAATGAAGAAACAAGTAAGGCACCGACATATGTATCCACGTAAAACCAAGGGCAAATAAATCCAGGGCCAAAGCTTAGTGGCAGCGGCGTAACTTGCTACAATGTACCAGAAGTTAAAATAATACTGTCAATGAAGGTCTCAAGAGTAGATGTAAAGTTGACTGTAGCCCTGCGTGTATGTGAAAACTGCCACAACACGTATCTATTGTGTGTGACGAAACGAAATAGCATGTGAACGGAGAGAAGAGGAGACGTATGGTGAGGTGAGCTGAAAATCCATGGCTAGCGCAGTCCTAGACAACCGCTGCTTCTATGTACTCCCTCTCTTTCTCTATCGCAGGCAACTCAGCATGCTAAGTTATGAGCACACAGTGCCACTTCAAGCGAGCGTTTTATCCGTGTGAAAGAAACGACCCGCTTACATGGAAGGTTTAAAATTATGTACGGGAGAAATAAATTCAAGTTGGCTACAGAAATACAGAACATAAGAACACGGTCAAGAAAGTTGTCATCCCTAGAAGAGAACGCGCCAATACCGTGTAGCACCGCTCCCATCCTTGACAATGGCCTCATTTCGACGAAGAAGATAATTAAAAAGTTTCTGAAAGCAATAATTGATGATTAAATCCTGCAGAGCTACCCAATATAATATTAAATATATTTTAGTTAACCAGTCGCTATGCACGTATTAAGAAACCATAGAGAACACTCAGTACGTTTATGATAAGAAATTTTACTGATAGTTACAGAAACTTAAACTAGACACTGTAACCGACCTTGTACGCCTCACTAAAGCAACTAGTAAAATTACGGACGACAGAAATTTTTATGTAGGGTTACAAATATAAAACGCATTACATGAAGAGTTTGTAGGAGAAAAGGAAAGAAAATAATACTAAGAGTAATAAGAGTAAGGGTTTTATGTAAACCCTGTGCTAGTAGCACAGTCTAACACATATAGCCACGACACTCTGGTGCGAAAGTTGTTAACAGTTTGACCGCTCGAACGACCCTATCACTACAAGCTGTGAGAAAGCAGACAGTCACATGCCTCATAAGGCTAACGTTTGTTTTTGGTTATTTTCTACTTAATTAACGAAATACTTGTTATATTTTTGCGTTTTATGTGTTAGAAAATTACCAGGAGACATGAATTACCGTGAAAAACATCTAAAATACGGTGAATCACACAGATGCAATGACAGAAGCCACAACTTATTCATGAAGAAATTCTTACAAATATGTTTATATTTGCAGCTTTCTCCGCTAAAAGTAAGAGAATACAAACAACTGTTTCATGGACGAGACGCATATATTTCAGTTGTTATTATCATACGCACTTTTCTTGACACTTCAAAATCTTTCATCAAGTCTAGTTATTCGCTCATTCTTACACATCATTCTGTTTTCTAACGCACTAATATTTTTGAAAATGTAATTACTCTCCTTCAAAAGCGAATGTTTGAAAAATCTTGTCTTTTTTGTTCAGGTTTGGCAACAACTGTGGAATTGGTTTCTTCCGTGTTAGGAAACAGTGTCATTGCTTTTGACGACATTTTATCACGTCTGTGTGGTTTCACCTTTAAGCTGCAGGTATGGTGGGTTATTTGGTACGTTACATAATATTTGTATCTTGTTACATCTAGGTTTCTCACGTTCCAAGTTCACTGATTTGACCGAAAGCGTACCGAACATAACTACGCTTTGTTGAGTAAATATACGTCTTTCCGCAATAGGTTAGTTCTTCCGGTGTTTACTAACAAGTGTTTCTTACTAAAGACCAACGACATTACTCAGTAAATATCTGTACGTTGTAACAGAATTATAAATAAAATGTCCTGTGATATACCGTTTCGTAGCTGCCAGGGTCATTAGGGAACTAAAGAACGACGAATGTGATGCCATTTCCTAGTCATTGACAGTTTTTTGGCACTACGTATACTCCCTGTTGTAAAAAGTATGTTACAGATCTCTATAAATGTTAATATTCACACTCATCCGATATCGTATTGAGAAGAGTCAGTGCTGGCCGCTTGGAGCTCTGCTATCGTTTTGAGTAACTAAAACGAGACGGACTGAGTGTCTGTTATTTTACAATGTGATATCAGTTTATAAACCATAACTTAGTAGATCCGTTTTCTTTTTCTTGTTCGCGCGTGTTCGCTAGATGTTTGTTCAGCTGAGGTCCGATTCATGTAAGTGTGGAATTTCCATAAACTGCAAAATAAATGTATAAAAATGACTACGAATTATTGTTTCATAAAACCAACCTGCGTATGGCCCTGATATGTTTATTTTTATTTTTCGTGGACTTAATACTAATTGCTCTTCTCGTTGGTTTTTTTTTTTTTTTTTTTTTTTTTTTTGTCATCAGTCTACTGACTGGTTTGATGCTTCCCGCCACGAATTCCTTTTTCCTGTGCTAACCTCTTCATCTCAGAGTAGCACTTGCAACCTGCGTCCTCAATTTTTTGCTTGACGTATTCCAATCTCTGTCTTCCTCTACAGTTTTTGTCCTCTACAGCTCCCTCTAGTACCATGGAACTCATTCCCTCATGTCTTAGCAGATGTCCTATCATCCTGTCCCTTCTCCTTATCAGTGTTTTCCACATATTCTTTTCTTCTCCGATTCTGCATAGAACCTCCTTATCAGTCCACCTAATTTTCAACATTCGTCTATAGCACCACATCTCAAATGCTTAGATTCTCTTCTGTTCCGGTTTTCCCACAGTCCATGTTTCACTACCATACAATGCTGTACTCCAGACGTACATCCTCAGAAATTTCTTCCTCAAATTAAGGCCGGTCTTTGATATTAGTAGATTTCTCTTGGCCAGAAATGCCTTTTTTGCCATAGCGAGTCTGCTTTTGATGTCCTCCTTGCTCCGTCCGTCATTGGTTATTTTACTGCCTAGGTAGCAGAATTCCTTAACTTCATTGACTTCGTGATCATCGATCCTAATGTTAAGTTTCTCGCTGTTCTCATTTCTACTACTTCTCATTACCTTCGTCTTTCTACGATTTACTCTCAAACCATACTGTGTACTTATTAGATTGTTCATTCCGTTCAGCAGATCATTTAATTCTTCTTCACTTTCACTCAGAATAGCAATGTCATCAGCGAATCGTATCATTGATATCCTTTCACCTTGTATTTTAATTCCACTCCTGAACCTTTCTTTTATTTCCATCATTGCTTCCTCGATGGACAGATTGAAGAGTAGGGGCGAAAGGCTACAGCCTTGTCTTACACCCTTCTTAATACGGGCACTTCGTTCTTGATCGTCCACTCTTATTATTCCCTCTTGGTTGTTGTACATATTGTATATGACCCGTCTCTCCCTATAGCTTACCCCTAACTTTTACAGGATCTCGAACAGCTTGCACCATTTTATATTGTCGAACGCTTTTTCCAGGTCGACAAATCCCATGAAAGTGTCTTGATTTTTCTTTAGCCTTGCTTCCATTATTAGCCGTAACGTCAGAATTGCCTCTCTCGTCCCTTTACTTTTCCTAAAGCCAAACTGATCGTCACCTAACGCATTCTCAATTTTCTTTTCCATTCTTCTGTATATTATTCTTGTAAGCAGCTTCGATGCATGAGCTGTTAAGCTGATTGTGCGATAATTCTCGCACTTGTCAGCTCTTGCCGTCTTTGGAATTGTGTGGATGATGCTTTTCCGAAAGTCAGATGGTATATCGCCAGACTCATATATTCTACACACCAACGTGAATAGTCGTTTTGTTGCCACTTCCCCCAATGATTTTAGAAATTCTGATGGAATGTTATCTATCCCTTCTGGCTTATTTGACCGTAAGTCCTCCAAAGCTCTTTTAAATTCCGATTCTGATACTGGATCCCCTATCTCTTCTAAATCGACTCCTGTTTCTTCTTCTATCACATCAGACAAATATTCACCCTCATAGAGGCTTTCAATGTATTCTTTCCACCTATCTGCTCTCTCCTCTGCATTTAACAGTGGATTTCCCGTTGCACTCTTAATGTTACCACCGTTGCTTTTAATGTCACCAAAGGTTGTTTTGACTTTCCTGTATGCTGAGTCTGTCCTTCCGACAATCATCTCCCTTTCGATGTCTTCACATTTTTCCTCCAGCCATTTCGTCTTAGCTTCCCTGCACTTCCTATTTATTTCATTTCTCAGCGACTTGTATTTCTGTATTCCTGATTTTCCCGGAACATGTTTGTACTTCCTCCTTTCATCAATCAACTGAAGTATTTCTTCTGTTACCCATGGTTCCTTTGCAGCTACCTTCTTTGTACCTATGTTTTCTTTCCCAACTTCTGTGATGGCCCTTTTTAGAGATGTCCATTCCTCTTCAACTGTACTGCCTACTGCGCTATTCCTTATTGCTGTATTTATAGCGTTAGAGAACTTCAAACGTATCTCGTCATTCCTTAGTACTTCCGTATCCCACTTTGCGTACTGATTCTTCCTGACTAATGTCTTGAACTTCAGCCTACTCTTCATCACTACTATATTGTGATCTGAGTCTATATCTGCTCCTGGGTACGCCTTAAAATCCAGTATCTGATTTCGGAATCTCTGTCTGACCATGATGTAATCTAATTGAAATCTTCCCGTATCTCCCGGCCTTTTCCAAGTATACCTCCTCCTCTTGTGATTCTTGAACAGGGTATTCGCTATTACTAGCTGAAACTTGTTACAGAACTCAATTAGTCTTTCTCCTCTTTCATTCCTTGTCCCAAGCCCATATTCTCCTGTATCCTTTTCTTCTACTCCTTCCCCTACAACTGCACTCCAGTCGCCCATGACAATTAGATTTTCGTCCCCCTTTACATACTGCATTACCCTTTCAATATCCTCATACACTTTCTCTATCTGTTCATCTTCAGCTTGCGACGTCGGCATGTACACCTGAACTATCGTTGTCGGTGTTGGTCTGCTGTCGATTCTGATTAGAACAACCCGGTCTCTGAACTGTTCACAGTAACACACCCTCTGCCCTACCTTCCTATTCATAACGAATCCTACACCTGTTATACCATTTTCTGCTGCTGTTGATATTACCCGATACTTATCTGACCAGAAATCCTTGTCTTCCTTCCACTTCACTTCACTGACCCCTACTATATCTAGATTGAGCCTTTGCATTTCCCTTTTCAGATTTTCTAGTTTCCCTACCACGTTCAAGCTTCTGACATTCCGCGCCCCGACTCGTAGAACGTTATCCTTTCGTTGATTATTCAATCATTTTCTCATGGTAACCTCCCCCTTGGCAGTCCCCTCCCGGAGATCCGAATGGGGGACTATTCCGGAATCTTTTGCCAATGGAGAGATCATCATGACACTTCTTCAATTACAGGCCACATGTCCTGTGGATACACGTTACGTGTCTTCAATGCAGTGGTTTCCATTGCCTTCTGCATCCTCATGCCGTTGATCATTGCTGGTTCTTCCGCCTTTAGGGGCAATTTCCCACCCCTAGGACAAGAGAGTGCCCTGAACCTCTATCCGCTCCTCCGCCCTCTTTGACAAGGCCGTTGGCAGAATGAAGCTGACTTCTTATGCCGGAAGTCTTCGGCCGCCAATGCTGATTATTTATCAAAATTTAGGCAGTGGCGGGGATCGAACCCGGGACCGAGGACGTTTCGATTATGAATCAAAGACGCTACCCCCCTTTTTTTTTCTAATCTCATTTTGTTCGCTTTTGATCGTTTCATCTGCTCAGGGCGGACGTCGTAAAACATCCATTGAAGTTCGTTGTTAATCGAGTAACTCAGTTTTTTTATTACAGAGAGCACGTAACCCTCTGACCGAACACGCTGAGCTACCGTGCCGGCACCCTAGACCACGCGTCAGCTTATGAAAAACGAAACTGAAAGTGATACAACATTTTTAAGTGAGAAAGTTAATTAATGATTTTACACAGTAAAAAGTCATAGAATCTCAAATTATAAATACCAGTGATAGTGTAGTAAACCCTTCATTAAAGTGCAAAAAATAGTTAATCAATATTATTCGAGCAGAGACTTCTATTTTCACAATAAGGACAACAGGAATATGTACGCCATTTGATCTTGCACGCGGCAGATTGAAATGCTACTTTTGAACTTTTAACTTGCTTAGTCTTGTGTCGGTGGCAATCAAATATCAGGGGACCTTTCATAACAAAGGGAGTAATGAATTAACAGAAAAGACAATTAAACATAGGTGTTCTTTTTTATGAGATTCCTCCATACGTGGCACTACATAGCAATACGAGAAAAGTTTTACGCAACCACTCACACCACGTCATAACAGCACTGAATAAACTCGAACAACTCATGGTAACCTCATAACACAGTTAATGTATACCGGTAAACCACATGACTTCAGCAGTACTTTCAGAATCAGTGAGAAAAATGCAACTTTCACCATAGACACTATATCCCGATGTGAACAAAAATGACAGTAGGCAACATGGCGGATATTGCGTTGTTCTGTTAAACATACAAATGAAAAGGTCTTTGTGTCACGATTATAATCGCGCAAATTGAAACAGCAAGCAGATTAATACATAGTAAATAGACAAATCGTGAAGTACGCTAATTAAACAAAATCGTTATATTGCACTGGCTAACTGCAGCGTCACAATTGCAGCCGATGTTTCGAGCGCAGTGCTAACGGCAGTGAAAATTTGTATTAAATTTGTTGAAGATGGGTGAAAGCTCAGAACGCGTTTTCGGATGAATAAAAATACTTTAGAAAGTGGATGGTTGCTGTATTTCTTAGAATAACTGAATGCTGCATTTCACTCGCTGTTCCAGGTATTCCGTGACAATTTGAATGAGATTAAAGTCAGGTGATTTAGCGGGCAATTGAAGTTCGTTTGAATGCCGGAAAAAGGGTATTTTTGGCTCAAAAACGGGCTGTTCGAGCTATGTATGGTGTAAGTTCGAAAACCTCTTGTCGACCCCTATTCAATAGTCTGGGAATTTTGACATTGCCCTCACAGTATGTATTTTCTTTAATGTCGTTTGTTGTTAGCAATATTAGCTTATTCCCAAGAGTTAGCAGCTTTCACTCAGTTAATACTAGGCAGAAATCAAATCTGCATGTGGAATGCACTTCCTTGACTCTTGTGCAGAAAGGAGTGCAGTATTCTGCTGCATCCATTTTCAATAAGCTACCACAAGAACTCAAAAATCTTAGCAGTAGCCCAAACACTTTTAAGTCTAAACTGAAGAGTTTCCTCATGGCTCACTCCTTCTATTCTGTCGAGGAGCTCCTGGAAGAGATAAAAAATTAAGCAAATTCCAGTGTTACATTCTTGATTTTCTTTATTTAAACTAACGACTTGTTTCATTTTATGTGTTTCTACAATCGTGTTATAATTTCATGTATTGACTCGTTCCATGACCATGGAGACTTCTCCTAAATGTGGTCCCACGGAACAATAAATAAATAAATAAATAAATAAAAAAAATCAGGGACATACGCTTTCAACCATGCGATCAAGGCGGTTGTTATCTCGGGAGTGTCCGCAACATACTCACCGTGATGTGTGAGATACGGCTACACTTGGCCACCAAAAAAGTGAGAACATTTTTGTGATCTGTTGATTGGCCGGTGACTTGCAACTGTTATTTGTCAGAAATATCGTTCTGCTTTTCGACTTAGTCCCACTGTACGTGAATGTACTTTATGCAACAACAACTGCAGTGCCCTCGAAAAGTTTATGATCCACAAACTGCTTTAAGTAAATCGACGTCAGGGCGCGTCAAGCCAGGTAAGTAGGCTAGGTGGTACACTGTGTCATTTTCCCGCTGACTTTTCCATTGTCAAAGTATTTTCCTGTGCAGCTTGTGACACTAAAACCAGCGAGATGAAAGGCAGAGAGGAGAATATTTGATTGTGGTGCTGGCCGACCTAGGGCCAGCTAGTCGGGATGGAAAATCCAACTATGAGCCACTGAGCCACAAGAGTACTCGGAGGCCGTCACTGAAAACAGCCGTTGAGGGGGAAATCCGAAATACCAGAGCGGGGCCTTCTCTCTTGTTGGACAGCGACAAGGTGGAGGCCACAGATGGGTGACATAAGGAGACGAATGACAGTATTTCCATAACAAATAAATAACAAACATTACAGACATGCAACATAAAAAGATGTAAACCAAAGGAACAGCGGTGATGAGACGAGCTCATTGCAGTTTTCACCTTGCTTCTGAACCACATACATTGAAAGTTTACAATAGTCAGTAACAAATGGAATGGTCATTTAGTACGCACTTACGACACGTCGTATGAAAGCAATAATCACATGTTATTTTTACAATCAGATATATACAAATAATTTGTTAACTGTATATGCAGATTGGGCCTCTGCAACGAATTCTTCACATACAAAGGTATCCTGAGACCAACATGAGTATCCCTGACCAAGGCCCGACAACTCCTGATACATATGCAGCCACAGTTCGGTGATTTAAGAAGTAATGGTAATTTTGCTGAAATTTCTACACGTTTCAGCATCAGATGTGACGAGCTATTCGTGTTTTTTATTCATAACTAAAGTAAAAATGCATAAATTTTTTAATCAGACGTCACAAACTGACCGTGATATTTACTAGTAAATTGGATATATGTGTAACTGTCTTTTACAATTGAATGCGGAAAATTTGTAGAATTCTGATGTCGAAACCACAATCAAGTCAGAATCCGAAAGCAGGATCGCCAGTGAAGTATAACGCTTAGCACTGGCAGCATGTTCATTACTGACAACAACGACCGTCAGCCGCAACAGAACTGACCTCCTGGACGGAGAGTACAGCTATTTATAAAAATAGCTTGTATTTATAGGTTCATCAAATTTTACGGAATACGTAAACATAAGACGTTTCAACACCTTCGGACACATATTCCTTACTGACAGGTAGCAGTCGCTATGGAGGCAAGAAGTGCCTACGTAACATAGTTCAGGAAATATGACGTCACAAACAATGAGATGCTTACAAAATTGCAGCATCATGCATAGCGTTTAAATTTATTACTTCTTCGCTACTAACCATATTCGCAGTACGTTCTGCCAATAGTATCCACATACGCCGCTAAATTTACTACAAAATTATATGATTGTACAACACACAGATCAAGAAATATGACGTTGTAAACATTTAGATGCATGTAACACCGCCACATCATGCATGAAGTTTTAACATATATATTCTTTACTACTAAGACACCCCTGCAGTCAAGTCAAATTAAGGAAATCCCTGGCGATAATTTTGACAGCTTTCAACTACAAAGTGCTAACGGCTGTAGATGAAACTCCTTGTGAGATTTTTGCGTTGAAGAACTTTAAGATTTTGTCGAACGTTAATGTACTGTTGTATGAATTCTGTTCACGCATGCTAATGTCTTTAAATTCTCTGCTTGCACGATATGAATACATTTCGTATTGATTAATCATTTAACGATTCATCAAACTTGTAAATCTATATAAGGCCACCATTGGCATATTCCTGCGCGTTATTTCTTGAATAAACATTTGACTTGAAGTGTAAAGAACTTTCTTTAGTCCACATTAGTGTCTTACAGGTTATTTAACCATTTGTTCGGCAGATCAGTTATTTTATTTGTTACATATTTTAATTTTCCCTAATTAGTATCTCTGCTATTAAAAGTTTTTATGAGTGTTAAGTTGTTTAAGATTTGTGCTGAAAAGCAACTGTGCGTGACCGATACCTTGTGAACTCGAGCGACCCATGCTTATACAGTATTTGCATTACCCACACCAGTCGACCGGGTTGCAGGGTTGTAGATGACTAGATGGTAACGTTGCAAGTTGATTCGTCCTGATTGTTTTCATTCACAATGTAGGCATGTTTTTTAGTGTAACTCGTCCAGGGAACTCACGTAGTATCTGTTATAATTGTCTCTGAATCCCAGAAAACTCTGACCATAAGCAGCCGAAGTCGAATTTCCCCTTTTTCTTCGACTTCGACTTCGGCCGGCTTCCATTTACTACTCTGATTACGGTTTGGTGGAGTCATATTTAGTTAAAGATAAGAAACTCCCCATCAGATTCCATTCTATTATTTATTAAACACTACAAATATGGCTGAAGAATTCGATTTTGCATTTGATTGGGGTCACTATTCAACAAGTGCGGCAACCAACTTACACAAAGCTTGATCGTAGTTAATTCGTCGTGTGAAGTGCAGCGATCTCTTCACTTACGTATGATGGATTCGTTCATTCTTATTTGATCGTCGGTCGTCCAGTACCATATTGTGAACTTCCCAGATGTTTTCCTCTACAGTTCCAGTTCTGAAATGGCGTTCATGATAAATACATCCACGTTGCAGTGTCTTACATTGACTTTCTGTCGGCGAAAAACCCCCCAAAAATGGCTTTTATGACACCACAACGTTCCTACTCATCCATTTGTACGAAACATTTTTCTGGGTTGTCTTTGTACGGTACCAAAGTACACTTGGGTCATCATTCTCACCAAAATCAACAGATATTCTTCGACGAACACATTGTGTTCCTACCGTAAAATAACACGTTTCAGATTCCAGTGACGGCCTGTGGCGTGAGGAAGAGAATTTTAATGTAACCAACATAATCATCTTTGATTCATTATCAGTGCGGTAAAGTCAACAAAAAAATTTTGTTCGTGGTCACTTGTTGACATATCGCCTGTTAGCTTCTGTCTCGGTTTCTTCGGCAGACGTTCGTTCGACGATTTTTCTGACGTTTCGCCTTCGCTATTGGATGGCATTGACGTAAATTCACCCTGCACTGTTGGTGACGGACTGCAGCCGAGCCCGCGACAATAGATTAACTGTACCTGGTGCTCCAACGACTGAGGACTTTTCCCAGGTCGCTATCGCTGTGGTTCTCCTCTTGCTTCCTGAAAGTGTAGTTCACAGCAGCACGGGAATCCAGGATCCGTTCACCTTGAGGCTTTCTTCTTTCTGTTAAAGTCGTTCTCGTTCTTGAAAATTTCTATGGCTTTTCTGAGCAAGCAGGCTCGGTAGCTACTCTCCACAGATAGAACTTCCGTATCAACAAATTTTATTATGTGGTCAGTCTCACATAGAGCGTCTTTCGCCACGGTCGATTTCTCCATCCGTCCCAACGTGAATACTGTTTATCTTCGGGTGTTGATTAATAGTCCAATCACTACGTGTACAGTATATGCGGTATACATCCGACTTTGCAGGTGGTCCCTTTCGTCGTTTCCGGATGTGACACACTCTTTGATTTGTAAATACTCATTAGACTGTGTTCGCAGTGGAAAGTGAAGGTCAAATCCAGTCTCTCGTGCTGGTCAAAACGCAGAAAGAGGGTCAAAAAACGATGGCTGAAGAACCCGAGATAGAAACCAACAGAGGGTAAAATCAATGTTTCTACCTCGGCGTCCGCAATCTCGACTTGGAACCGTAGCGATGTAGCGGACCTGGTTCTAGCTTGTTTGTGGGCAGCTTCCAGTGTTCGCTTCTCCAAACATTGTGTTCCTGCGATGGCTCCCCAGCTCGTGTGAAGTGCTTTACGTTCCGCTCAGCGTTTGCCTCCGTGCGTGTCAACAGCATACGATCCTCTACAAACTTGTCTGATTGCTGATAATCCGCTAGAGCGGGGCATCGCGTCTACTGACCACTGAAGACATTCACGACAGGCTCAGTTGATCTGGTGTGCATCCCCATACGAGGTGGTGACGATTGTTTCATCTCAAATAGCGCTGATTCATCTACCGTGTCTATTTGATCATTTATGTTTCCGTATAGGCGCGAAATCTGGAAATGGCCTACCTTGCAGAAGATAAATAGTTATGGGAGATTTCTAAGGTATCAAAATGTGATAGTTTCTGTAAGGATTCACTTCCTTTAGCTTTTTTTTCTTTTCGAAAATTACACTACCTTTCCTTCAAGTTTTCGTTATTAAAATTCTGTCAGTTTTACTGGTCGGTTTCATGATTTTATGTTTTGGAATAAATCTTTTATGGATCTCAGTCGAGTAGTTATAACTTCCCGTCTTGTCTTGACTCTAGTGTTCTTGTTTTCTTCTTAATTACGTCAGGAGATGGTGACAGGATAAATTTGAGACTCTCCTAGGTTGCAGCTTAATGATATCCATTGCTTTCTAGGGTCATCTTTGAAGCTTGTTGTCATGATTTTAAGGTCGAATGACTTGCTTATATCTACTAGCCTTCAGCCATTTGTGATAGTCCTTTTATGAGCTGAATAGTTCCAATATTTTTTCGGATTGACTTCTCCTTACCCAGTTGCGCACTGAACACCCCTTTACGTGTTTTTCTTGTGAACTTCCGACTGTCTGCGTTTAGGAGTAACATATCATATGACAAGCTAATTGAAACCACAACAAATAATTATGTCATTGAAAATATCAAATGAATAGGTAGTGGTAAAATTTTTTGACTGGAAGAAGGCTTAGGGTTCGATCGATACAGACTACTTTCCAAAATCTTAAAAGAGATTGCAACAAGTAGGAGAGCTCTGTAAATAATTAAACAGACTCTTATAAACATAGTATCTAAATTTAAATTTCTTCTAACAACTTCTAGTCTCTTTCAAATGTTATCGGGAATGAGACAAAGAGACTATCATTCATCTGTGGGTGAAAGAACTAATAAGAGAATGGAAAATAGAGGAACAAAAAGAAAAAGTTAATAAAACACATAAGGCTTTGCAGACGATCCCATGATAATAGATGTAATCTTAAAGGAACGTAAAAAAAAAGAAAGAAACTATTACTTCTGAATGATACAGTTGAAAAGGCTGGTCTAAAAATATCGTTTGAAAAAGAAAACACATCAGCAGTGACAGCAACTCAACAAATATTTTAAATACCAAGAATGGCAACATCATGAAAACAGAAAACATTAAATATCTGGGTGAAAATATAAACATAAACTATCAAAAAGAAGAATTTAAAACTGGAATCGAAAAAATAAAAGAAACATACATGAAAGTGAGAAATTTTATAGTAAAAATATTTTAAACGGGTTAAATAAAAGCCATTATTATACAGTTATAACACCAAACGTCCTCTATGGCTCAGAAAATTTTATCCAGACGTAAAAAGACATTAGAAGATTTGGATAAGATGGGATGAAGAATCTTGCGGATAACATTAGGTCCAGTCAAGACAAAAGATGGCACGTAGGTATTGTGACCAACGAAATGAATAGACTCATTCTGCCCTAACATGACAGATGAGATCAGGAAAAGATATCTTACATTATACGAACATCTGAAATACATGAAGCAAGAATATTATTTTGTGTATCTCATTTAAAGCTTCAACTGTATCAGACTCTTTATGTTATATAATATCAAGCACAAGACTGTAATTGGCACCAGTCGTTGGAAAGAGCTGGCAGAGTATCCAACAAGTAATAACTTTTAGCGAATGCTTTAATTATGTGTTAAAGTCTTTAAAATAATCTCTGTTTTGATGAATGTACGATTTCCAAACATAGATTTCAGCAAACCAAATTGTCTGCATTAAATACCTGCGGAGGAAGATATTTCCCTACAAGTGAACAACATTCTACCTATACTCCTTCACAAGAAAGATCGCAGAGGGTACATAAAAACCTACAGGAATAACAGACACCTATCCATAATCAGGGTGAAGTCTGATGAAGGCTGCATTCGGCAGTAGGCGTCACAGGGGTGGCTATATCGTACCATGGCACTGTCACAGTCCAAGAACGGACTTACTGGAAAAGCACTAAGAAGGCCTTAAAAAATATGTGCTGTAACCGTTGAGGAAAAAGTTTTTGATTCAGACTATGCATGAATGCCAAAGGACATGTTGTTACATCCACTTAGCACTGGAAGCACGATTATTACTGACACCAACGTATGCCAGAAAAGAACAGAACTCCTGGATGAAGAGTGCAACTATTTACACAAACATCGAATATTCCTGATTGCTGGTATTTATATATTCGTCGAATTGCACAGAATATGCAAACAAAAAAGATATTTCAGGAACATTCCAGAACTAATGAATGCTATATAGTTGCCAATAGTTGGTTTTGAACTGGTGATCCACAGCACACTGTAACGCTGCGCTTTGTGCACACACGATACTCTTTAAAGCCTGTACTATGGTAAGTTGACGGGCTTCACCTTATGAGAAAGGATTTTTGTATAGAAATTGACCGCGTGTACCTGAATGGAGGCAAATCAGACTTACACCCACTCTGTAATAACAATGACACGTCAAGCAAGTCCGAAATGCAACTACACGTCAGGACGGACAAGAAACAACACAGAAGGTGCTACCAACTTGTTAATAATACGGTCGCCATTAACTGAGTTTCTTCCCTGTACAAGTTGATGTACGTTCAAGCAAAACAACACGTAATAACACAGCATAATATGGTAAATTTTAGAACCAGAAAATCTATTGAACTGATAATTTCACTTTCTGTACTGATAGGGATAAACCATAAATGCATAACGCTACACTATAATGTTTACTACAAAACTTCGTACTGTCTATTGATCTGATTAAAATCGGGCATAGGTTACCCTAGAAATAGCACTTTCGAATCACACACACAATGTCAATTTTGATAAAGGTAAATCACTGATAAATTTTGGTTTTTTATATTGACTTTAACTTTGCTGATCAAATCAGTCTAGAACACTTCAGAATTAAAATGAATAAAAAAAGGGGGGGAGACCCTGAAACTGTTATGATCACTGTATTAAAAAATTCGATTACTGAAATCATTATGTGCTCAAGATTTCCAATATATTAATTACTACTCTTTTTGTCTTATTTCCTACTCATTTAAATACCTTTATATCTGTCTCGAAATAATTAAACTTCATTACTAAATCAATATTAAAGTTGTCCTCCAACTTTATCAGACCTTCGTTATTCGTCTATTAGTTCATTAACAAAAAAGTTCTTTAAACATCATTCTAACATAGCTAGGTCTGCAGGTAATTATTATTAACATAAACTTTAATTCTTCATTTCAGGACACTCGGATTGCACAACATTTGGAAAGGACCCTGGCTAGGTTAGTTGTGAGGATAATTAAATGATAGGACAGTTCTGGTAAAATTTAAGTTGTTATTGAACAGTATGGAATAAAAGTAACACTGGTCCACACGAATACAATATTAAAAGTTTCAACCTGTTTGTATCGATGTGGCGGTTGGCGGGCGGCGAGATGGCCATGCTGTATAGCTTTACTGTGGGTACTGGGCGTGAGTCGTGCTTCGGTAGCCCAGTTGGTAGAGCACTTGCCCGCGAAAGGCAAAGGTCCCGAGTTCGAGTCTCGGTCGGGCACACAGTTTTAATCTGCCAGGAAGTTTCAATGTATCCTTTGTCGCTATGGCCTTGCGAATATGGAGCAGGAAGAACGGCGTGTAGTCTATAGTGCGTCTTTCTTCGTTGTATTTTAAGTTAATGTCACGAGAGACAGTATTTTACCTCAATGAATCCCTTCCACTTCAACAAACATCGGGAGGATATCTGTCAACTTCTTATTAAAGCAAATGTCAAATCAAAACACCTTTCTGCCGTCAAAATTTCCAAATTATTATTTTACTGAGTAACCAGTTTCGGCGATATATTACGCCACTTCAGGCCCCCTGACCGAGGTGAAGGAAGATTCCCACCTCTAATCCAATCAAAATACGGGCCAGCATTCAATGACTGGTATCTGTAGATTTTTGAGACAGCGATCAGTTCAATCATCACCTGGCGAGCTGTCGGCTGTTTTCCACCAAAGATTTCCTTGAAAGGCAGTTGCCATCCTTTTCTTTGCATCAGTATTAGTCTGCCACTGCGACGTCACACTCCTGAAACTTCAGTGCCCATTTTGCCGTTTGACTTGCTGGATCCATTTAGCTAATCAACCATTTCCTCACAACAGTGAATCGTTTGTAAAATAAATACAGTCAGAACTTGTCGATGGCCCAAACTACTGCAATGCTATGTTTCTCGGTCGTAGAGTAGCTATTCACGGGCTTGGAGAGTACTCTGGAAGCATTAGCTATCACCTTTTCAGCACCATCCCGAATTTCTACTAGAATCGAATGGTTCAAATGGCTCTCAGCGCTATGGGACTTAGCATCTGTGGTCATCAGTCCCCTAGAACGTAGAACTGCTTTAAACTTAACTAACCTAAGGACATCACACACATCCTTGGCCGAGGCAGGATTCGAATCTGGGACCGTAACGGTCACGCGCTTCCAGACTGAAGCGCCTAGAACCGCACGGCCACACCGGCCGGCCTACTAGAATCGCTCGTCTCCCAAAACCACTGGCTTCACTTTGAAGGTCTGTCTCGGTACTCTCGTCATACAATGCTAGAACTGGAGAAGATGTTCGCGCATGCTTAAGGACAAGGCAAGATTTTCCTTGCGCCTCTTTCTAGGAAAATTTAGCGTCTTGCAGCAGTCTTTACACATTCCGAGAAAACTTTTCACATCACGAATGAGTTGGAAAATCTGTGAGTACTCTTGTTTTCTCTGAACAAGAACATATTCCATTCCCATTTACCAGGTGTCCCAGGATTTTTATTTCTTGGGCGACGAAGAGGCATTTTCTTTCGGATGCGGGCAGAGGCCTGCAGTCTTAACATACAGTTGTGTGGCGGCTTAGATGTGCTTCAGATGTCTTCGAAAAACCGACATTGGCATGTAGATAGCGAATACATGTTTTCCATTTAAGTTTTCGAAGGGGGCTACCCATTATGCATTCGAAGAAGGCTGGTGTATTTTGCAGTCCAAACCACATAATTTTGAATTTATAGAGATCCTCAGGAGTTATGAAAGCAGTATTTTGTGTCAGCGTTGTCGATTGCGATGTGCCAGTAGCTTTCTGTGTATCCATGGTAAATGTTGCTCCTTTCAAGCAGTATAGGGCGTCATCAGTGTGCAGCAGTGGACAGATATTTTTCTTCGGCAGTCGACGCGTCAATACCTTCCTCTTCATAAATACAGTCCGCTGGAAAGAACCAAATCTGAAAGTCCAATGAGGTTATCTTACCATCTTCTCCACTTCCGCCTTGATTATCCATCGTTTAGCTGGCGACGTTCTATTTGGGCGTTGGGTAATTTGTGATCTACTTGGAATGTCTTTCCTCCATTCTGGATGATAAAGTACCCGAATACTGACGCGGAATGCCTATCACTCGCCGACGTTTCTCCTTGCTAAGGTCATACCCTATTGATAGTTCGATAGTAGCTTCCTCCCCTCGTGTTGTCTGCAGAGGTAGCAGAGGACGATTATTCGTCAGCGACGCTAAGCTGTCCTTCCTGGATGTCTTTGGCTCTCCCTTCTCATGTACCTTTAGGATGAGATGAGGTTCTTCTGGGCAGTTTGTGATACAAAGTTCTCCTTGACAACTTAGTTCTCTTTGACAACTTACAATACTTATGATAGTCACTGGCAAGTAGACTTCCTTTTTAAAGCCTGAGTAGATTTTTGCAGTTGACAAAAGCGTTACAGATTTGCTACTTGAACTCGTCTCGGTGATGATGGCGGAATAATAACCTTCTTGAATGGCAAAAAACCACCCAGAGCAATCTTTGTTCTTTGTGCTCGTTGGAATAGCTTCGTCAGTCTGGAAATCTGATCTTCTACAGTCTATGATTGTTCATCACGCCTGCAAGAACTCCCATATAGGAAAAACGTCGATTACATTCTCTTAAAATCACAAAGTCGAAGGGCTCTGTTGTTTCATTGATAGTTATTCTTGCAATATATGTGTTCCTGTAGCTGGACGTATTTCCCACTTGTCACTTTTAGCACAATCGCTTTCAGATTACAGAACATAGTCTTTCTTAGCTGACGACGATAAGCATACAACATTACGGAAAAGGAAACCCCCGGGTCAATTAGCGCCCTGATGATGACAACGTCAGTGTATTTTCCTGGTGACTGTCGACCACGGAGGATTTTTCATCTGTAGTGGCCTCTTCTCGATTTGTTGATCGCACTGCTTCGTTTTCGTTACGTCGGGTGCTGTGCGAACGGCTGATACGTCTGCACGGCGTTGGCGAACGGATACGGCGTGTTGGGATGCGAAGAGTTTGTTCGCCCAGGTTGACCGCAATTGGTGGCTGTTAACTGGCGTGAATGGGATTCATGTAATCGTCAACGTCTTGTGGCGTAACAGCCGTAGGACACCTGTCTTCTCTCTGCAGTAGAGTACAACGTCTGCTGGGCGTCCACAATGAAAATATACGAGCGTGTTTTTCTTCATCCTCCAAATGTCCATCTTCATGCCGGGAGTTGTACTTGGCAGAAGAGCTGGTTGTACTCGTAGTTGCCTTGGTCGGATGCTGGGTGGTTGTTTGACGATTGCAGCATAAGTCCGAGTTGGTCATGGTGCATTCGACTAGTGGCGGCGATCGGTGCGAAAGGAGGATACTCCTCTTCTACGACATTCTCTATCAGTTCCTGAGGTATTGGGTCGATATTCATGGCTGCTGTCTCATGTGTACTCGGTCCGCCTTTTCTGGCTGCCATACACCACAGTTCCTATTCTCTTATTATCTGGCGTAAAAGAGCAACTACAACTGTCTAGGGGGTTAATGTATTTATCATCCGACTCTTTTTCTGTTGCGTTTCCCCGATTCGCGGGTAGCATGTGATGAATTCCTCTGTCGTTGTGGTATCCTTTACCATAACGGTTTTGTACATGTCTCCTGTGACTCCTTTCCTAAATCGTGAGATACTGTCGACTTCTATCAGATTTAAATCATAACGTGACGTAGGGCCAAAACATTATGTGTGAAAGACTGTGTGGTTCTCACATTCGACCCTGTTCTTCAAAGATTGTTCTTTCGCTAAGCGGTCTTACTGTTGATTGTCTCTTCACGTTTCCTTGAGTGTAGCCTGCAATTTGTTCCAGCTATTGAGGTTCTCTTGGTTTTTCTTGAACCACTGTGTGCGTCCAAGTAAAAGGACGCATTTTCCGAACACATGTTGTATTTGGTAAGTCGGTCGCAGTCATGCATTACTTCGTGAGATCCTGACTGAAATCTCCGGTAAACACTGGAGGAAGCATGACGTGCAACTGTTTTACTCCTGGTTTTGGAATCGATCTATCTCACGAATACACGGATGTTAGGAACGATGTATTGGTGTATTTCGCTTGTTGTCGACAGCTTTTACGCTGCATAATTGCTACCAGGGTTATGTAGATGATTTGAAGTTCCCAGCGTCTCAAGCAAACGAAATCACGTCGAAACCCCAACGAAGTTCAAATATGAAATCAGCGTCGTCAGTGAAGTGCAGTTTTCAACACTGAAGGCACGTTTCGTTACAACACCAACGTGTAGCCCAAAGAGAACTATTCTCCTCGATTGAGTTTGCAGCTAATTACACTAACGTCCAATATTCACGAAAGCTGCTATTTATACAGACATCGAATAATCCAGAATATGCAAAGCATACTATAGTTCAAGAAACATCCAGAAATGATCAGTACTAAGTAAAAAATAACTGTGGGCTGTTGCATGTGAACTGGCGACCCGGAGTGCGCCAGCGAGCGTCGCCAACCACTAGGTCACACCTCTTGCATCACATCTTGCGCCAGCCCTATGTCAGTGCTGCATCTTCCTTTAGATATTTTAAGGGCTGTCGGAATTTCAGAATGTCGGATGATTCCGTATCAACACATTCTCGGCAGTTCCAGAGAACGTTTTCCAGTGGTTCAACTGGCAAATGTAAGAAAATGTACATGTTGATGGAACATATCTGCTGCAGTTTCTCTTTTCTGAATGTTCAGATACTTCAACAAGAAAAGGAAGTTTGTAAGTAGGCCTTACAGTCATTTGTAATAAGAATAAAACATTGTACAACGAACAAAGCGGAAAGGAAATACACTGCGTCTGAGAAAGATTCGTTCAATTTCACAAGATTGTGTATCCTTTATAAGTGAAGTAGAACTGTGAGGAGAATAATGATCTTTCCTTCCTGTGAGATCACAGTCGCGTGCAATTTTTTTAAACAGATTTCCGCCATTTGACTATTAATTGTTCATTTATTTTACACCGTCACAATTTCGCCTTAATAACATGCTGAACTGAAAACTACTAAAGTGAAAGTATCATACAGTGCCGCGCATAGGAACAAGAAGTCATCACACACATGAAAACATTACATAGATGTTAAAATATATCTAGTCTGTATATGACACATAGTGGAAGAAAACATATTTCTGTTATTATAGACCAGTTCTCGTACTGCGGGATATGAGTACACGTCGAAGATGCAAAATATGACTGAATTGTGCACTGTGAGTAACCATTAACCATAGTATGACATATTTAGCAGCGAACTAGCCACAAAAGGGTGTACTTCAACTCTATGAAACATCTGCCGTCAATCTTCCATTGAACATCGAGGATATAGAGAAAGAATTACAAATTTTACAGGATGCTGCTCTCAATAATAGCTACAGGACAGATATAACCAAGGATTTGCATAAAAAGAAAATCAGGGATAATAGTGGCCTCGATCTTATGGAAATTACGCAAACTAAAGAAGAAGGAAAAGCGAAAAGGAACAGGCTACCAATCCATACGATGGCACTATAGCGCACGAAATTGCAAAGTGTTTGACAAAACCAACGTAGTTAGTACTTAGACATAGTACAAGTAAAACTTACTCGATGAGTGGATCTAGTATCTATAAGAATAAATGTGACGCATGCAACAAGTACTACTCGGTATCTGTTCTTTCGGAAGTTCGAATGCACAAACAGTGCCCGAACTCTTACGGGAATCGGCAACGCGCCGCGAGTAATGAGGATAATGGGCGGGGGCACTACGAATGTAGTGCGGGTCAATACGTTGAGAATGTGGTTTTCGCGGGAGGCGTGCCAGAGATAAATCCCTGCAGTCGCGCTGTCCTCTGTGTCCTCGGTGGCTCAGATGGATAGAGCATGTGCTATGCAAGCAGGAGATCCCGGGTTCGAGTCCCGATCGGGGCACACATTTCCATCTGCCCCGTTGACGTATGTCAACGCCTATATGCAGCTAAGGGTATTCATTTCATTACAATAAAATAGGTACTTTAGCAAACCGATTTTGATTTCAAAATTTCAAACAGATTAAAGGAAACACATCATCTTAGTAATTTAATGGTCAGAATGCTCACACCTATATCAGTGTTCTCGTTGCCAGAATAAGGAAAAGTGTGAAATTATTCACACGAGTACTAAAAGAAATGAGCTAAATTTCGATTACGCGATAAGTCACACAAATCTGAAGGCTGTAAATTCAACTAAATACTTAGCGATTACAATTACAAATAACCTAAATTGGAACGATCACATAGATAATATTGTGGGTAGAGCAAACCAAAGACTGCGATTCAATGGCAGAACACTTAGAAGGTGCAAAGGTCTACTAAAGAGACCGCTTACATTACGCTTGTCCGCCCTATTCTGGAGTACTGCTGTGCAGTGTGGGATTCGCATCAGGTGGGACTGGCGTATGACTTGGACAAAGTTCAAAGAAGGGCGGATCATTTTGTACTATCGCGAAATAGGGGATATAGTACCAAAGACTTGATACGTTAATTGGAGTGGCAATCATTAAAACACAGGCGTTTATCGTTGCGAAGGGATCTTCTCATGAAATTTCAATCACCACTAGCTTTCTCCTCCGATTGCGAATACATTCTGTTGGCATCCATCTACATAGGGAGAAATGATCATCACGATAAAATAAGAGAAATCAGGTCTCGCACACAAAAAAATGTAAGTGCTCGTTTTTCTGTCGTGCCGTTCGAGAGTGGAATTGTAGAGAGACAGCTTGAAGGTGGTTCATTGAACCCTCTGCCAGGCACTTTATTGTGAATAGCGGAGTAATCACGCAGATGTAGATGCAGATGTAGATAAATGTGAATATACATCAGTAAACAAATTTAATTGCATCTCAGGAAAATCCATTGTCGTTGCAACTTCTGTGTCTCTCACTTCTATGAGTTTAGCAAATATAGGAAACTGTACATCAGTATAAAGTGCTGCGTTTAACCATACTCCACTACACATCACTTTATTCCAGTTACTTCCTCAGTTTATTTCAAATTTGTATCAGCACAAGATCATTATTAATTTACTCATATATACACATATCCCATAACTGGTAATTACTCTAATCATAGAGTAACTTCCCATTCAGAAGTATGGTGAACTGTACATTGTAAAAAGTTAATACGCGTATAAAATACAGTGTGTCAAAGCCAAAATCAAGATAATAACATTAAATCTAATCTACCATTCCAGACAAATTGTATATTTGTTTCCATGAATGACAAATCAGATTTAGGAGTTATCCTAGATCAAATCACAGAAGAACACTTATTTAAAATATATACCCGAAAATGCAGAGGAGAAATCCCTCCAGTCTTTTGAGACCTAGATAGTGCATAGAACTGTACAGAGATTATCCACTCATAGGAAATGTGATTGCAGCAAGTGACGGCAGGGCCGCAAAACAAGATATATTTGAGGAAAGTCATTTAAACGCTAACATACAATCATATACAAGAGTTAACCTGCAATGCACTTACGATACATATGCAGGGTGTCCCATTTATCTCGACCACCCGAAATAGCTGTTTGTCCAGATGCAAATTACAAAATGTTTCAAGCAAATGTTCTTAAGCCGTCAGGAGGACATCAATCAGCATGATTGCCTTCGTTATAGCTTTGTTTTTTAACAAATATATGGACAGCAGTATGACTTTTTAAAATGGCACCTTGTATTTTTTATTCGGTATTTCATTTACTCTCGTAAAGACCTATTCAAAAATGTATCATAGTTTACCATTCACTGAAACACAATGTTATTAATTACATTACATAACATTGACGTTGACGCTCCGAGATCTTAGCGCAGGTACTTAGGGTAATGGAACACATCCACTTGCTGATGTTGACAGAGGACAAATGTAAATATAAACACCTGTCATTCCATCAACCATCGTAAGTTGAAGATCTGTGTGAGTAGAATGCATACCAACGAAGAGAAGGTAGAAATGCTACTCATCTGTGGGGAATGTAAGTTAGCACGACAGTAATTGCAATACTATTTTCTTGCGAACGGGTACATTTATTACAGTAGTTTATTCCTTTTAAATACTGTTGTGTAGAGTAGGCATACAGTAAAGGTTGTCCTTCCTATAAACTGCATCGACATAACGTTTCTTTTAATGCTGTTGTTGAAGGTAGGCGAAAAGCCACGCAGGCAGCGGAAATGTACAGAGAGAGATATCCTGACAAGAACCCACTTTTCCGACGGATGTTTTCTCGTCTTGTTGCGACACTTCAGGAAGCGGGAAATTTCAACCCACGACAACGCAATCGTCGTAGCACTCGCACAGACAAACCTGCCTAAGTTACTGCTCTCGCTTCTGTTGCTCTGAATCCACACGTGAGCACACAATAGCTTGAACCCGAGATTGGCATTCCTAAAACCAATGTACATCGTATTCTTACACGTCACCAGTTCCATTCTTACCATGTACACCTACATCAAGAATTGCATGGGAATGATTTCCAGAATCGTGTACAGTTCTGTCAGTGGGCACAGCAGCAAATCCTCGTCACCCCAAACTTCCTCTACAATGTTTTATTTGCCGATGAATGGTCCTTCCCAAACAAAGACCAGGTAAATACAAGGAACACGCTTTATTGGTCCAGCAACAACCCACGACGTCTTAGACAGGTGGAGCATCAACGTCAATGGAGAGTTAACATCTGGTGTGCGATGATTGGTACTAAAATTATTGGCCCTTATTTCACCAATGGTAAACGGCACAGCGTATACCAACTTCCTCAGACGAATTCTTTCTCCTCTTCTGGATGTAGTGCCGCTAAGAACCAGAATGCTTATGTGGTTTCGACACGATGGATATCCAGCACATAATTCATTGCGTGGACGTCGTGTTCTGAACCGAAGGTATCCTGCCAGATGGATTGGCCGAGGAGGAACAGTTACTTGGCCTGCTAGGTCTCCTGATTTAAATCGACTGGACTTTTTTCTTTGGGGATGCATTAAAGACGTTGTCTGTTGTGATATTTCAACAGCTCCAGAGGACATGCAGGAACGTATCGTGCTTGCTTGTAATTCTCTTCAGCAGGCAACTCTTGAAACAGTAAATAATTGTTTCATTCGAGTGCACCAGTGTATCGGAGTCCAGGGTCAACACTTTGAGCACCTTTCGATGTTCTACTCCTGGGCAATTGTACAGGAGAGTCAATTTTGTGTTATGTTTTTACTGCGTTTCCATTTGTTTTCTTACAACTCCAGCAATTTGACGAGTTTGTGATCCCGGACTCAAAGTCAATGTTGTGTTATGTAAGTAAAATTACATGAAGCTAGAATTTGGCATGAGACACCTCAAATCAAATTGATAAAGTTCAGGGCCTACATTTGCCACGATCGGACCGACATGAAAAATCCAAACTGCGGGGTACTAACCAATAAGGAAGTTCATAATCAATTAGTTCAACTCTAAAAATCCCATAAGAAATAAGTATGCAAATATGTGAATCAATATTATATGGAATTTCAAGTTCCAGACAAAATGTTGAATGACCAGGTTTGCCGGGCGCTGATAACCTCGCTGTTGTACGCCCTAAAACCCTAATCATCATCATCACCAGGTTTGCAATGCATGGACTGACCTGAAAGTTATGACCTTCCATTCCAGGAAATAAGGACTGAAGATTATTAAATGGGTTTCATGAAGCACGAACTGGACTGAACGATGAGGTTTTGCTCAGAAGAAATGTCTAACAGACAACAAACAATGATTAGAGCTTATGTCAAATAAGGGAAAATTTTCCAGATAAAAAACATTATTCATGTTCATACTGTAATAAAATGTAGCGAAAATGATTTCACAGACAATTTTCAGTCACTATCTAAGCATTTCATAATACATTTTAATATAAATGGTTGTTTGAAGATAAGAAAAGCAATGTAAATATTCGATAGTATCCCGAACAAGCAGTTAAATAAAACACAATGACAATACTCTTATATCTGTGATATCATGACATTGATATGAAAGCGTATCCTGGCAAAAGTGGTTCAATAAGGATGACATCAAAGATTCTATGTCAAATTCCAGCACTGGGGTCAATTTTAGAGAGGAAACTGAATATATATATATATATGGGTATTCGTAATGAAAGAAATCCTGTGTAACAGAAACGTGTTGGTCAGATGGTCACATGCAGAAAGTATAAATGATTAAGAAGACCATCAGCATACCATAGGTCAATGTTGAATAATTGTAAAATCATAAAAATTTTAAATATGCCAAATGTTATACAAGTAACCAAGATTATACCATGGTTCCTTCTGGTCAACTATAGTGTTAAGTAGACAAAAGCATTTGTATTATCCAGTTATCTGCACTTCTCTTTGACCGCCCAGCTAGCTGTGCGGTCTAATGCATTGCGTTCCGAGCAGGAAGGCGTGCTGGTCCCTGGCACGAATGCTAACAACCAATACAGAAAACATGACACGAAAACATAAACAGAATCAAATACAGGTAAAAGCACAAAACATAATGCAGATCAGAGTAATACACTTGACATGCTGAATCATAACTTAGACTCCATACGTAATTGGTGTGTCAAAGAAACAGTTGATGTCCAGCTGTAGCATCCAACCAAAATATCTCTGATCAACCATTGCATATAGCTCATCAAGACTGGTCATCTGTAACAAATGCTGCCAAAATCCATTAATAATACTATTGTCACCTAAAGACAACAGAAATCAAAATACTCCTAAATCATAATAATCAAAAGCTTTCAGAGACAACACCAGATTTACTGCAGAACAGCAGGTTCAGTATATACAATTAAACTTATTTTGAATGTCGCTGAAAGTCTCTGTAATAATCATGCTGAACATTCAATCATACATGTATGAGGTATTTCAGATTTACATGATGTTGAATAATTGTAAAATCATAAAAATTTTAAATAATGCCAAATGTTATACAAGTAACCAAGATTATACCATGGTTCCTTCTGGTCAACTAGAGCGTTAAGTAGACAAAACATGTGTATTATCCAGTTATCTGCACTTCTCTTTGACCGCCCAGCTAGCTGTGCGGTCTAATGCATTGCTTTCCGAGCAGGAAGGCGTGCTGGTCCCTGGCACGAATCCGCCTGGCGGATTAGTGTCGAGTTCTGGTGTGCCAGCCAGCCTGTGGATGGTTTTTAAGGCAGTTTTCCATCAGCCTCCACGAATGCAGGCCGTTTACCTTATTCCACCTTAGTT
Source organism: Schistocerca piceifrons (assembly GCF_021461385.2). NCBI lineage: Eukaryota > Metazoa > Arthropoda > Insecta > Orthoptera > Acrididae > Schistocerca > Schistocerca piceifrons. The sequence goes on along the minus strand of NC_060138.1, from coordinate 450,716,887 downwards.
ACACTATGGCAGCGATTGCTGCACATACACTATCTTCACTTATGCATACACCATAATTACTCTATCACGCAAACATTGGGGGCTACAGTCATCTGAAATGAGAGGTTCCCATGGGGGAGGGGGGGCACTGGGCAATGAACTGCTCAATAACCCTAGCTTCATACTGTTGTCAGTTTCTGTCAGTATAGATGAGTTAAGATACTATTTTCAAATGAGTGAAAGCACTTCACATACCCAGAACTGATTGAAACATGTGGTAAGAAACTAAGTGTAAATGGTGCAAAGAAATAATGTAGTATCGAGTATAAAGATCTTCAAGCAGATACTACAATATCTGGGGCCCTTGTGCTTGCCAGACACGTGGTACGCACAGGGAGTGTACCCCCCTACGGGTCGATTACATTAAACATCACAAAATATCATCAAAGTAAGGTGTATTAAGCAAGCTATTGTACCTCATATCATCAAACATCAATATCATGAATCAAATAGATAATCAAAGTCAGCATAAATCCAGCAAATAGAAATGTATATACATGTGTGTGTGACTGTAGTACCAATGCATAATCCAATGCATAATGGTGTTAAAGCAGATGCTGCATTAGGTGTGGCCCTTGTGCTTGCCAGACACATGTTACACACAGAGAGTGTATCCCCATGAGTTTTGATTATATTCAAACATGTGGCTTCAGCTGTGTGATATTTCTTAAACCAAATAGCTTTCGTGACTTTGAATAAATTAACCTGAATGAATTTGGATGTGGTATCTCTAAGATCTCGAATGGTCCAATGTTTATATCGAAGAATTTTTTTGTTTCTTTGTTAATTACTTTTGACTTTTTGTAACTTTTAATCAACATGACCCCCCCTACTTTAAACTGTGTAACTCTAAGATTTTTGTCACGCCTCTTCTTCCTTTTACTATGATATTCCTCCATAGTCTGCTTCGCCACCTCTTTCCTCTCATCAGCATTTAACTTTGTACAACTAGGAAACTCAATCAGTTCACCTAGTAAGTTAGCAGGTTTCAGATTAAAATGGTCTTCATATAGTGAGAATCCAGTTGTAGTATGTTGCTAACTATTCAGAATGTCTTCAGGCTTACTTATATAAGTGAACCAATTTGTGTGATACTTGGAACAGTATGTTCTTCATAACCTACCAATTTCCCTCATATACTTCTCATAGGATGCATGATGGAGAATAGCCAGATATTAAAATGTGCTTAGTGTTCTTATTGTTAATAATTTCTTCCATGTATGAGATGTGAACTGACTTCCATTATCTGACAGTAAAGCATGTGGTTTGCCAACATTCCTAAAATAGTCATTAGTAATACAATGAATAATTTTCTTATTTGTAGCTTTTTTCAAAGAGAACACTTTACCAGTTTTGAAAACAAGTCGACAGTAACAAACAAGTGTGTGTAGCTTTCTTTAGTACTGTTAAGTTGACAGAACAAGTCAATTCCCATCATTTCTGACTTACCCTGTGGAATTATGCTCTACATGAAACCTTTATGTTTCAGTTAGTAACCTTAACTCTCTGACATCGATCACAAGAACTCAACCACTTCCTGACCCTCCTGTAGATATTACCAAAGTATGCATTTTCCTGTATCTTTGGGATACATTTCATAGATCCACAGTGGCCATAACTCTTATGTATATGGCTAATCAAAGTGTCAATATATTGACTGGGCCAACAAACCTTCCACTTATCCAAATCAGGACTACTTGTTTTAAATAAAATTACTTTAAACACTTGATAATACTGTTTTACCTTATCACATTCTTTCTTAACTAAGTAGTTCTTAACTAGTTTCCATTCTCATCCTGATTTTGATTACATCTCAGTTGCTTACAGATTCTCACAATTTCTTTCTCTTCTTTAATCCCTTGAACGCATGTGATCCTAAAATTCCTATTCTCTTGAATATTCTCACTTCCTACTGGTAATCTAGATAGAGCATCCACAACTACATTCTGATCACCTCTAATGCACTGGACTGAATAGTCAAATTGCTGTAAGAAAACTTCCCATCTGGTAATCCTGCTGTGATATAGTTTGCACTCCTGAATGTAGCACAAATCTTTCAGGTCTATGTATACAATGACTTTGTGTCCAACTAAATAATTTAGAAATTTTCTATACCCTCTAATAATGGCTAACAGTTCCTTCTCGGCGACTGTATAATTTTTTTCATGCTTTTGTGAACTCTTACTGGCAAAGCTAATAGGACAGTGTATGATCTCTCTCTCAACTTCCTTCTATTGAAATAAACAAACTCCTAAGCCATAATTACACCCATCTGTCATCATACAAAATGGTAAACTGGTCTATGTAAGAGTTCACTGTTGAGAAGTTGTCTTTTAACCACATCGAAAGCTGTTTGATATTCGTCTATTCCCTAATTTCGTTCTTTTTCAGAAGATCAAGAAGAAGCCTGCGTTCTTATATATTTCCTATGGAAATTGCATAAACCATAAAATGACCTAAGTTCCTTCTTTGATCTCGGCTTGGGGATAGCTGTAATGGCCAACAATTCGTCTTTATCAGGCAGCATTTCTTCCTTATAAACAGTGTGCCCAAGAAATTTCACCTCTTTCACTGCAAATTTACATTTTTCCAATTTTAATGTCATATCCCGGCTGCCTAAATTTTATTGCAATAGCTTTCAGAATTTCCATATATTCATCCCAAGTTTTACTGACTACCAGAATGTTCACCACATAAATGATTAATTTGGAAAGTAACTCACTTTCCAAAACAAAATCCAAAGCCCTGATAAATTCGGCATCTGATAAGTTTAATCCAAAAGGTACTACACAGCATTGAAAACTTTTCCCCTTTTTACAAAAAATATAGTATATTGCCTAGAATTAGGTTCTAAAGTAATCTGATGAAATCCTGAAGTCAAATCCAAACTTGTAAAATAATTCACATCATAAAATATATATAACAGTTTCTCCACTGATCTGGGTGGTTAGTTTCCTTTTCCAAAAACTTATTTAAATGTCAAGAGTCAAGTACGATTCTAAACCCAGCAACTTTCTTAGCTACTGCAACCATAGGATTGTTGTAATGACTGCTACTCCTTTCCATTACCCCCAACTCAGCAATTTCTCCAACTCCTTTTCAACAACCTTCCTCTTAAAAATGGTAACCTCATATGGATTAATGAAAAGTGGTTCATGTGGTCTCAGTCTTAACTTACACATATAATGTTTCACCCTACCTGGCTTGTCACTGAAAACGCTATTATATTCCCACAGGAATCCCTCCAAGTCATTTTCCATCTCTATTTAAATTGCCTGCTGAGTTAACTTTGTCCAGTACTAATTGAGAAAGGTCTTCACTAACCACCTGGTTATCAAAATATTCATTATCTAAATAATTCCTGTCATGAAATGCTTCTACTCCTCTTAAATTATTGCTACAATTCTCATCAAACTTTACGTATAAATTAGTTCCACCATGAACACCAGATTTGGGATCAATAAAATTTAACTTCATATTAACCAATCAAACCTAGCATTACCTTTCACTATCCAATCCATCCCTAACAACATGTGTTCATTTAGCTCAGTTATTACCAGACATCCTTGTTCAAATACAACATTACTGACAGTAAATGAAATTAATGCTTGCCTAATGATTAGTTTACTAAGTTTACCAGTGGCTCCTTTTATTTTAACACCATTGATTAGAAATTCAGTATACTGTTCAGTGTTCCTTAATCTATCTCTTAATTTACCAGACACACCAGTTGCTGGGCTACCAATGTCTAATAGACAAACTCACTTCCAGTAGCCTACAGATATTTCAACATAGGGACTACTGAGTATTTCGTGCTTATTACTTCCATTATCTTCTGCCAATAAACCATCTTCAATATTCCTACAGCTTAAATCAGCATTTACTTGAACTTCATTTCCTAATTTAAGTTGTAAAGTACTTATAGGTAGCTTATAACTAGAGTGTGTGTGCTTAATACTATTGCAGTAATCACCTTTCCCTTCAGGCTCCTCATTCTCTTCCAATACTTTCAGTGTCTTATCATTAATTAGCTTGTCTTGATCTTCCTTACTGTAACAATCATGTAATACATCACTGACCTCAGGAGATATCAACTGATTTTCATGTAGCGGTTTTCATGACTCCATATCATCATGTACTGTCATTCCATCACTCATATCAATGTCTAGTACTACCACACACACTGTATGATCTAAAGCATCATAAAATACCACACCAGTGTCAACATCAATAGCCTCAAAATACTCGTTTCCAACATCATCTGCACCTAAATGAACCTTGACTTTGGCTATACATTTCCACATTACATTCTCTATCAAAAGTACCAGAACTTGTGTCAAGATGCACATATACATAATTCAACTTAGTTGTATGATCCATGCATTCCTCCACATCTTTTCCCGGCAATAGAGAAAATTCCTCATCACAAAATAAGCTAACTAAACAATACTCATCAGCATCATCATAAATGTTACTATTACTAAACACACAACTCTCATCAAATAAGCTAGTCAGTTCATCTGCACTGTGATTAAATTTATTTTCTACTTTACTAGTATCTTCACCAATTCCTGCCAGCATGAAATCCCAAAATGCTTTATCATAATCAACTCTGTTTATCTGCTATTATTGTGTCTATTGTGATGTCTGTGACCTGAACTTCGCCTTCCTCTCCTACCTCTAGCCTGATTTCTGTAACTGTTGTTGTTGTTTTGGTGGTGTTGTGATGACCCCCATTCTGAAAATTGTTCTACCAAACATGATCTAATTTATCTACGAGATTCAGAAATTTCTCAATAGTGTCAGCTGATCTGCAAAAAAGAGTCGACTGAACATGGCCAGGTAAACACAGCTTCAGCCTGTCGATTTGGATTAATTCATCAAGTGGTTTATTTAAATGTCCCAAAGTCCTAAGGTGCTTTCCACAAAATTCTCGCATTCTCAATTCTCCCTCGCAAAGATTTCCATTCAACAACTCTCATTACTCACACCTGCTTACTTTCTGACCAAAATTTGTTTAAAAATAATTTTTCAGACTCTGCAAATATCATTTCTGGTTAACATGTTGGTTAGCCAAGGATAAAGCTTCTCCCATCTAAATATTGTTTAGCAAATTTCACTTTAATATGTTCTGGCATGCCTGGTGCAAAGCTGTCCTTGCACTGGTACAAATAATCGACAGGGTATAGTCTAAAATCACCCAGAAAAATTTTCATAATAACGTTACCGGTATTGAAATTGTTTTGAAACATTTATTACCACTATATATATTACTAAACATATTAGTCTCTAGGTTTACTACTTAGGAGTTGACTGTCTGAAGATAATTTGATACTTCATACACTTTGCTGTTTACTGAAGAAATTTGTTCTGAAACAAGTATAGAATTTAGTTCCACTTTTTCATCAATTAAATTATTTTCGTTTTCAATACATGTTTGTATGTTATACAACTCTGATTTTTGTGTGTCGAGTTCGTCAATGGCAGTGTTTTCTGTTCTTTTTACTCCTTCGTCAATCAGGTCAACATGTTTGTTAACTAGCTGTAATTCAATAACAGCATTGTTCTTCATACAGTTCACTTCAGATTCTACATTGTCTACCCTTTCATTTACACTGTTTGTCTATTTGTCTTGTTAATATCTTCCCTAATTGTTTCTAGTGTCAGGTCAATGTTTAAGAGAATGTTGTCTATTTTTGTCTATTTTTCCAAAATTATTTTGGAATAATTTGGGAAATTGATATAATAAGTTTTCAGATTGTTGAAAGCCATGGGAAGGCAAAATTAAACTGCTTGATGAGTTCTTGTGGCTTGTGAGTGTTTAGATTCAGCGTCGATGCATGCTGCTGCCGAAATGATCTCGTGATTCTGTCTTGATCATGTACAAAAAACATATTGCTTCTACTCAGTTTAACTAATTTTTTTGCACCACTTGACGGGATGGTAAAAAAACACTTCCGAGATTCAATTAATTAAATTTTGTGTGAGTAAAATTTTACATTTCTATATAGTCATAATTAGAATTCCATTAACTAACTCTAAATAAAACATCAGTATCCTTAATTCTTACTGAAAAATTATCATGTCATATTTTTATTACAGATACAATTTGTATTTTTAGTTTGAAAATATAATGATAGCTGTCTTTCGATGACTAGAAATATTGGAACTTTAATCATTAGATACTACATAACTATAATAGTGATTTTATTCCTCCCATGTGCTTGAAGTTTGTATAATATACATATTGTGATGGTACATCAGCTTTTAACCCAACATGTTTCTTTCATTCTGCATATTGTTGAGGCCCAACGTAAACAATTTAAAAACAATAGCTTAAATTAATGCAAATTATTAATTTGCTGCAAAAGAAAATCCTCAGTTTATTCGAATCCAGATAGCCACAAAAGAAAATTAAAGCAGCATACTGATATTAGACATATGCACTCTTCGAGAGAGTGGGGATGAGACTGATAAAAGGATGTAGGATCCCAAAGGTTGTAGCATTACAAATACACTCGTTAAAATTTTAAAGGTAGCGGAAATAAAACAAGGAGAGCCAAAGATTATTTACAACTTGTACGCAAGGAACACTCCAGAAGAGAGTGAGACGGGGTTGTTCAAGACGTGAAGGAATCCCAGGAGAAATAAGGAAAGGTAATTAAAATTATGCGTTGAGAAATAAGCTTTTGGTTTGCTAAACGTGATTTATAGTGTTTTGAAAAGTAGTTATAACATGAACGAAGGTAATATATGGGTAACGGAATGCAGCAGAATAAAAAAAGGAGAAACTGAGGGAATTAGATTAGGAAATCAGACACTAAAAGTAGTAAATGAATTTTGCTATTTGGACAGAAAAATAACTGTTGATGGCCCAAGACTTGAAGTTGTAAAATGCTGTGTGGTAATACCACTTATAATACAAATTTAATTGTTTGGAAACCTTTTTTGGAGGGATTTATATATAGTGGAAGCGGTAGCCTTGTACGAAAGTGAAACATCGACAATAACAATTCAGACAAGAAGAGAATAGAAGCTTTTGAAATGTGGTGCTACAGAATCATACTGAAGTAAGATAGTTAGATCGAGTAGCTGATGTGGAGGTACTCTCCCGAACTGAGGGAAGACGAAATCTGTCTCACAACCTGACTAAACTAAGGGATCGATTGATAAGACACATGCTGAGGCATCAAGAAGTGTCAGTTTGGTAATAGTGGGAATAGGGGGGGGAGGGGCAATTGTAAAGGGAGACCAACGTAGGCATTCAGTAAGGTCCAAATGGGTGGAGATTGCACATGATACACTAGCGTGGAGAGCTGCACCAACCTCCAGACTGAAGAGGACGACAGCATTTCAACTGATCTTCCTCTTCTCAGGCCATTGGCTAATTTTAAACTGGAAGATCTTACAGCGTGGGTGTGTGCCTTGCTTATCTCGGAAATTGTGACGAAACGCGAAAGTGTCAGCCACCAAAGTGGGAAGTGTGTCGGTATTATTAAGGCGTAGCAGTCGGCAAGTTCTCTGAAACAAGCCCGAAGGCGGCAATGAGGCGCCGCCGGCGGCAGCTCCCGGAAACTTGGCGCAGTTGCGCGCAGGTTGGCGCAGCTTCCGCCGCGCCGGAGCTGAACTTTTGAAGTGCCGCTGACGAAGATAAGTGACAGGCGAGCAGAGCTTCCGCACCCGCGATGTCTCCCAGACGGACGACTATATGCAGTTCTGCAGAGCTCCGCCAAACGCCTAGTGCAACGAAAAAGCTCTTTAACCACAGTAACAGAAGAACATTTTGGATTAAAGTTGAATAGTGCTAGCAAGTACACATTTAGTGCACAGTAGTTCCACGTTTCGTTTCGTATCATCTTGCCCTACATTTTCACGTCGCTGCAGGCATGTCTTCCGATGTGTAGAGATATATCTATTTACAGCGCATTTGTACAAGTATACTGTCATTATCTTAAAACCTTTTGAACGGGTTTCCAGGCAGAGGATAAAGATGAGGTGTCCGATACAATGGGTATGAATGATGACAAAAAACAGGTATTTAATTATAATGTTCATGGTCTACCATAGGGGAAACCTCTTTCTACTACCTCTACCATCGGAAGAATACTTGTACCGGAGCACAAAAATGCGAATATGCTCCTGTTCAAAAGACTCAGACTGAAAAGCGGGGTACCAGCTGCCTAATTCTACCTCCATCAGCAATTTTAGAAGTTTCTCCAAACATTTTGACTTACGAACATATTCATGCTCTTTTTAAAACGCAACTCACCTTTCACCTCCACTCACTCTGACTTGCTCACATCCAGACCACATATCCATCCGCTCCACGTCCCCATTCTCACGCCCTCATTCAGCCCAAGTCATTATCGTTATCTCTTTGTGTCTCTCTCAACTGTCAATGTCTCACAGCCACAGTCTTCTGTCATACTTACAACTCAGACTGGATCTTAGGTGCAAAAAAACTTCGTTTGTGCTTCAGTGCTACAACATAGGGTTACCAGAACCACTCTAATGGTAACTTTACAGCATATTTCTTTATACTACGTTACGTTATAAACTACGTTCTCGCCTCTCTTCGTAATTTATGTGCGTAATTCACATCTATAGTAGGGTAGCTTTGAACCTCTGTATCTCGGAATCGTATAAAGATACAAAAAAATTCAAGGTTGTTCGAAGTGGAGATCCTAGGAATATATACTAAAAATGACACGCATTTACTGCATACAGCTGTCTTGCAATCGGTGGCTAGCTCTTCGTACCCAAAAATCATGTTCTTGGCGTGTTTCTCCACAACGGATAAAGATTTTAAGAAACAGTATGATGACGTTTCTAGATAAAAGCATAGAGAATAGAACATTAAAACTGGAGCAATCTTCTGCGGTTACTTATTGTTCATATTTCGCCTCATACTGGATTTTATGTGCGTATTTAACGTGTACGTGCACTGTGACTTCGAACCTTTGTACCTCTGCTGTGGATAAAGCTATCAATAAAATATCCGAGGTTGTTCGAAATGGGGGCCTTAGGAATATGTCGTAAACTTTTGAAAATTTCTGTGCATACCCGTCCTGAAGTCTGTGGTTTTGTTTTGGCACGAAAAAGTGTTGTCTGCCCAAAAGAATCACCCATGACGTAATAACTTCGAACTTCTGCATCTCGGAAACAGATAAAGGTATCAAGAAAATTTTCAAAGTTATTCTACATCGGGATCTTAGGAATATATCGTTATAACTTCAGTTATTTGCTGTGCATACCCTCATGGAATATGTGACTCAGTTTTGGTTCGAAAAAAGTGCAGAAACCTCCTTTTTATGGCTTTCTTAAGGAATTGCACATGAACTAATAAAGGTTTTTGAAACCGGGGTAATGACACTTCTAGATTATTGCCTAGAGAATATACCGTTAAAATTTGAACAATTTACTGCTGTTATTTAGTATTTAAATTTCGCCTCGTACCAGATTTTCGTGTGTAATTGACGAGTAGAAGTAGGGTAACTTTGGACCTCTGTATGTGTGAAACGGATGAAGATAGCAGTAAAATTCTCAATGTTATTAGCCGTGCGTAGCTGTCTTGGAAACAGTGGCTCGTTTTTAGTACAAAAAATAGTAGCAGCCCTTTTTTGGGGGGTTTTCGAAGTAAGTTCCCATGAACCGATGATGATTCCATAGGCTCTCTCAGGACCACCACATTACGTGCAAAAGATCTGCTCGATTTACCCACGGAGGAGGAAGTGTGTAGTATTCACACTTAAACCCTGTACTGCAGCATAGTGATACTGAGGCAATCCTTCTGTTGGGTGCACAAATGCTTCCTAGTCCACCCAGAGCACTTGACCCTACCTTTCCACCATCAATAGAAATCGAGGTATGAGGCTCAGAGAATTTCGTTTTTATGCTTGATGTTTTGGAATATATTAGGTGTTGCGTGCGTACGGATAACTAGAAGAATTGTAAATCAGTGGTATCAGTGTTTAATCAGATAAACCAAACTTACGAGTTATGACATCTGTGTTAGTGAATACTGGAAGCATCTCAGTAACTGAAGAACCACTGCTTATGACCCGCACCTTAACAAGAAATTTGTTGGGCTGTATGTCAGAAGACATACAGGGGTCAGTAACATTATGTGCCACGTGAACATAAATTATTTTTTAAGCGGGAAAAGAGCGCGTCCTCAGCACTGAAGAATCATTTCTGTAAAACTAAATCTCGAAGACTGCAGTGTTAATAAAACTGATGAGGACCATGTAGATTATGTTTTTGGAGCTCAGTAGCACCATTATTTATTTACGTATAACCCCCAAAAAGATAAGTTTAATTCTGTCCTCCTGAAAACTTCGAAGAAATCAAAGTGTAAAGTTTAAGGGTTATTTTTCAGCCCTAGCCATGTATAGAGTTTCTCTTCACATGAGATGAAATTAATATAATGTCCATGTCCATGAAGAAGTAAAAGAAAAAGCAATCTCAAACGGAATGAGGCAGGCATTAAATAGAAAGCGATTCTTTCAAGCAAACGATGACAGGAAAATGATAGAATATGTTAAATGAAACGATACTATTTCAAATGTATTTCAAAAGGTTTGAGAAAACACAAAGAAAATTAGGTAAGTGATAGTACTGAAAACAATAAAAGTTTGAAGAAAACGAAAAGAAACTTGTCCTGGACGGACACCAAATTTCATCAGTTAGGGTGCCAGCTGACACAGTAAACAACAATAACGAGAACTCTGTACATCCCATCCCAAGATGTGTTTGTGTAGTTCAAGAGCTGAACCCAAAACCAAGACAGTATCTAGTAAACACAATGACGATCATGAAGCAATTACATTTACTGTGTATAAGGAAATTGTGGAATGAAGAAACAGTGTATATTGTATTAACTAAACGAAATATCTTCTTTAGCCTTATTTCAGAAACTTCATTACTGCTCTATGACCCATGTTTAGCGTTATAAGCCCATACTCTACTACATAATTGATCTCAAAGATGACAACCAAGCAAAGATAAACATGTCAATTGTTTGAAATATCGGTTCTCGACACTGTAGAAGTAACCCTTTTTGACACATTTGACAAAAGCATATATAAATTTACCAAATTCATTAGGACAGCATGTAAAGTAACTATGACTAAACATATTTACAAAATTCATTATGTGAACTTCACCACAACTATGACTGAGAGCATTGCAGACCATTTACGTTGTATACCTATGACTTCTTTTTGTATCTGCCGGTACCATTATTGTTATTATTTTCATTATTATTATTATTATTATTATTATTATTATTATTATTATTATTTATTATTATAACTGTTAGTGGCAGAAGGTGCAGCAGTACAAGTATACGTTATTGCACACCAATGCAGCAACAACATATGAACACGATCTCATTCGGTCTCAGAGATTGAAATTTTTAGGGTTCTGTTTGTATATTTATTGGTAACAAATTGGTTTATTAATTTTAATTGCATGAAGCATATTTAGTTACAGCATCCTCTATAATGACGCCTGCGTGAAAAATAATGTACTCGATATTAGTGGCCCAGTACGGGAAAATCTGCATCATAAAATGAAAAAACGACGGAGATGTTTTACTACTTCCACACGTGCGTACAATGAACAACTGTTCGCAATTATATGTGGGCTAGAAGAGCCGTAATTACCAAAAACTGTTATACCGACCATAAAGACGGATAACAATAGGGTAAGATCGAAATAAAAAAAACTTTCAATAACTACGGGAAAGGACACAGCTCTCTTCCTATAAACAAAAGACTGTTTCAATAGTAACAAATAACATTTTGTATTCTGTAAAGGAATTAGATAAGGTAACAGTTATTACACTTATTACAGAACTCTTAATATGGTATGTAGGAAGAGTGCACCTTGCTAGGTCAGTGGTACAACTCAAAAAGGCGACATGTCTTCTCTTTTATCAGACAATGAATGTTAACATAGTATATATTGCCTTCTTTAATTATTGTCTACACAATTAAAAAATCGTGTTTATTGTCTATGTATTTTTCACTCGATGTTCTTCACAAGAAAAACGTCATTGTTTTCCACACATTCCAGAAAAAATATATTAAATCCTTTTCTCAAATACATTCACAGGGAAAATGCGCCAGGACATGGGCAATAGTTCCCTAGACAGATTAAGACATATACATGAAATGTTATGGTTTAACAGGCTACATAGGTCGAACTGCCACAAGTTCATTTCTTTTATTACATACTGTCGCGTCAGTGTGCATACGTGATTTGCAGTAACAGATTTTACATTTCTTGAGGTTGCAGGGGTACTTAAAACGTGTATTTCATTTAGTGTAAAACAGCTTTTTTGTGATTTGCAGAAAAGGAAAATATTTAATTATTGCTGTATTTGTTAGTGGTGTATTTTATTATGATGTGTCGTTCACATAGATGTAGTCCGGAAAACACTTTGTAGGCTTTCCGGGACTATTTTCTTCTTTGCTCATCCATTTGCATTATGGGACTGTTTAAAACCACCACAGAGCCTTCAGACTACGTCACCTAACGTACGCTGGAGCAAACTAAATTCATATGTTGCTGTATTCTTTCACAAACGTCAATAGGATGTGAATATATATGCGGTATTGTTGGCAATTCAAGAAAATTAATTGAAAAACATCAGTTCTTTAATGAAGTTCACAAATTCAATGAAGATCATTAATTCAGTCCAAGATTTTGCGTAGAAGGCGTCAAATATTTGGAAGATAATATACAAGGTAAAGAATCAGTTCAGGTTCGTTTGTAGTGTTCTGCATATACTCGAAGTTTGAATGAAAATAAATGTCAAGTTGGTATAGCAAACGTGCAGTGGTTTCGCTGAGTTTATAGTCGTCATTCTTGCTTTACGTTATTAGGTGGTGTCGATGGTAGACAGCTCACGCTGCACTCCGATCCGGAACACGTCGGTTGCAGGTCCAGATGTGATCCGGCTGCGAGAAAGGAAAGCAGGAATCCGTACCGCTCTCCGAACTGTGAACTTCAGCTGCCGCTTGCTCTGGAGCTCGTGCCATCAAATTACATGAAAAGTCGAACAAGCGTAATCAGTCTACACAGCTAATACTTTGCTAGCCTGCAAGGAAGGGAATTAGTGTTTGTTCCGATTCACACCTCACTCACTCATTCTCTTTAGTATTTTAATGTTTTTGTGTGTCTGTTATCGCTACGTAGTGCAGCTTAATCCCGCAGAAGTACTGTAATTGATAATGCGCACTGCACCACAATCCACTGTTTATAGTGTCAATTGCATTTCACTACGTCAACGTTCCGTTACACTTTACGGCGCGCCGCTATGGCGCGACAATTTCAAAACATTGATTGTTGGCCGCTGCACTGACACAGTCCGTTCTGTAAGGCTTAACACTGCACACGCTGTCCTATGCAACTTCGCTCCTGCGTTAGCCTTGGTTATTATTCTACTTAGTTCTGAAGTTATTTAATAAATGAATTCTTTTCAGTTACGTAAGGACTTCAAAGGCACTCTCAGAGTATTTCTTTTCATCACTGATCACATGTATACGAAATGTTGTATCTGTCCACTTACCTCGCTCATATACAGTTCATGTTCAGCACAAACCTAGTAAGCACTTTCCTTTTTTTACATACTGTAAGGCAGGCACTGCCACATATTAGTACAGTCTCTATCCAGTTTCATTAGTCACATTTAGTTTGCGATTCTAATTCACGTTGTCAAAATTTACAGTTGATGAATTCTTACATTGCTGTCAATTACAATTCTAATTTACATCAGAGAAAAAAGTCCTCTACAGAAAGTATGACCACTTTATCGCACTGGTCTACAAGTATCGAATATGTTGTAAAATGTTGATTTCATTCATACAGATTGATATTTTCGTTTCCTGCTTTTGACATGATAAAAAGAGGACCCATATACATGTGTCTGTTTCCTAACAGGAAGCACACACGTGAGCAAAAAATAAAAATAAAAATACGCGATGTTAAACGAGTCTAAACACGACTCAAAGCGTCAAGCGGACAAAATAGTCCCGAGTTGTGTCTCTACAAAGTGGTAAAAAATCGATCGAAATCTACCGCACACGCCTCTAGCCTACGTGGTACATATATTTACAATCGTAGTATGACTTCAGCATATTTTCGTCAAATATTTAGGTAAAGTCTTTCTTACATAAGACATTCAATCATCATACATATACATAAAAAATAAAAGCGTAGCATAATTACATATAAAAACAAGTTGGATATTAAGTTCATGAAGTGAGCTAATAAGCATAGAGCCCGCTGCTGCCGCCCACCGCCCCTCCCCGCGGGCGCCTACAAACTGCAGCTCCCGGTTGCTTCACACATGCTGTTGCGCGAAGCTAGCAAGTCTAACACTGTGGCGCCTATGTATTCTATTGAGTATCAGTAACTGGGATGACTTGGGATGAGTCACTTACCGTGACCAAATAAGGACAAATTGCTGTTGTCATACAATATTATTTATTTATTAAGATAATCCTCATTACATACTATTATACAAGGTCATATCACCAACAATTTTACATTTCATATCAATACCTCTACCAAGAATGAAAATGCAAATATTATCATCTTGTAGAAGCTTACAGGACTTCCTAGTCCTAACACACAACGGTTTATCAATAAAAAAATTTGTAGACGTTTCACCAACACCACGAACTTGAGACATAGATATCATGAATGTCCGATAACCGAGTACATCACGAGGAGGTACTTGCTCCAAAGACGAAGCAGTTGACTTAGTAGTTGTATCAATGCGAATTATTCCAACAATATTCATTTAATGAAGGTTCTTTAAAGAGGCTGATGGACATGAATGTTTCTAGTACACAAAGTTTTTCACGATTGAAGCGCTGTTCATTTGCACTTCAGTAAAGTTTTGCACACTTCAGGAGTGTTCATTTGGACTTCAGCTTACACCTAGTACATACATAATAAATATACAACTTACTTACTAGGAACAAGAGAATAACTGCTAATTACTATTTACATGGATTACAGTGAAATGCTGATTATTAAACTGCAAATCGCTTTATATCAACGTGAGTAAAGTCCTTTTACATTCAATGCGTCTGGATTTGCGAGGACATAACATCATTCATGTGGCACGTTTACTATCTTATATGACCCTGTATACAGTAAGTGCCATTAAGTCTAGGATTTTTCGTAACTCCTTTGTCACTGCCTCTTTCTGAGACCACGGCATGGAATACACGGAACGACAATATGCCTGATATGGCGCGGCTTAACAACACAGAAGATTTTAACTTCCGTGACAACGGCCACGAAAGCCTGCAGAGTTAGATAATATGTCTAATGTTCGTTCACTTGCATGTCGTACGTGTACCCTCGTATCACACCTCGTTTCTCCGAATATCCTTTCTTGTAATGGTGGAGTAAACTTACTAGCTGACGCTGTTGCTTGGTGCTTAAGTAATCTGATTCTGCTACTTAGGCCTGCGTTAAACTATCCACATTACGTCCTTCTTCGCTAAGGGCAACATTTATGTCACAATAACCTTCCTCTGGTCGTTGCCTGTGTAAAAACAAAATATTCGGTCGTATGACACCATGGCAGTACTTACCATGAATATCAATTGTTTTTACAAGATCCAGTAAAATCTTTTCTCCATGGTCTATTATGCAAATAAGCCCTCGTGGGAGATCGATTTGTGCATCCTTCTCGCACATAAAGTCCCATCACAGGAACTGATAAACTATTTACTAATAATGACGTGCAGCAAATGGCTTCTTTTCCGGCAATAACCTGATGTTTAATCACTTGGCTTTTAGCACTAAGATCCTCCATAACTTTTCAATATTGTACAGAGAACATAGAAAAACGCTTGATCTGATTGATACGTTTGCAGAAGCTATAATCCATAACTGAAATAGACGCTCCTGTGTCTGTAACCGATTGCTCATCAACACTATGATGGAAGCGTTAACAGAGGTTTCTACCACTTCCACTTGGTCTTTCTTACAATTACGGGTTTCCTGAGACAATTCCTGCCTCAAGTCATTCCCGTCATTGTATCGCAAAATGGCTAAGTGTCATTGTGTTGTGCCTTCATTCCAAGCCACGAGTGACTGAAGAAGGCCTATAAAGGTCGCCCATAGCTTGACAACTGCGAATGTGAACTTTGCTCAAGTTCCGTCACATCCACATTGCTTACACTGCGTCATTGCACCTGATTCGGTGGGGCACATGTTTGCGAAGACTGCCTTTGTTGCAGCTGCCTACTGTCTGGCATCGGTATCGCCGACATCTGATTAATGTGAACGTTTTATGGCTACTGTGGTAGTGACGCTGTATTTTGCATCCAACCACTGCTTCCGTGGTTCTGCCACGACACATTTGCAGGCCTCATATTATTATGGTTTCTGTTATCAAAACCGTTATTATTTCGTCTTTTTCTATCATAGTTATTGTTTTTACCGATCTGGTGTTATTTGCAGCTTGATAGTCATTACCTATGCTACTAGATTTTGGCCTAATGTTATTGTTCTGATAGTTGCTTCCGGTGTTACTTTGCCTGAAACCGCCGCTTTTGTGTTTATAATTGTTACTGTAACTATCATTGTTCCAGTTTTTGTCGTTCGATTTCTTGGCGCCCTCCTGTATGAGGTCCAAGGAATCGATTACTCACCGGAAATTCTCCAGGTCAGTATCGGGAACATTCACTAATTTCTCTCGTATATCTGTGGGAAGACGAGCTTTTAATATTCTGAAAACCTCTCTATGAGGGATCTGTTCATCCCAGTATCTGGTCATCTCTAATTATTTTCTGAGAGTTCCCGCTTTGGGATTGTACGATTTTAGGCTGTATACAAGCTTCCTAAGACGTTCCTGCACACTTGTGACAACATTTCTCAACATCCAGAAATGTGCTGCACTCTCTGCAACTTGGAGTACCCATAGTGATACGTCTCCTATTACAAGTGCCTGCCGCTATGGCCGAGCGGTTCTAGGCGCTTCAGTCCGCAACCGCGATGCTGCTACGGTCGCAGGTTGCAATCCTGCCTCGGGAATGGATGTGTGTGATGTCCTTAGGTTAGTTATGTTTACGTAGTTCTAAGTCTAGGGGACTGATGACCTCAGATGTTAAGTCCCATAGTGCTTAGAGCCATTTCCCTCCTATTATATGTGAGACTGAATTGTATGCCTTTGTATCCATGACCTTGCGAGAACACTTTGGAAATTCTTTATGAATACCACGGAGTGGACATTCTTTTTATCATCAATGAAAGTTTGAAACTGGCAATGTTTGATCAGACTTTCCTTTTGCATAAAGTTTGTCAAAGTAGGTACACCTGGTTTCGTGTAAGACATACTTCGGTTTGTTTCATAGACAGTTTTATTACACGACACTCCTTCATCCCTAGCCACGGATTCATACGTATACATAATTTTTTAGTCATCAAACTTCTGACTGATTTCATGCAGCCTGCCACGAATTCCTTTCCTGTGCCAACCTGTTCATCTCAGAGTAGCACTTGCAACCTAAGTCTTCAATTATTTGCTAGATGTATTCGAATCTCTGTCTTCCTCTACTGTTTTTGCCCTCTACAGGTCCCTCTAGTACCATGGAAGTCATTCCCTGATGTCTTATCGTTCTGTCCTTTCTCCTTGTCATGTTTTCCCCATATTCCTTTACTCTCCGATTCTACGCAGAGCCTCCCCATTCCTTACCTCATCAGTCATCCTAATTTTCAACATTCGTTTGTAGCACCCTATCTCAAATGCTTCGATTCTCTTCTGTTTCAGTTTTCCCACAGTCCATGTTTCACTACCACACAAACGTGCTAGCCAAATGTACTTTCTCAGAAATTTCTTCTTCAAGTTAAGGCTTATGTTTGATACTTTTTGCACGTGCTAGTTTGTTTTCATCTCCTTATTGCTCTCTCCATTGTGGGTTATCGTACTGCCTAAGTAGTGGAATTCCTTAACTTCATCTACGTCGTCATCATCAGTTTAGATGCTAAGTTTCTCGCTTTTCTTGTTTCTGCTACTTGTCATTAGTTTCGTCTTTCTCCGATTTTTTATATACTTTAGACCATATTCTTTACTCATTAGACGGTTCATCCCGTCCAGCACATCCTTTTATTCTTCACCACTTTCAATCAGGACAGCAATGTAATCAGCGAATCTTATCGTTGATGTCCTTTCACACTGAATTTTAATCACACTCTTTCTTTTACACCTGTCATTGCTTATTCGATGTATAGGTTGAACGATAGCACATCGTTCTTAGTCTTCTGTTATTATTGTCCCGTCTTGGTTCTTGTACATATTGTATATTACGCCTCTTTCCCATAGCTGGCCCCTATTTTTGTCTGAATATCGAACATCTTGCACCATTTTACACATATTGCAGATCGGCAAATTCTATGAACAATTCTTGATTTTCATTCAGTCTTGCTTCCATTATCAACTGCAACACCAGAACTACCTCTCTCGTGCCTTTACCTTTCTTGAAGAGGCACTGATAGTCATCTATCAGATGCTCAGTTTTATTTTCCATTCTTCTGTGCATTACTCTTGTCAGAAACATGGGTGCTGACTGTAGGATGATTCTCGCTCTTGTCGGCTCTTGTAACGCTATGAATTGTCTGGGTGATGTTCCTCCGAAAATCTGGTGGCATATCATCAGTCTCATACATTCTACACATTAAGCAAGCGCTTAAGAGACAATAATCACCAACAGAAAATGGTAGATGCAGCTTTGCAAATTATGCATACACTACCCAAAAGCAAGAAAATCAATATATTAGAGGGCATGGAAATGCATAGCTGTGTGATTAACACTACAACGCTCTGCTGAATGACCCGCTACAGTTGTGCAATAAGAAGTCCTTAGATAGTTTCAGGTGTGAATTGTTTAAGTAACGATGGTAGCAAACCGCTGACTTTCTTCTTGTACTTGAACAACACATATCATGTCACTGTTAACAATGTGTCTGTAGGTCACTACAATGATTTTCCACCTTTCGCAAATTTTTCTGATTGAGGCTATTTGTATGATATATTTTGGTGTACATAACCCCTCCCTCTTTTACATAATATACTAGAGTGTTCTATGTTTTGTAACTACATTGGGCCTACAATAACATGTAATTTAGTACAGACGTTAAGTGTGGGTGTCATTGTATGTAGTTAAGTATCTTGTACAGTTAACTTGTGTACTCCCTGACCGTCTCCTCCCTCCGCCTGCCCCTCCCGCCCCCCACTCGTCCCCAGGAAGGTGCCCAATTCCGTATTTTCGAAGTCTGTCATATTTTAAATCACTTGGCTAAAAAATCTAGTAGCACCACTTAATCTGTTACTATATGCTGGAATCTAGTGGTGTCATATACATAAAGTCATCCTACTTAGCTATTGTTTAACGAATTTACGTCGAATTTTAAGAACTGAAAAGATTTATGGAGAAAAGTATACATGCTGAAAATATCATCAAGAGCATATCAATATTATATATTCCATCAATATGCTACTTACGTTACTATTATATTTTATGAATGTGTACAACCCACATTTTTTATGTAATACGCTACAGTGTGCAATTTTGTATCCATATCAGGCCAACAGCAATATGTAATTTAATAAATATGTACTGGTATGCATGTTCCTTTATGTGGTTATGTACATGCTACAGTTAACCATTGTGACCCACCCTTCCGTGCTCCCCACTCTGAAGTTAGTACTCCAGTACCATCCCTTAACACACAACGTCGTAAGAGACCCGTTAGGTTTTTTTTAAATTTATTATTACTCCACTAATAATTTTAATACCTTTCTAATTTACAATTGGAAAAATGAATATATTCAATTGTAATTTAAATATTTCGAACGTTTATGGGAAAAATTATGTATGCCTCACATCTCCACACATCAGCATTATTAAGAGAACATCAGTGTGAAACTTGATAATAGTGGTTATTTACGCAAAATTTCAATACATGATCATGTACATAGTGTAGTATCCCCAATGTGTCATCTTGTTTATGGAACAAATTGTGTGTGCTTCAGATCTCCTCTTTATGTAAGTATTAAAACCACACCAGTATGAAGATAAGTGGGTGTTTATACAGTACTACAAAGTAGGGTCAAAGGCCTAGGATACTAAACAAATATACCATCTTCCCCTCCACCCCCACCCCCCTCCCACCTGTGTCCACTCATACCTTCTTCACCCCTCTCCTTAACCAAATGTTCTTCATAGGCAGGTGGCTTATATATATCACTTATAATAAACGCCACTTAATCTGAGAACTGTATTGCCTGACCGTGATACCACTCAACTGTGATCTCTTTGGGTGAGCCATAAGGCTTACATTAGTCTTAATGCACTGTGTCTGATATATACATCTTGTGTGACCTTTCAACAATAAATGGAAATTTTGGAATATCAATAACTCCTATTAACTTTTGATGGACCCACATTTAATTATCTGTAATAAATATATATAGGTATGCCATCCTGAAAATATATATATTGTGTTTTACCGAGTGAGGTGTCGCAGTGGTTAGCACACTGGACTCGCATTCGGGAGGACGGTGGTTCAGTCCCGTGTCTGGCCATCCTGATTTAGGTTTTACGCGATTTCCCTAAATCACTCCGGGAAAATGCCGAGATGGTTCCTTTGAAAGGGCACGGCCGACTTCCTTCTCCTTCCTTCCCTAATCCGATGAGACCGATGACCTCTTCCCCCAAACAATTCAACCCCATATATTGTGTATGGTTCAGATCTTCACATGCTTAAAGTAATAAGACTGCTAAAGTATATAATTAATAACATCCATGTAATATTGCTGCGTATGGGTCAGGTATGTCATATAGTATAATGATATTTTGGAAATGTATATAGAAGCTATTATGTTTGTATTCATGCGCTGTTCAAATGGTTCACTATGAGCACTACGGGACTTAACTTCTGAGGTCATCAGTCCCCTAGAACTTAGAACTACTTAAACCTACCTAACCTAAGGACACCATACACATCCATTCCCGAGGCAGGATTCGAACCTGCTACCGTAGCGGTCACGCGGCTCCTGACTGATGCGCCTAGAACCGCTCGGCCAGTCCGGCCGGCTCATGCGCTGTAAGTGGTGGACTACATTAATATAAATTTAATGAACAATCATGTAATACTGAAGTATATGACCTGGTATGTAATCAAGCTCACAGAAGTTAACTATTCTGCCTAGTCCTCCTCTATCACAACCACTCCCTCCCATGCAAACCTCCATCCACCCGAAACTTTCCACTCACCCTAGACTGTCCTCTCTTCCCACTTCCACACAACTTTCACATTCTGTCACCTGCCCCCACACCTCCCCTTGTAACCCACTCCTCTCTCTTTCATTACCCCTCCACTCAACAGTCGTGTTTTGTTGTGGAGACTGTCGTACCTTAGGAATGCGCACAGGATATCACTGAGCAGTTCTGGCTCAACATCGGATCTTTCAGAATTTTGTGGCAGTCCCGGCGTTTCGCGTGAGTCGTGCAAGTTGTTGTACAGGTGTGATATACACTGAAGAGCCAAAGAAACTGAGACACCTGCTAATATCGTGTAGGGCCCCCGCTAGCAAGCAGAAGTGCCACTGCACGTCGTGGCATGGACTCGACTGATGCCTGAAGCAGTGCTGGAGGAAACTGACACCATAAATCCTGCAGGGCTGTCCATAAATCCCTAAGAGTACGAAGGGGTGGAGATTTCTTCCGAACAGCACGTTGCAAGGCATTCTAGATATGCTCAATAATGTTCATGTCTGGGGTGTCTGGATACCAGTGGGAGTGTTTAAACTCACAATAGTGTTCCTGGAGCCACTCTGTACCTATTCTGGACGTGTAGGGTGTCACATTATCCTGCTGGAATTGGCCAAGTACGTCGGAATGATCAATGGACATGAATGGATGCAGGTGGTGAGATAGGATGCTTACGTGCTTGTCACCTGTCAGAGTCGTATCTAGACGCATCAGGGTCCTATATATCTCCAACTGCACGCGCCCTACACCACTACCGAGCCTCCACCAGCTTAACAGTCCCCTGCTGACATGCAGGATCCATGGGTTCAGGAGGTTGTCTCCACACCAGTGCACGTCCATCTGCTCGACACAATTAGAAACGAGACTCTGTCCGACCAGGCAATATGTTTTCAGTCATCAACAATCCATTGTCGATGTTGATGTACGCGGGCGAGACGTAAAGTTTTGTGTCGTGCAGTCATCAACGGTACACGAGTGGACCTTAGGCTCCGAAAGACCATATCTTTAACGTTTCGTTGAATGGTTCGCAAACTGATGCTTGTTGATGGTCCAGCATTGAAATCTGCAGCAATTTGTGGAAGGATTGCACTTCTGTCAAGTTGAACGGTTCTCTTCAGTCGTCGTTGGTCCCGTTCTTGAAAGATCTTTATCCGACCACAGCGATGTCGGAGATATGATGTTTTACCCTATTCCTGATATTCAAGGTACACTCGTGAAATGATCGCATAGGAAAATTGCCACTTCATCGATACTTCGGAGATGCTGTGTCTCATCGCTCGTGCGTTGACTATAGCATCAGGTTCAAACTCAATTAAATCTTGATAAATTGCCGTTGTAGCAGCAGTAACCGATCTAACAACTGCACCAGACACCTGTTGTAACCGTTAGGTACCGACGCAAAGTTAACTGTGAAGCAATTTTGGGTGACAGGAAACATACTTCAATAAATCGAGGAAAGAAGGAAGTAAAAAGCTTTTCAAGGAAGAACAAGAAACACCATAGTTTAACAGAGATTTGGAAGACGTGTGAACATGATACGTACATTAAAAAAAGTATTGCACCACCCCAGTTCCCAAAACTCCTGTAGATAGACGTGGACTGTGGATATTGATTCACAGACACAGTTCCTTTGATTGTTCAGAGACGTCACTAAACCCGATCAAAGATATTAAGAACCTTATATCAGCGGCCCCCATTAGGACGGAGGGGGTCCGACAGCCGATCAGTTCCAGTCATTTCACCAGGAAGAAGGTACACGGCTCGTGTTGTCTGTAGTTCAGCCATGCCTAGACGGTCAATCCCGCCTTTCGATCGTGTCCACATTGTTACTTTGTGCCAGGAAGGGCTCTCAACAACGGAGTGTCCAGGCGTCTCGGACTGAACCAAAGCAAGGTGGTTCGGACATGGAGAAGATACAGAGGGACAGGAACTGTCGATGACATGCCTCGCTCAGGCTGCCCCAGGGCTACTACTGCAGTGGATGACCGCTACGTACGGATTATCGCTAGGAGGAACCCTGACAGCAACACCACCATGTTGAATAATGCTTTTCGTGCAGCCACGACTCAAACTGTGCGCAGTAGGCTGAATGACGCGCAACTTTACTCCCGACTTCCATGGCGAGGTCCATTTTTGCAACAACGGCACTATGCAATGCGGTACAGATGGGCTCAACCACCACCGCTCACGATTGGCATCACGTTGAGTGTCGCATATGCCTTCAAACAGACAATCGTTGGAGTCATGTTTGGAGGCAGCCTGGTCAGGCTTAGATACACTGTCCAGCAAGTGTAGCAAAGTGGAGGTTCCCTGGTCAGGCTTAGATACAATGTCCAGCAAGTGTAGCAAAGTGGAGGTTCCCTGCTGTTTTGGGGTGACATTATGTGGGGCCGACGTACGCCGCTGGTGGTCATGGAATGCGCAGTAACGACTGTACGATGCGTGAATGCCATCCTCCGACCGATAGTGCAACCATATCGGCAGCATATTGGCGAGGAATTCGTCTTCATGGAAGACAATTCGCACCTCCATCGTGCACATTTTGTGAAGGACTTCCTTCAGGATAACGACATCGCTCGATTAGAGTGGCCAGCATGTTGTACAGACATGAGCTCTATCGAAAATGTCTTGGATAGATTGAAAAGGGCAGTTTATGGACGACGCGACCCACCAACCACTCTGAGGGATCTACTCCGAATCGTCGTTTAGGAGTGGAACAATCTGGACCAACAGTGCCTTGATGAACTTGTGGATAGTATGCCACGACGAGTACAGGCATGCATCAGTGCAAGAGGACGTAGGTATTAGAGGTACCAGTGTGTACAGCGGTGTGGACAACCATCTCTGAAGATCTCGCTATATGGTGGTACAACATGCATTTTGTGGTTTTCATGAGCAATAAAAGTGGCGGAAATGATGTTTGTGTTTATCTCTATTCCAATTTTCTGTACAGGTTCCGGAACTCTAGGAACTGAGGTGATGCAAAATTCTTTTTGATGTGTGTATTCCTTCGAAATTTCTTAAAGTTTTATGAAAAACGGCGTCCAAACGTCTATCAAGAGGGTATATAGAATGCACGAAACAGGAGACATATCATCTGACTTTCGCAGATATGTCATCCGCATAGTTGAGAAGACAGCAAGGAAAATTTGTTGGAAATTTGTGGTAAGGTCTTATGGGGCCAAACTGCTGAGGTCATCGGTCCCTAAGCTTACACACTACTTAATCTAAGTTAAACTAACTTACGCTAAGAACACGCTCACACCCGTGTCCCGGGGAGGACTCGAACCTGTGACGTGGGAAGCAGTGCGAACCGTGACAAGACGCCTCAGACCGTGAGGCTATCCCGTGCGGCAAGACAGCAGGGGTAATATAGCGCAATTAGCTTATCAGTGTTTTCATCTAATATGTTGACAAGAATAATACTCAGAAGAATTGAAAAACCATTTCCTTAAAAACTTGTTTAGACCCAATAGTCTTAAACCAGTCGGAAAATAGTTGGTCTTCTCCTGGAAATCCTCCACACGCTGAATTACTTATACACCAAGGGATTGCTGCGGTATTGTATTTTATTACTTGTTCCTGACAATATAATGGTGTTCAGATCAGTGTTTTAGAAAAATTTTGTCTTGCCTCTTCCGAGAAGGACGCTCTGTGCCCGGATTGTCTTTTGAAGCACATGAATATTCTATTCAATCGTCTGGCGTGTACTGCGGCACCCCATATGTTGTCTTCCCGACGATAATATTTGCAATTTTAATTGTTGCAAGGATACTACAGACTTACAATCATAGTTCGATATTTTCGTCTACAATGCATTTCGGATACTTACTTCTTCATCCTCAGGTATATCAGCGAATTACACGAGTATTTGTTTTCCTGAATGTAGCCAGCTGTTTGCCTTTCGATTCATTAAGAAAATGTTCCCATAACAAGAACATTGAAGGTCATCATACACTACCGGAAAAGACAGTTAGTACACCCCTTAAGAGTTTTCCACTTCACTCAAGTTTTGCTATTACAATAGAGAATATGGAGTACACGAAATGATTACATCTACAGATCAAGAGTACAAGTTGTTCTGAGGTATCAGGTATCGACTCATGCTGAAGCACCCACGTTAGTAAGTGATGTAGCTTCAGCGGGCGGCGATACACGCGCTAACTCTGGAATCCAGTCGATAGAACACATGACGAAAACTGTTCTGGGATACGTTATTCCACGCCTGATCGAATTGTTCAAGTAGTTCTGTAAGAGTTATTGGTTGACGAGTCGCAAGAGCCACTTCTCGTTCTATCATTTCCCATGTTTTCTGTTGGTGACAAGCCTGGAGGTCGTGCTGGCCAGGGGAGTTGCTGCACGTCTTGCAGGGCACGTTGACTTTCATTGTCAGTGTGTTGGCGAGCATTACCATGTTGCAAGAACGGCGAAAGAACGGCACTATTAGCATTGTGCAAGTGCCAAACACTGGCTGGATTTCCCTCCAGAAAGGATAAAGGTGAACAAGTGTTGCAGCTTAGGCCGGTATTACACTATCAAATTTCTTTGTCAAATATCTTTGTCAAAGATATTTGATGGTGTAATAGGGAACTTTGTCAAATGTCGTCCAATATTTGACCAAATCTAGGGCCTCGCTGTAGATTTGATCAAAGAAGTCGCTTGTCTTCTGTTCACTGAAATGTGACATGTTACCACATGGAGCGCTAGCATCGCTGCAGCGTTCTGTCGTCTGTACTGTTTTCATAAACATTGACGGTAAATGCAGCTGGTGTGTGCCAAAAACTACAAAATTAATAGAGATCTATGAAGCTGATGAGGCGCTCTACAACGTGAGGCAGCCTGAATACAAAGATAAATTAAGAAGATTGGAGATGAGACCTGACCTGACCTGACCTGACCTGACCTAACCTAACCTAACTTAACCCCCTCCTGTAGCAAGGAATCGGAGTGTTGCAGTGAGCATGTCTTCTGCAGATGTAGCAGTTCTTAAGTGAATATTGTGCTTTGTGATATGAGGATACACTTCACTGAGCACATACAGAAATGTATGCTCATCGATTCTTAAGTAATTGATGTACGACTTGAAGTCCTCCACTATAAGCTCACGTAACAAGTTTTGTTGAACGCCTTTATCATGTTGTCGTAAAACCCACGGCTTCACCCAGGTATGTTTCCTTTTTTTCCCCCGCTTCTCTTCCACATGTGCACGCAGTGCAATTGTGGTACACACAACTGCTGTGGTTAATAACAAGTTGTTGTTGTCAGCCATCTTGAACTTTGACGAAAAAATATGATGACAGTGTAATACCCCTTCTAGCACTACGTCAAAGATCTTTGTCAAATATACAGGGCGTTTCAAAAAGAAAGAGCAGATTTCAAACATTTATTTCTCAAAAACTACAAATGATAGAAACACAATTCAAACGTTTCTTGTCAGAGAAAGGTTCAAAGTTTTTCAATGGTCCGCGCAGAAGTTCCATGCAAATCCGCAGTGGCGCTGGCGTTTGTTTGTAGGAAAATGGCGACGACACCACAGGAACGATCATTTTGTGTGCTGCAATTTGCAAAGTTAGAGTCCATTGTTGGTGTGCAACGTGCATTCCGCCGTCAATTCAACAAACAGCCGCCTCGTCATAAGCAAATTTATGAGTGGCATCACAGATTCGTAGAAGATGGTTGCATCTGCAAGCGAAAAAGCACGGGTCGTCCACGCACATCGGATGAAAATGTCGAGCGTGTCCGTGCAGCTTACGAAAGGAGCCCTAGAAAATCCACGACACGGGCAAGTCACGAACTAAACATGTCTAAAACAACGGTATGGCGCGTTCTGAGTAACCGTCTGCACATGAAGCCGTACAAACTGCAGTTATTGCAAGCATTGCGTCCTGACGACCACAACAAAAGGTTCGAATTTTCAACTGCAATTCTACAGGACATGGAAGAGGACAATTTTGCCGAACGATTAATTTTTTCAGATGAATCAACGTTTCACATTTCTGGTAAAGTTAATCGGCATAACGTACGAATTTGGGCGAGTGAAACTCCGAGGGACGTTATTCAACATGAAAGAGACTCACCAAAGGTTAACGTCTTTTGTGCAATTTCGGTAAACAAAGTTTATGGACCTTTCTTTTTCATGGAGAAAACTATCACAGGAACCATTTACCTGGACATGTTAGAAAACTGGCTATTTCCTCAACTTCAGGAAGATTCAAATCACTTCATCTTCATGCAAGATGGCGCCCCACCACACTTCTCTGAACCTGTACGACGGTACCTAAATAACACCATTCCAGGACGGTGGATTGGAAGAGCAGGAGCACAAGATCAATGTCATCGTCTGTGGCCTCCCAGGTCACCAGACCTTACTCCCTGCGATTTTTATTTGTGGGGGTACATAAAGGACTGTGTTTATGTCCCACCTATGCCCGCTACTCTTCAAGAGGTACGACATCGAATTGTTGCGGCCGTGAATTCGGTAACTAAAGACCAGTTGCGTCGTGTGTGGCAAGAAATGAGATACCGGTTTGATATTTGTCGTGTAACAAATGGTGCTCATATTGAGGTACAGTTTTGATATTTGTTGTGTAACATTTGGTACTCATATTGAGTGAAGGACCGTTGGAATTGTGTTTCTATCATTTGTAGTTTTTGAGAAATAAATGTTTGAAATCTGCTCTTTCTTTTTGAAACACCCTGTATTTAACGGAATATTTGATCACATCTTTGATCAAATCTTTGACAAAGAAATTTGATAGTGTAATACCGACCTTATCGTAGCCCAGGCCATAAGGTCTAGGGTGGAGTTAATGTGTCTTGGAGGAATGTACTCTACGAGACAGCGCTCACTAGATCTACGTCGTACGCGCAAACGACCGTCATTTAAATGTAGGGAAAAGCGGCTTTCATTGCGGAAGACCAGGACGCCATTCCATCTTTCAAGTGATCGTCTGATGGCACAAGTCGAACGTGCACGACGATGCTGATAACCGGTTCTTAACAGTTTGTGTTGATGACACGTGTGGGCTCACAAGCCCTCTTACCTGTACTGAGGTAGCTGTACGACCTGCCACTGCTGCCCTTACAACACGACGGTCCTGACGGGCGTCTCTGCTGCGTGGACGTTGTACTGTTTCCCCTGGATGGACATGAATGTGAAATGTATAGATTACATGTTTTTACGATAAGTATTGCATGAGCAACTTGCGAGTTTTCCCGAGGAACAATATATTATGCTACAATGTATGCCTATTCCATGGAATTGAGATTCTGTGTTTGAATTCTAACCTCTTTTGTCATTGCTGTTCTTCTTCTTGGCTTATGATCTGGCCGCGAACCGTAAGGAGCGTTTAACGAAGGTTCATCTTGCTGTACAGCCAATGTAAGTTGTTAACAAAATTGAAAATAGAGTTGTTTGTCACTTGAAAATTGTGTCCGTGTTGAAATCATTTGTTCAAAATGGCTCTGAGCACTATGGGACTTAACTGCTGAGGTCATCACTCCCCTAGAACTTAGAACTACTTAAACCTAAGTAACCTAAGCACATCACAAACATCCATACCCGAGGCAGGATTCGAACCTGCGACCGTAGCGATCGCGCGGTCCCAGACTGAAGCGCCTATAACCGCTCGGCCACAACGGCCAGCGAAATCAATTATAATCCTAAACCTTGCTTGTCTAGAGTAGACATGGGCCTTAACAGAAATTCTTCCATGTTAGGCGCCATCTTAAAATATAATTAAGAACTTTCTTTTAGCTCATCGTCGAAACGTGCCGCCGGTTAGAAAACTAAACCTTTCTTTCAGATTCTACGAGCCTGGCGGCCGCTGCAAGTATTTTAATAAGATTCACTTTCAGATTTTCTCAGAGTTGCGAGATAACATCCCAGGCAGGAAGGCCTGGTCACAGGATTCTATTTCTGGTATAAGATTTCATTTGCAAAAGCTACGCTTGTTATCTTATATTGAGAATCAAGAGGAAACCACGATTTTGAATTACGGAATTTATTGTTGTCTAGTGAACGAACTGGTGAAGTATTCCCTGGTGCTATAAGCACACGACTTTTAACTTGACGTCGACTAGGCATATATTGAGGAATATCTGTGGTGTTTTAATAGTTAAACAAATGAGTATTTACAATTCTGTAACCCCTCAGAACTGAGCTAGTTTACTGAGTGCTTATACGCATCGGGCTAAATTAAACAATATATTACACGGTTAATAATATTCCTAAATTAGTTATTTCTATTTTATGTTGAGCCATTGCATTAATGCGTGTTTCCTTTTTATATAAGTCACAGCTCATATTCATTCTACTACATAACACTGTGAGTAAAGAAAAAGAGTCACAACAATTTTTATTTTATTACATTACAACGTTCAGAACCTCGTCTACACGTGTGAGAATGTTCACGTGACCACTGGTACTAACATCGTTGCACAACCGACGCTGCACGTACAACTTGTGTGGCAGTTCTCCGAAAGGACCATCCCGCCACTCGGAAGGCCAAAATTTGACCCCATTTAAACTCCCTCAGTTGGCTGTAGGAAACACGAGTGCGTCTCCGTGGCACAGCTTGCTTTGCACCATATTGAATCTTTTGACACGAGCATCGCCTGGTGAAGGGTAGACACAGATGGCGCCCTGGTAGCTATGCCACTAGCTATCTCTTGGCAGACAACGTTGATACCAGTATCAGTACATCTACTACCTCCAGATGGAATGTGCCGTCATCTGAACAAGGCTTTTTAAGTGTCCTCGGAATCTTTCGTGACGGCATACATGAATAAAACGTTCTCGGTTTTCCAACCGCGTCAATTCGAATAAAATCCTCGAGCTTTCAATGGCCATCTCCACCATCGTCGTCAGGAGTTCACTGGCTGCCGGGGCTGTTACGGTCTCTCGCTTATATAGGCATGATGACATCATCAGCAGCCAATCAGATCGATCCAATGTGGCGCGCGCGCGTAAGTCGACCTGGGCAGCTAGCGGAGATACTGCCCGTGGCAGCACCGGTGACGTCAGGTGGTTCCAGGGGCAGGCTCCACGTTTGAAACTGCTGCTCCCGCGTCGCGCATCTGTCTCTGCTTTCTTTGGATGTCCAGCGCCCGTCCCCATGCCATGCTGAGTGTGTATCCCTGGTCTTTGTTGAAATTGTTGTTGTTTAAGTGAATCTCGGCCGCTTCCTCTATAACGGAGTCCCAATATGTAGACGCATGAGCCAACACTTTTGTGTTTTCGAAATGTATTTTATGTCCATTTTCTAGGCAATGCTCCGATATGGCCGACTTGTCAAGCTCCCTTTGTTTTATACGGCGCTTGTGCTCAGTACAACGCTCCGCAACCGTGCGAATTGTCTGTCCAATGTACATGCTGCCGCATTCACAGGGTACACACAGCGGACACTCGAAGAGCAATGTCGTCTTTAACAGGGCGCAACATATCTTGTATCTTGGGGGCGGGCCCCGAACACTGGTCTTAGCCCATGTTTCTGCAGCAGACGTCCTAACTTACTGCTAGTTGCTACACAGTACGGCAGGAATACAGTCCGTTTGGCCTCTTCTACCGATTCACCAGGTGTCTTTCGTCGGTGGCCCTTGAAAACGTTTGCGACGTCTCTTTTGCTGTATCCATTTTCCCCGAAAACACGTTTTAAGTTCTGCAATTCAGACTGTAGGTGGTCGTCGTCAGAGATAATCTTGGCTCTATGAACCAACGTGTTCAGGACAACTTTCTTGTGTAAGGGTGGTGGAAACTATTGGCGTTCAAGTACCGATCAGTGTGAGTTGGTTTCCGGTACACTGAATGACCAAGCTGGCCTCCTGCCCTCCGTTCAACCAAGACATCCAAGAATGGTAGCTTGCCGTGCTTCTCCATCTCGACAGTAAATTTAATGTTGGGATGGACACCATTCGTATGATCGACGAACTACTGTAGTGTATCTTCACCAGGAGGCCATATCAGGAAGGTGTCATCAACGTATCGTAGAAAGCAAGATGGCCATAATGACGCAGTTTGCAGAGCCTTCTACTCAGATTGCTCCATGAAGAATTTTGCGACTGCTGGAGACAGTGGTGATCCCATGGCTGTGCCGTCAGTCATCTCATAATATTCATCGCAGTACAAAAAGTACATTGTCGTCAGGACGTGACGGAACAACTTAATGATTCCAGATGGAACATGTTGGGCCAAAAGTTCCAGCGTATCTTGTATTGGCACCCTCGTAAAAAGTGACACAACATTCAGGCTAACCATTAGGTCGTTTGAGCATATCTTCATTCTCTTGAGTGTTTCAACAAATTTCTGCGAGTTGACAACATGGTGTTCGCAATGTCCCAATTTTTGTGCTAATAATCCTGCCAGATGTTTAGCAAGTCTGTAGGTGGGCGATTACACTAACAATGGGCTTCAGGGGAACACTTTCCTTGGGTATCTTTGGTAATGCATAAAGCCTGGGAGGTCTGGCGGCACGAGGCGTTAATTTCTTCACCACTTCATCTGGTAAGCCAGAATCCTGACAACGATGGCGGAGATGGCCATCAAAAGCTCGAGGATTTTATTCGAATTGACGCAGCTGGAAAACCGAGAACGTTTTATTCAAGGCTTTTTAATTTTTTTTCCTTCAATGTATCGCTGATTAGCACATAATAGAAATATAAGCGATGATGGTAATATCCCTCAAAAACATAGAGGAAGAAAATAAAAGTTAACGACAGAAATAATTATTGTAATGTGTCTTTCGTATCATAACCAGTCGTAATATGTGCATGATGGTCCAAATTGAACAAGGTAACGGTAACTTTGTTAGAGATATCACAATACTTAGGAAATTTTGAATCTCTAGATGATGTAAGATGAATTTCGATATTTTGCTGTACAAAGCGATTGCTTTATTAAGAGATTTATGTACTTGAACGGTGTAAGTCGTGTCGAGGGAAGTGTTTGTACACGGAACGCGGCAGCAGTGTGGCCGTGAGCTGAGCTCGGCGTCGTCTGATTGATCGGCACCAGAGAGGCGGGCGCCACTGCTCTTAACTGTGGCGGTGACGCCGACGCCAGCGTCGCAGGGGGTGGGGGTTGGGGTGGGGGAAGGGGCGGTGCGTCGCGACGCCGCGTCACGGCCGGCGCCGGGGCGGCGCAGCCCTGCGTGGCGACGCGCGGCCCAGGCCGTAAACGGGCGCAGGCCTCATTAACATCGGGCCGAGCACGAAGCCCAGGGGGCCGCCCTATGTCGTCCACTCCCCGTGCGGTCGTCCTGTCGGGCCTGTGGAGCTGGGTGGGCGTCTCGGGGCTGTCTCCGAGTCTCTGCGATGAAACAGGGGAGAAAATCCGTAAAGCAAACACTTGTTGCTTGCTTAGCTAGCGAATGAACTATCGAAAGTTACACGGATTTTACCACGTCCGAGGGTTCCAAACCAATCTCCAACGGTGGGAGCGTGTGAGCTGGCGCAGCGGTCAGGCCACTGGACTCGCAATTGAGAGGACGACAGTTTAAATCCTCGTCCGGCCATCCGCATTTCGGTTTCTCGTGAAATTGTGCACGCTAATACGCGAGGAAAATCAGCGCCTAATTAATCATCGGGGGTCACGGTGAAAATCTTCAGAAGTCTCATATTTCACAGTGGTATATAACCGAAACTAGCAGCACTGTGCAAAATAAAAGACAGCTGAAAGTTTTCATCAAGACGGCTTTGGTGACTTCCCTACGTTCGCTCCAGGTAAATGCCGGCTGGGTTCCATTCTACCTACATCTACATCTACATGGATACTCTGCAAATCACATTTAAGTGCCTGGCAGAGGCTTCATCGATCCACCTTCACAGTTCTCTATTATTCCAATCTCGTATTGCGCGCGGAAAGAATGATCACCTATATCTTCCGTACGAGCTCTGATTTCCCTTATTTTATCATGGTGATCGTTCCGCCCTATGTAAGTCGGTGTCAACGAAATATTTTCGCATTCGGAGGAGAAAGTTGGTGATTGGAATTTCATGTGAAGATTCCGTCGCAACGAAAAACGCCTTTCTTTTAATGATTTACAGCCAAAATCCTGTATCATTTCTGGGACACTCTCTCCCATATTTCGCGATAATACAAAACGTGCTGTCTTTTTTTCTTTTGAACTTTTTCGATGTACTCCGTCAGTCCTACCTAGTAAGGATCCCACACCGGGCAGCAGTATTCTAAAAGAGGACGGACAAGCGTAGTGTAGACAGTCTCCTTAATAGGTCTGTTACATTTTCTAAGTGTCCTGCCAATAAAACGCAGCCTTTGGTTAGCCTTCCCCACAAGATTTTCTATGTGTTCTTTCCAATTTAAGTTGTTCGTAATTGTAATACCTAGGTATTTAGTTGAATTTACGGCTTTTAGATTAGACTGATTTATCGTGTAACCGAAGTTTAACGAGTTCCTTTCAGTATTCATGTGGATGACCTCACACTTTTCGTTATTTACGGTCAACTGCCATATTTCGCACCATTCAGATATCTTTTCTAAATCGTTTTTCAGTTTGTTTTGATCTTCTGATGACTTCATTTGTCGATAAACGACAGCGTCATCTGCAAACAACTGAAGACGGCTGCTCTTGAAAAGGGCACGACGGACCGGAGTGGCCGTGCGGTTCTAGGCACTACAGTCTGGAACCGCGTGAGCGCTACGGTCGCAGGTACGAATCCTGCCTCGGGCATGGATGTGTGTGATGTCCTTAGGTTAGTTAGGTTTAAGTAATTCTAAGTTCTAGGCGACTGATGACCTCAGAAGTTAAGTGGCATAGAGCTCAGAGCCATTTGAACCCAAAAGGGCACTTCCGAGTTCCTTCCCCAACCTTCCGTAATCCGAGTTAGTGCTACGAGGTGTGTGAGAAAAGTAATGAGGCTGACAACACTGCGAGCGATCTGACACCGCCGTCTTGTTCTGTTTGTGTAGACCGGTGTGTTCATCCATTCCAGAAGCTCAGTCTGAGTTTCAGCTCCATGCAACCATCGCTCGATTTTTGAGAGCGTTGTAAATGAAGTTGTTATTTTATTGTGTGTTACGAAAATCGAACATAAGAATATTGAGCAATGTTATGTTATCAAGTTTTGTGTTCAACTTGGGACTCTGCAGGTATGACATCTGCAAAATTGAAACAGGCCAATGAGGAAGATTCCTTATTAAGAGCACACGTTTTTCGCTGATACAAATCATTTTTGGAAGGCCAAGAACACGTTGAAGGTGAATTTCGTTCAAGGAGATCTTCAAACTTAAAAACAGACGAAAACTTCTTACGTGTGCGTGATTTTGTGACATTTTTCTTCCAAGACAAACTCATAACGAAGCGTTCTACAAAGACATCCTTAAAAGGCTCAGAAAGAGGGCGAATTTGCAGATGCCATTACAGACAAGTGGGTACTGCATCATGATAACGTTCCATGCCACACGGCCACTTCCCTCACGGAATTTTTGACCTCAAAAGGCATTCCTGTTGTTCGACAGCCCACTCACTTGATTTGAGTCCTTATGGCGTTTTCTATTCTAGACTGTTCTTTTTGGACTGTGGACAACATTAAAAAGAATGCACCCGACATGTATAAGGTTCTACCAGTTGAAGCCTTCCAGCGCTGCTACCAAGACCGGGAACGACTCCATAAAGGGACGACACTGTTGTTTGAAAAACATAAAAACTTCGGTAGATATAAAATCCCTCACACACCTCGTAATATTCCCAATTGTGGGCTGACTTTGTAGTAGGAAAATAATATTATGTGCATTGTTGGCCGATAAAATTGAAACACCATGAAGGCGCCATGCGACAAACGGCAAATATGCACGAAATGAACTACACTACTGGCCATTAAAATTTCTACACCACGAAGATGACGTGCTACAGACGCGAAATTTAATCGACAGGAAGAAGATGCTGTGATATCCAGATGATTAGCTTTTCAGGGCATTCACACAAGGTTGGCGCCGGTGGTGACACCTACAACGTGCTGACATGAGGAAAGTTTCAACCGATTTCTCATACACAAACAGCAGTTGACCGGCGTTGCCTGGTGAAACGTTGTTGTGATGCCTCGTGTAAGGGGGTGAAATGCGTATCATCACGTTTCCGACTTTGATAAAGGTCGGATTGTAGCCTATCGGGATTGCGGTTTATCCTATCGCGATATTGCTGCTCGCGTTGGTTGAGATCCAATGACTGTTAGCAGAATATGGAATCGGTGGGTTCAGGAGGGTAATACGGAACGCCGTGCTGGATCCCAACGGCCTCGTATCACTAGCAGTCGAGACGACAGGCATTTTATCAGCATGGCTGTAACGGATCGTGCAGCCACGTCTCGATCCCTGAGTCAACAGATGGGGACGTTTGCAAGACAACAACCATCTGCACGAACAGTTCGACGACGTTTGCAACAGCATGGACTATCAGCTCGGAGACCATGGCTGCGGTTACCCTTGACGCTGCATCACAGCCAGGAGCGCCTGCGATGGTGCACTCAACGACGAACCTGGGTGCACGAATGGCAAAACGTCATTTTTTCGGATGAATCCGGGTTCTGTTTACAGCATCATGATGATCGCATCCGTGTTTGGCGACATCGCGCTGAACGCACCTTGGAAGCGTGTATTCCTCATCGCCATACTGGCGTATACCCGACGTGATGATATGAGATGCCATTGGTTACACGTCTCGGTCACCTCTTGTTCGTATTGAGGGCACTTTGAACAGTGAACGTTACATTTGAGATGTGTTACGACTCGTGGCTCTAACCTTCATTCAGTCCGTGCGAAACCGTACATTTCAGCAGGATAATACCATGTTGCAGGTCCTGTACGGGCCTTTCTGGATACAGAAAATGTTCGACTGCTACCCTGGCCAGCATATTCTCCATATCAATCACCAATTGAAAACGTCTGGTCAATGGTGGCCGAGCAACTGGCTCGTCACAATACGCCAGTCACTACTCTTGATGAACTGTGGTATCGTGTTGAAGCTGCATGGGCAGCTGTACCCGTAAACGCCATCCAAGCTCTGTTTGACTCAACGCCCAGGCGTATCAAGGCCATTATTACGGCCAGAGGTGGTTGTTCTGGGTAATGATTTCTCAGGATCTATGCACCCAAATTGAGTGAAAATGTAATCACATGTAAGTACTAGTATAATATATTTGGCCAATGAATACCCGTTTATCATCTGCATTTCTTCTTGGTTTAATGGCCAGCAGTGTACACGCGTGAATATGCATTTCAGCACAATCCTACATTATATACACCAGGAAAGACTTCGCAGTGGATTTTCCATTCAGAAATCACACCTCAGGGTCGTATGTGAGATGACCGTGTTACGCTTTGTGTAAGAAGGAGGAACATCTACCAGCACGTGTCAGAATGAGATAGCGGCCGGACCGTGGCCTTTCAAGTCTGTGACTTATCGTTCCGTGTTATTACTGCTCGTGTTTGTCGGGATACCACGACTGTCATACAAAAATGGCTACATTGGCTTCAAGACGGTCACACTCATCTCAGTGCAAGGTTCAAGGACCAGCGCGAGACAGGATAGACATATTCGTTGCTCGGTGATGGAGGAAAGTGCAGCCGCTTAATACATATTTTGTCACTAAATGTGCTTCTCTGCAGCAAAATAAATATCCACGTGGACACTGCGACGACGTTTGAAGCCAGGCGGCTTGCTGAATGGGATGCACACAACGATAACACTGGAATGGCACCACAATGTCATTCTGCATTTAGCATCACGATGGACGTACCCATGGGTGGAGGCTGCGAGGACAGTGCTGGTTAGCACGTTGCAGTCGTCATTGTCGTACAATCTCAGCACAAGTTGTGATAGTATGGAGTGTCATGGGTGCATAACATGATCACCTCTCTTTCGCATAACTGGTAGTTTGAGGTTTCCATGACATTGTCATTCAACAGCATAACGTAACACCGTATTCTGGTTGTGTTGTCCTCACCTGCCTTGATACGGAGGATGTTTTACTTGTACTGTTGCTCCGGCGACGAGTTCTCCCGTTCATTGAGAAGATGTGGTCATGCGTTGCCGAGAGACCGACATACCACCATTCTACAGGAACTAAAACTGATTAATTCTGGCATATAGTTGAAACAGGAGGGTATTACATACCCGCAGCTCGTGGTCTTGAGGTAGCTTTCACGCTTCCCGCGCCCGGAGTCCCGTGTTCGATTCCCGGCGTGGTCATAAATTTTTCCTGCCTCGAGATGAAGTCTTCATCATCATCATTCATCTCCATTACGGTCGGAGGAAGGCAATGGCAAACCATGTTCGCTAGGACTTTGCATAGAACGGCGGTGCGGGTGTCCTGCATCGTCACCTACGCTCCTCGGAGTACGGGACATCATCATCTGTTGCCTAAAAGCTCGATTCCATGCAAATGTGTTATCCTAGCACAGCATTATGAAACTATAACTGAACATCTGGCGTGCCATGTGTAATGTTAACAACTTGCTTGAGGTTGGCGTCCATGTTCCAAAACATAAGGAATTTACGTTATGGCTTACGTAATAGATACAAATTGTATTTCAAAATACTACCGCTTTCGATGTGAAAACGGATGAGGTGGCGTAATGGCTTAGGGACTGGGCTTGCAGTCGTTTGGGTGACTAAGAGTCATCCGATACAAATTTTCCGTGGCTTCTTAAATTACTTGCGATTGACGGAAGGTTGTTTATTTACACAGATAAGGCTGATGTCTTTCCCTGTTCTCCCCCAATCCTACGGGGTGATCCATCTACGATGATCTCTGTGTCGACGGAACTTAAAACCTCATACAATCATCTTATTCTTTTTTTCTGTTTTGAATGGATTCTTGTGAATCAGCGCCATTACATTTCTACAAGGTACTAAGAAATGAGGTTCTCCCCACATCTTACGAGGAAAGAAATAGGCTGTTATGCCGTGACAGTGTATGCGGCTCACTCGTCATGTGCTACCATTAGTGACTCCTTTTCGTTGGTCAAGTCCGTAAGTATAGTATACAGTAGCCAACCTAATCACTGTTTTTTTTCGAATATGTCACGATTTCCGAGTCAGTGGTTGTAGTGGGGCTTATACACGTTTGTAGTCCTAGTTGTCACATGTTTTTTAAGTAATACATCGCCATTTCCGAGGTTGTGGTTCCGGTGGGTTTAATAGCAAGCGAGTCAACAAAATACCAGCAAAATTCATTTACGCATCATGAGAAATTACGAATAGGCTATGTGATTAGCTACCGACATCCTACCCCATGCGGTTAATACGTCGTCCTCTTAATTGATAACGGGAACTGTTACCAGTAGCAACATTTAATAAAAATGCCCCGAACTCCTTAAGTGCATTTTTGCCAATGAATATACGGAAAACATTGTCTAGGAATAGGAATAAGATAAGACATTGGAGAAAGCAGGTTCAGTAGAGACAGGAAAGTCGTTACTGTTGACCTGAAAAGAAGAGATTAACTTTTCGACCTTTTTACAGGTTATCGTCATCAGCACGATGTTGTTTGACACACTAGCTGACTAGATAGAATGTGTCGAAAAATACAATTGCTTTATTACGCCAGCTGGAGTTTAGGTTAATTTAGTTCTGTACATGGAGCACATATGTGTATATGTGTTTATGGGTGTTTTAAGGATTGCAGTCCATTCATAAGATGGACGAGTGCAACCTTGTTTTGTTCAATAAGTTAATGAAAACAAACAATCCTGTTGGAGGTTCAAAATGGTTCAAATGGCTCTGAGCACTATGGGACTTAACATCTGTGGTCATCAGTCCCCTAGAACTTAGAACTACTTAAACCTAACTAACCTAAGGACATCACAAACATCCATGCCCGATGCAGGATTCGAACCTGCGACCGTAGCAGTCGCGCGGTTCCGGACTGAGCGCCTAGAACCGCTAGACCACCGCGGCCGGCCTATTGGAGGAAATCGTGCCCTTTCAAAGGAATCATCCCAGCATTTGCCTAACGTGATTTAGGGAAATCACGGAAAACTTAAATCAGGATGGCCAGGTACGGCTTTAAACCGTTGTCCTCCCGAATGCGAATCCAGTGTGCTAACCACTGCGCCACCTCTATGCTCTGCGCTCGTAGGTGGCACTCCGCACCTCGTACACGTCCACCGCGGCACTCGGGGGTCAGAGCACCAAGTCATGACACCTGAAGATGGGCGTGTAAGAGCCCGAAACCAGTCGTGTGATAATAAAAGAACTTTACAGCTGTAGCGATATTTTCAACCTCTGGGTTAATGGAAACAATGTAATCACGACAAGCGGAATTGAATCTGAGCCTGTAAGTAGGCTGTTTAGGTTTTCTTATTGGTAACGCCACGTAGCGCTCTGTGTGAGAATCACTGGCTGTGCTGTGTGCAATCTGTGGCTGGTTTGCATTGTTGTCTGCCATTGTAGTGTTGGGCAGCTGGGCTGTTAACTGCGCGTAGCGTTGCGCAGTTGGAGGTGAGCCGCCAGCAGTGGTGGATGTGGGGAGAGAGATGGCGGAGTTTTGAAATTTGTCATGAACTGATATATATATATTATGACTATTAAGGTAAATACATTGTTTGTTCTCTATTAAAATCTTTCATTTTGCTAACTATGTCTATCAGTAGTTAGTGCCTTCCGTAGTTTGAATCTTTTATTTAGCTGGCAGTAGTGGCGCTCGCTGTATTGCAGTAGTTCGAGTAACCAAGATTTTTGTGAGGTAAGCGATTTGTGAAACGCATAGGTTAATGTTAGTCAGGGCCATTCTTTTGTAGGGATTTCTGAAAGTCAGATTGCGTTGCGCTAAAAATATTGTATGTCAGTTTAAGCACAGTCATGTATAAATTGTTCAAAGGGGACGTTTCATAAGTACGTTTTGTGGCTGCCAGCGGTATGAGTCATTGCCTATTGTGTCTTTGTTGGCGCTCGTCGTTATTGGGATTTGGAGACCTAACTTCTACAAATTCACCTTGTCGAGAGGGCTCTGCTCTTTTTGAATCCCGCCAGTTCTGATGCAATTCAGGTCTGTCGTTACGATCATATCGTTTGTCGTCATGTCGGTAGATTCCATAGTTTCTTTCTTGTCGGTCACGTGGTGGAGAATTTCTCCCTGAATCGTAACTGCGCGCTGGACCGTTGCATCTGAAGTTATTCTGTCTCCCTTGATAATAATTATTTTGGTTCCCATATTGTCTGTTTCTCTGATTGTCTCTGTGATAGTCATTACCGCAGAGAGGTGATCTTTCCCTGTAATTATTACTACTCTGCCAACGGTTGTCATACGGGTGGTGCCTGTTTCGGTCACGATTTACGTTGAAAGAATAGCCTTGTCGTATATTATTTCTGTCATCGCGGAATTGTGACGGATGTGATCTGTAATTGTTGTGCTCCTGTTTCCGCGTTCCCCGATTGTCAGTGTCAATTTCCAGTTCTTGTAACAGTCCTTGAAAAGCCTCAATGTCTTCTTTGCAACGTCCTGCTAAAATAATATG
The DNA here is from genome assembly GCF_021461385.2 of Schistocerca piceifrons. NCBI lineage: Eukaryota > Metazoa > Arthropoda > Insecta > Orthoptera > Acrididae > Schistocerca > Schistocerca piceifrons. The sequence goes on along the minus strand of NC_060138.1, from coordinate 450,676,075 downwards.
TCGTAAATGTTCAGGTAATTTGATTAAGCAAATGCGGATGAGTTCTGAGGGGCTGTATGGGTTTGTCAGGTACTGATTCTTGTGCAACATGTCTTCAAAATATTTCACAAGACTGGAAAATTCGGATTGTTCGAAATGTTTCATCATTATGATGCTATGTTTTACTCGGTCTTGTGTAGCTTGAGACCAATACGCTGAGAGGAAGGCATGGTAAAATTCTCCTTCACTGTGACAATCGTGAATGACCGATCGCATTCTTACAGCTGGTTCATTCTCTAAATAGCCACACATAAATTCTAATCTGTGGTCTAATGACCAGTTGGGAGGAAAACAATGAGAGAATTGATGTAGCCACGCTTGTGGATGAATTTCGTTGCCAGAATTCTTAAATGTTTTGAATTTACGTGTGGTAATGAACAGCTTATAGTCAAAGTCATCATGTCGGCGAGTCGCATATCGGTCATTGTTACGTCGTGTCGGCGGTTCCATCTCAAAATTCGGTGCACCTTGCCAATTTCTTTCACAATTTCCGAAATGCCCTGTGTTATTATTTTGTGGCTTTTCAATATTTCTAAGTTCCTCTTCCCGTGTTGGAGCGCGAGTGTCCTCTGAAATACGTAATTTTTGTATTACCTGTGACAGCTGATCTTGTACTTCCCGGATTTCTCTCTGGTGTTGTGTATTAATTTGATTCTGATTTTGTTTGAATTTCCTAATTTGTTCGTACTCTTCTGTGTCATTAAAGACTACCGGTCTTGCGTCAATCAGATTATCATCTACCTTCGTAGATAAATTAGTGAACTGATCCGGTCTTGCGTCAATCGATTATCGTCTACCTTCGTAGATAAATTAGTGAACTGATCCGAAAGTTCGGCTACTTTCTCCGATAGTGTACTTATTTCCTCTGTGTGTTTTTCTGAACCAAGTTTCAGAGTATCTACTGTGTTCTTTAAGTTTTCCTGAGTTTTTGCAAGTTGCTTAACCGAATCGGTAGATGCAACTGAGTCAAATTTAGCTTGCAAGGTCTCATGATTTTCATGAACAATAGTTGGCAGTTCTTTTATGGCTGCTTCGTGATTCTGTAATGCATTTTCATGCCGCGAAAAAATAGGTTGAAAATGCTCACAAATTTGAGTTTTTACGTCATTACAGACTTTTTGACATTTCGATTCGATTTTATGTAACTCAGAAGTTAAATCTTCACGTGTTTGTTCAAGAGTTTGTTCCAATGAGTCTAACTTTTGAAGCTGTTGCTGTGTTTGTCTCTGATTTTGTTCCATCGTGTCTAACTGTTGCTGTGTTTGTCTCTGGTGTTGCTCCATCGTGTCTAACTTTTGAAGATTTTGCTGTGTTTGTCTCTGATTTTGTTCCATTGTGTCTAACTGTTGCTGTGTTTGTCTCTGATTTTGTTTCATTTGCTGCATTAATTGCAATAGTAATGTATTAGTGTCAGGAACCTGTTCCTCTATGCTTTTCGGCAGTGCATTTGCACCGGCAACATTTACATTTTGACGATCAGAAAATGTGTCTTGACTATTTTGAGAAAACGGTGAGGACCCAAAACCTGAGTCTACAGTAGTTGCAATATTGTGTTCTGTCATTTCGGATTCCTGAGGCGAGCTATTGCCGACCGATCGATCGATAATGCTTCCCTGTTCACTACTTGTTTCACTGTCTACACCATTATTTGCCGCCCGCTCCATTTCCCTATGCACTATTACCAAATTACTACTTTGAATGTCTGTTACTTCATTACGCAGTGGTGCTGATAAGCTATGCTCGTCGTCACTATTATTTCTCAGTTTACTTTGGAGCCTAGTGTTACGTTTTTCACACGCCATTATTGTCACAATATTTCACACGATAACACAGAAAAGCACAATTTGAATAGCAAAAATAAGAGAACACATTAACATAACACTGAAAATAATAACTCGTTAATTGCAAGCGCAGCTGCGAAATACTTGGTGCAAATCTACATGCATGCCACAACTGTTTTACTGTACAACAATGAAAGACTGCAACTACAAAGGAGATTTTCTCTACAATTACGCGCTAGCAATAAACAAAAGCTACACTAATTACACAAACTACAAGAAAAAAATCAGAAGATTCCAGTGAGGTATCCTCGGCTAAGGGTCGACATATGAAATGTCCCCTTTGAACAATTTATACATGACTGTGCTTAAACTGACATACAATATTTTTAGCGCAACGCAATCTGACTTTCAGAAATCCCTACAAAAGAATGGCCCTGACTAACATTAACCTATGCGTTTCACAAATCGCTTACCTCACAAAAATCTTGGTTACTCGAACTACTGCAATACAGCGAGCGCCACTACTGCCAGCTAAATAAAAGATTCAAACTACGGAAAGCACTAACTACTGATAGGCATAGTTAGCAAAATGAAAGATTTTAATAGAGAACAAACAATGTATTTACCTTAATAGTCATAATATATATATCAGTTCATGACAAATTTCAAAACTCCGCCATCTCTCTCCCCACATCCACCACTGCTGGCGGCTCACCTCCAACTGCGCAACGCTACGCGCAGTTAACAGCCCAGCTGCCCAACACTACAATGGCAGACAACAATGCAAACCAGCCACAGATTGCACACAGCACAGCCAGTGATTCTCACACAGAGCGCTATGTGGCGTTACCAATAAGAAAACCTAAACAGCCTACTTACAAGCCTTACACCAAACAAATCTCCAGCATGAAAATAACTAACTAATGTACTGCAACCAACCAATTCTCTTCCGTAACAAACGGATTTAGGAGGTAATGACAGTTTTATAAAATTTCAGAAATTCTACAAAAATAGCTTATAAAGGAGACAGCTTTGAAAAAAATTAAGTGCCAATAGTCGACGTCAGTCAGTTTGACATTATCTTCCTCATCATCATCATAATCCTCATGGTGATGACGACGATGATAATAATTCATATTTTCCAAGATTTGGAAGAGCTCTTTGAAGTTTTTATATCTGTCAGAGACGCTACCCTCATTCGTTTCCAAACTTCAGCATTTAAGAAGTTCTTGATACATCGTCCATTAGGGGTCCAACTGACGAAACAATGAGCAAGTTGATGACAAATTTAAAAAGTTGGATGACGCTTTTAAAACAGATATGAGGATATGAGGAAGAGCCAGCAAAAAAACAAACGTACCCTGTACCGAAAGAGCAACAAAGAGAGTTCGCAAGTGAGTGTATTAACTTTTCTTTCAGTTTCGGATTGCTATGATCTGCTCCTACGAATTTCGTACATCAGCTAATGTGTATCCTCTATAGATAGGGTTGGTGGTATAGGGATTTCCAAGAGAAAAATGTGATAACGATTCAATGGTGTAGAAGATTTTAAAGTATTCAATAATGCCATCCTGGAAAGTTCAAATTTTACATAGGTTACAGGTATTATCGTCCGATGAGCCGGTAGTGCAATCGTTTTTTGATTTCTAGGATGGATCTGGCATGTTCCGTGTGGTAGCTATGGTTATTCCTACAGCCACTGTGGAGGATATCGTGAGGTTCCTTAGTATCATGTTGGTGGGTATACTTTTCATTACATTTGCGATAGTTACAGTGTTAGTTATTTGGTACAGTAAGTTTCGGTTTAAGTGTTAGGTTCCTAGTACAAACCACAAACTTGCTGGAAAGATCGTTTGCAGTCAAGATGTACGTCATTGTACGTTAGACAGCTACTGACTGATCATTCTGTTGAATTCTAAGTTTTTACTGTACAGGATGTTTCAAGTAGAATATACCTATGTCGAACATATATGTTTATTAAACTGTAAGACATAAAACTATGAAACTTGGGACGCATGTTTACGTATCTCTCAAGTTTAGATTTTAGACGTTCGATAAGTCCACCATCAGCGACAGGAACAATAGTCGTATCAGGTCGATACTCAGATACTTCCCATACTCGGATAAGTATGTCCATCGTCGCTGATGGTCTAGCGATAAGGATCTCTTCTAGGTTCTGTGGTAGAGTTTGTGTGTAAAGGTTGTCCTTAATGAAATCCCTCAGGAATAACTTTCAGGTCATCAAATGCGGTGACCGTTGAGGCTAGCTGAGAAGCGTTAACTCGCCGGCTGTTTGACGACTCGTCCAACGACTCCTCAAGGTCTCATTCGTCAGATACACATGCGCTTGGCTGCTCCAGTGCGGAGCCTCGTTGTAAAATAAAATTGTCCTCATTCATTTTGGACAGTCAGATTTGTAACACAGCAAGATACTGATGACAGTTAACCATGTTTGCATCAAAGAAGAATGGGCAGTGGGATTTCACACAAAACACATTTACTTTTGGTGAATCTCGAATATGTTGAATGCGTGCAGGTGGATTCTGTTGGCCACATGCGAAAGTGTTAGCGTTGTCAATAAAATTCCAAGGCCTGTGAGAAACTGTCATACGTTTGCGTTTGTCGTCATGGCATAGAGCCTGTGCAGAAGTAACTTGTACGGCTTTACAACCAACAGACGTCTCTTTTCTTTTTCTTTTTTTTGGAGCTTTAACCCCCGACTGTCTCGACTAGTGGATTTTGTAGGACTCCGTTGGCAAGTGGTCTGAAATTGTGCGACATTTTCGTCAGAAACACGAGAGCGAATGTTTCATCCTTAAGGAGGATCAGTTTGGTACCTCAGCATCAAACATCTTTGCGCTGTAATCATGGAATTACACTTCGCAAACACGAGAAGACCAAATTGTTTCTTCCTCATCTACATTTACATGATTACTCTGCTATTCACAGTAAAGTGCCTGGTGGAGGGTTCAATGAACCTTCAAGCAGTCTCTCTACCGTTCCACACTTACACGGCGCACGGGAAAAACGAGCACTTAATTTTTTCTGTGCGAGCCCAGATTTCTCTTATTTTACCGTGATGATCATTTCTCCCTGTGTACGTGGGTGACAATAGAATCGGAGGAGAAAACTGGTGATTGATATTTCATGAGAAGATCCCGTCACAACGAAAAACGCCTTTGTTTTAACGATTGCTACTCCAATTAACGTATCAAGTCTTTGGTACTATCTCCCCTATTTCACGATAGTACAAAAGGAGCCGCCCTTCTTTGAACTTTTTCCATGTTATCCGCCAGTCCACCTGATGCAGATCCCACATTGCACAGCAGTACTCCTGAATAGGGCGGACAAGCGTGGTGTAAGCACTCTCTTTAGTAGAGCTGTTGCAACTTTTAAGTGTTCTGCCAGTGAATCGCAGTCTTTGGTTTGCTCTACCCACAACATTATTGTGTGATCGTTCCAGTTTAGGTTATTTATTATTATCATCCCTATGTATGAAGTTAAATTTACAGCCTTAAGATTTGTGCGACTTATCGGGTAATCGAAATTTAGTAGATTTCTTTTAGTACTCATGCGAATAACTTCACACTTTTCTTTAATCAAGGACAATAGCCACTTTTCGCACCATACAGATATCTGATCTAAATCATTCTGAAATTCGTTTTGGTCATCTGATGACTCTACATGACGGAAAATGACAATCTAAGACGGCTGCTAATATTGTCTCCTATATCGTTAATATAAATCAGGGGCAATAGAGGGCCTATAACGCTTGCTTGGGGAACGCCGGATATTAGTTCTGTTTTACTCGATGTCTTTCCGTCTATTACTTCGAACAGTGACCTTACTGACAGGAAATCGCGAATCCAGTCTCGCAACTGAGGCGATATTCCACAGGCACGCAGTTTGGTTAGAAGACGTTTGTGAGGAACAATGTCGAAAGCCTTCTGGAAATCTAAAAATATGGGATCAATTTGACATCCCCTGTCGATAGCGCCTATTACTTCATGAGTATAAAGAGCAAACTGTGTTTCGCAAGAACGATATTTTCTGAAGCCGTGCTGTTTATGTGTCAACAAATCGTTTTCTTCGAGGTAATTCATAATGTTCGAATACAGTATGTGTTCAAAACCCTACTGCTAAAATGGCTCTGCGCACTATGGGACTTAACATCTGAGGTCATCAGTCCCCTAGAACTTAGAACTACTTAAATCTGACTAACCTAAGGACATCACACACATGCATTCCCGAGGCAGGATTCGAACCTGTGACCGTAGCGGTCACGCGGTTCTAGACTGAAGCGCCTAGAACCCTCGGCCACACCGGCCGGCAACCCTACTGCAAATCGACGTTGGTGATATGGTCCTGTAATTCAGCGGATTACTCCTACTTTCTTTTATGGGTATTGGTGTGACTTGAGCAATTTTCCAGTCTTTAGGTACGGATCTTTCTGTGAGCGAGCGGTTGTATATAATTGCTAAATATGGAGCTATTGTATCAGAATACTCTGAGAGGAACCTGACTGGAATACAATCTGGACCAGAAGCTTTGCCTTTATTAAGTGATTTAAGCTGCTTTGCGACACCGAGGGTATCTACTTCTATGTTTCTCATCTCATCCTGGCAGTTGTTCTTGACTGAAATACAGGAATGTTTACTTCGTCTTCTTTGGAGAAGGAGTTTCGGAAAACTGAAAACTGTGTTTAATAATTCTGCTTTAGTAGCAATGTCATCAGTGATTTCATCGTTGTTATCGCGCAGTGAAGGTATTGATTGCATCTTGCCACTGGTGTGCTTTTTGTATGATCAGAATCTCTTCGGGGTTTCTGCTAGTTTTCGAGATAGTTTCATTATGGCAATAAATTAAAGGTATCTCTCATTGAAGTACGCGCTGTATCTCGAAAGTCTGTAAGACTTTGCCTGTCTTGGCGATTTTGCGTTATTTTAAATTTGACATGCTTTTTCCGCTGCTTCTGCAACAGCTATCTGACTCGTTTTGTGTACCGTGGGGGATAAGTACCATCACTTATTAATTTATGTGGTATATATCTCTCAATCTTCCATCTCATTCCACAACTTTTCCACGTTTACATGACCGGATCGGAAACGACGTTAAGAGTATTTTTATCAGTTTTTTTTAAATTGATATAGTTTGCATTTATTTTTTATGGTTGTAGGTGTTACAGCATTCAGCCTAGCAGCAACTGCCTTGTGGTCGCTAATCTCTGTATTCGTGACGATACTCACTATTTGTCCAGGATTATTTGTTGCTAAGAGGTCAAGTATGCTTTCACAACCATTTACGCTTCGAGTGGGCTTATGAAATAATTATTTAAAATAATTTTCTGAGATAGCACTAAGTACCATTTCGGATGACGTTTTATGCTTGCCGTCGGCTTTAACCATATAATTTTTCCAGCATATCGATGGTAGACTGAAGTCACCACTGACTGTAGCTGTATGAGTGGGGTAGCTATTTGAAATGAGACTCAAGGTTTCTTTGAACTGTTCAGCAACTATATCTTCTGAGTCGGGGGGTCGGTGAAACGATCCAATTAATAGCTTAGTCCGATTTTCAAGTATAGCCTCTATCCATACTGTTTCGGAGGAACTATCTACTTCAATTTCACTACAAGGCAAACTACTTCTGACAGCAATAAATTCTCCGCCATCAACTGTATTTAATCTATCCTTTCTGAACACTGTAAGACCGTTGCAAAAATTTCGGCTCAACTTATTCTTGGCTTTAGCCAGCTTTCTGTACCTATAACTACGAGTATTTGAGCTTCAGAGCTTTCTATTAGGGCTTGGAGCTCTGGTTTTCCAACACAGCTATCACAATTTACTACTACAGCACCGATCGTTTCTATAACTAACTTACTGTGTTTTACGTGCCTCTTTTAGACGGACGCCCTCTGAGACCTCTAACCTAAGAAATCCGCCCAGTCCCTTCCACATAGCCCCCGCTACCCTTGTAGCCGTTTCATGTGTGTAGTGGACTCCTGACCTATTAAGTGGAACCCGGAAACCCACCACCCGATGGCGCAAGTCAAGGAATCTGCAGCCTACACGGTCACAGAACGGCCTACGCCTCTGGTTCAGAACCTCCACTCGGCTCTGCACCAAAGGACCACGGTCGGTTCTATCGACGATGCTGCAGATCGTGAGCTCCGCCTTACTCTCGCAAACAAGACTGGCATTTCGGATAGTCGCCTGAAACCCGAGAGATTCTCGTCCGATCCAAAGCGACACACGTCATTGGTACCGACATGAGCCACCACCTGCAACTGGCTGCGGAGTAGCCATTTTCTGACGAGCAATATGTGACGCTGAACAAGTAAACAGAAGACAACCGACATCTAGTCGCAATGAACATAAACTAGAAAATGTATTCCTTTTCCTCTAATAAAAGAGCCGCGGTGTAGCGATCGATAGTTAGAGAACATAATACTTTGTAATACGTATATTCGTTCAGAAACATTATGTTTTTTTGCCCAAAATTAAAGAAATTTTAGCTGCGTTAAGGCAACAATAATCCATATTTTTCGATTTTCGTCTACTATTCTCGCTCAGTACTAGATATGAGGCGTTCAGATTCCTTCTGTACCTGAACGGTTGTGAGTGACAATTAAACTTGAATGTGCAAACAGAAATCAAGGAAAGTGTACTGAATTGGAGAATACTCCACGAATTGTCTCTTGCAGTGACGCCGGTGCACTATGAGGAGGTGTTGAAGATAATATGGAACAACTGTAAGTATGCTGTTTAGGTTTTTTTTATTGGTAACGCCACGTAGTGCTCCGTATGAAAATCAGTGGCTGTGCTGTGTGCAGTCTGTGGCTGGTTTGCATTGTTGTTGGCTATTGTAGTGTTGGGCAGCTGGATGTTAACAGCGCGTTGGAGGTGAACCGCCAGCAGTGGTGGATGTGGGGAGAGAAATGCCGGAGTTTTGAAATTTGTAAGACTGGATGTCATGAACTGCTATATATATTATGACTTTTGAAAACTATTAATGTAAATAAGTTGTTTGTTCTCTATCAAAATCTTTCATTTGCTAACTATGCCTATCTGTAGTTAGTGCCTTCAGTAGTTAGAATCTTTTACTTAGCTGGCAGTAGTGGCGCTCGCTGTATTGCAGTAGTTCGTGTGACGAAGATTTTTGTGAGGTAAGTGATTCATGAAAGGTATAGGTTCATGTTAGTCAGGACGATTCTTTTGTAGGAATTTTATGTCAGAGTGGGTTGCGCCAAAAATATTGTGTGTCAGTTTAAGCACAGTCATGTATAATTTTTCTAAGGGGACGTTTCACAACAAACCAAGGAATTTTAACCTGGAAACCTCTGTAGTAGCTCGGATGAAGGAACACCGACATGCAGGTCGAGACATCCAAATGAAAAAGCTTAGATAGCCAATGAGGCAAGACCAAATAATACTTTCAGATACGTTTGGTGCTTCAATCGGAAATCCAAAATTACAAGAGATCAGCAGTAGAGATTCCGTCAGTGTGATAACGGATCAGATAAGGACGGATGCTGTTTTATACTGTTCTTCATTTACAGAACAACTGTAACATTCAGTAGATCAGAAATAAACATTAAAGAAACCTTTCACGGCAGTGAAATGTTATTTTAGCAACTGAATGGCTTGTGCGGCCAATGAACTGTCGTTATGTCCTGCAAAAGCAAAGCCGCTGATTACAGCGGCGAACGAAAGCTATTAGTACCGTTTATCAAAATGCAACTGCCAGTGGTAAACTAGCCTCTGGTTTAGTTCCGTCTGAAATAACACGAACCGTGCACCATATCAGTGACTGCTATTTTGAATCCCTCTGTGCATATTGTGGGAAGTTCCACTAAATTGCGTTTATTTTACAGTTCCCTTAACGAGGTGTACATTACTCTCATCAAATCTGGATTTACGCTTAGGGTATTCCATCATTTCGCAATTATGAAATCACACTGATTAGTTCATCAACAGTCACAGATATTCATAACTATAGCATGCAAAATTTACGGATTTCACAGCGAAATGTTTAAAGTAGACAGAAAATTTAGTAATTGCTGGTTTAGTGCGTTTTTCTATGATCTTTTTTTCTTACTTTTCCTAAAATCTGTGTCGGTCAGTTTCTACGATAAAGATTTACGCCCATATATTTCACGAATTTTTACACTGATTTTGCATTATATTTTCTTACTTATTATTAGACTTTGTGTGCGACAGAGTCCTATGTCAAAAGGTTAAAAAATATTGACTGGCTGTATGTATAACAGTGACCTGATTCATTTTGTGGTGTTTTAATTTAGTTGATGTGATTTCTGACATGAAGCGTGTCCTTTATTTGGAAGCTTCAGTTTATAAGATGAGCTACATAGCAATGCTATCACATCGAGCAGAAAATTAATTTTATGGGATTTATTTATGTTCGCCTTTAGTACTTCATGTCATGGGTCATAAAAATTTTCGCTACAACGGTACAGTTCATTTGTAAATATTTGTGGTACACTTTAAGTATATTGTGAAATCATTCAGATCCATGGAATTGCTAAATAAAACTGATTGATCAGCAGCTGAAACCCACTCCTTCCAATAATGAGTCCAGCGTTCTCACCATTGCTTCACCTCATAAGCGTATTTAAAAAAAAAAAAAAAAAAACAAAAAAAAAACAACTGGATTGAAGTTGAAACGGGTGGTAGAAAGTACCGTATACAGAGTGGTCCATTGATCGTGACTGGGCCAAATATCTCACGAAATAAGCGTCAAACGAAAAAACTACAAAGAACGAAACTTGTCTAGCTTGAAGGGGGAAACCAGATGGCACTATGGTTGGCCCGCTAGATGGCGTTGCCATAGGTCAAACGGTTCTCAATGGCGTTTTTTAAAATAGGAATCCCCATTTTTATTGCATATTGGTGTAGCACGTAAAGAAATATGAATGTTTTAGTTGGACCACTTTTTTCGCTTTGTGGTAGATGGCGCTGTATTAGTCACAAACATATGGCTCACAATTTTAGACGAACAGTTGGTAACAGGTAGGTTTTTTTTAAATTAAAATATAGAACGTAGGTACGTTTGAACATTTTATTTCGGTTGTTCCAATGTGATACATGTACCTTTGTGAACTTATCATTTCTGAGAACGCATGCTGTTACAGCGCGATTACCTGTAAATACCACATTAATGCAATAAATGCTCAAAATGACGTCCGTCAACCTCAATGCATTTGGCAATACGTGTAACGACATTCCTCTCAACAGCGAGTAGTTCGCCTTCCGTAATGGTCGCACATGCATTGACAATGCGCTGACCCATGATGTCAGGCGTTGTCGGTGGATCACGATAGCAAATATCCTTCAAATTTCCACACACAAAGAAATCTGGGGAACGTCAGATCCGGTGAACGTGCGGGCCATGGTATGGTGCTTCGACGATCAATCCACCTGTCATGAAATATGCTATTCAATATCGCTTCAACCGCACGCGAGCTATGTGCCGGACATCCATCATGTTGGAAATACATCGCCATTCTGTCATGCAGTGAAACTCCTTGTAGTAACATCGGTAGAACATTACGTAGGAAATCAGCATACATTGCACCATTTAGATTGCCATCGATAAAATGGGGGCCAATTATCCGTTCTCCCATAATGCCGCACCATAAATTAACCCGCCAAGGTCGCTGATGTTCCACTTGTCGCAGCCATCGTGGATTTTCCGTTGCCCAATAGTGCATATTATGCCGGTTTACGTTATCGCTGTTGGCGAATGATGCTTCGTCGCTAAATAGAATTTTTTGCAGGTCGTGGTTGACGTTTCACACTTCCTGTGTCCTTAAATAACGTAACTATCCGGCGAACGGTCCGGACACTTGGATGATGTCGTCCAGGATATCGAGCAGCATACATAGCTCACGCCCGTTGGGCATTTTGATCACAATAGCCATACATCAACACGATATCGACCTTTTCGGTAACTGGTAATCGGTTCATTTTAACACGGGTAATGTATCACGAAGCAAATACCGTCCACACTGGCGGAATGTTACGTGATACCACGTACTTATACGTTTGTGACTATTACAGCGCCGTATATCACAAAGCGAAAAAAGTGGTCCAACTAAATCATTCATATTTCTTTACGCACTACACGAATATGTAATATAAATGGGGGTTCCTATTTTAAAAAACGCAGTTGATATCCGTTTGACCTATGGCAGCGCCATCTAGCGGGCCAACCATAGCGCCATCTGGTTTCTCTCTTCAAGCTTGACGACTTTCGTTCTTTGTAGTTTTTTTTGTTTGATGCTTATTTCGTGAGATATTTGGCCTGGTCACTATCAATGGACCACCCTGCGAGTTTGTTTCCGACTAAATACATGTAGCTGTAATAGTGGTAACAACATAACTACAGGGTATTTCAAAACGATGCCGAAAATATGAGTGACTATCACATGACTTTTTTTTTCCTTTTTAGAAAGATCGGACTCTCCACGACATGTTTGTTGTGAATAACGCGCATTATGCGAATAAGCGAGTCACATTGATCACGATTTGCATTGTGCCAGATCTATTGTTCTACTTTTACCCTTGTACATCTGACTGCCTAATCGTGAGTGGTTATGAATGATGGTGCTGGTGATTAGGTTTCCTATAAATTATGAACTACGTTTCTCGTTTCTCTTGTATGTTTTGAGATCTAAAGAAGTTTTCATCTGTGTTTCAACTGTGAACTTTATTTGTGTATGGATGGTGTTTATGTCCCCGTAAGTTCCTTTATTCGTGACTGTGATTCATCTGTTAGTCCAATTATTTCGTCTACGTATCTGTACCAATATTTTATATCATACTGAACTGGTTTTGCATTTTGTCAAAAATTTAATTTTCTATCCGACTGATGAAACGTCAGCTGATTGGGGACTCCGAACGTATTCCTTCCTGTTGAGGGTAAAATTTGTTGTTGAATGTTAAGTAGTATTGTTCTATGACGAACTTGAGTACATCTGATATTTCTTGTGTGTTTGTAGTAGGTAAATTTCCTTGTAGTTTGAGGTTTCTTTCTATGATGTTGATGGTTTCTTCTTTTGGAATACGTGCGTACATGGAAATTATGCCAAACAAAATTAATGTTTCTGTGTTTGGCATGTTTCGATTTCCTAGTTTTTCTAATAAGTCGCTTGAGTTCTTTAGAGTTCTGCTTTCAGGGTGTTTGTATATTTCTGTAGCAGTTTGTGTGTCTGTTTGACTAGGTGGTATGCTGGGCTTTGGTAAAGTTAACCATGGATTGTATGGGAATATCTGGATTGTGAATTTTAGGCTGTGATTTTAAAGCGGGGGCCTTGAGATTTTTCTGTATCATTCTTTAAACTGTGTGTATGTGAAAATTTTTTCTACATTTTCAGTTTCTTTGGTATCGGTTTTTTGTATCCTTTATTAATTCTGTGATGTTTCTTTTAATGAATTCTAATGTTTCCCTTCAGTGTATTACTTTTCTTTTACAAATATAATCAAATTTTGTGATGATGGCATTTTCTTGTATTAGTTTTGTCTGTAGCTTTCCGTAGACTTTTTCTTCAGCTGTTATTGCGTTCTCCTTTGTGGTGGTTTTGTTCTCTTTGATGATTTGTTTTACTTCCTCGTAAGTGTAACTGTTGACCGTAAGTGACTGTAACAGGGGTATGTACAGCAGGATCAGCCAAGAACGCAGCATGCGTTGCAATGCTCATGCACATGTGCAGAGCTGTGTCGCCTGGCTGCGTCGTCTGAGTGCCAGAGGGGAAGAGACGGAAACTGCAGGTGCACCACATTTAGATGCAGTCGTACAAAGATCACTCAGCAGCTTGCATGTTGCTTTGTTTAACAACTCATATTTCTCAACAACACAGACCAAAAACAAAAATTTTCTGTGTTATTTAATCATTTTGGGGGCATGCTGAATACATAATAAAATTTTTGTCTAGTACAAACTGTCGCCATATTTGCATCTGCTGACAACATCACAGATTTTTTTCGCTAAGACTCTCGTATCATTGTAACTTATTTGCTTTCATAACCAAAAATAGAAATTCATGCACATATGTTGATTGAAATATTGTATCACGTTTGAAACCTTAGTATGGAGACGTGGGAATTCTTTCGAGGGAAAACAATGTATAACTCATGGGCAGTTTTACCATTAAAGAATCTGCATTTTAGACGGGAATTATGTTACAGAACGATCAGTTTCATCTGCATTTCCACAGGGGTGCTTTCAAGCGATTCGGCAAGCGGTCTCAGAAACAGCTGGAAAACAAATGTAAAATTCGAAATTTTCTGTGTGTTTTTTCTCCTTGTAATTATTTTAACAGCACAATTAATTCTCCAAAATTCTCCTTTTCTTTAACGCCACTGAACTTAAGTAAATGGATGGTGTTTTTGTCATAATTTATCATTACCACAAGGTGAATTTCCTTTGAAGTGCACTCCTTCAGGTCAGAAATAAGTCGTGTCTCACCTTGCGATGCCTTAATGCGGTAAGTATGCAGTCAAGCCCACTTGCAATGCGACTTGTGGAATCCATTTTGGATGGCCAAGTTATCGTCCTTCATTTCATTTTCCCCGTCATAAATTTAACAATATCTCGTATTAAATCCTGACTTAACCAACGTAAATTGCAATGACATATATAGTCTTCATACTCTTCATAGAAACTCATCAAAAACTGTTGCTACTGCGAGTTAAAAATTTTACTATTCGTACCACTAATTCCTAAACTTGCTCCATGCCTGCAAATTTACACGAAGTGCCTTTTGATTTACACAACAGTAAATTCCCTATAAATCGTATGTCGATCGTTGTAATTTGTTGTTCTTTCATCATGAACCGAATCTCTAAATTCTTTCTGCATGGTGCTGTAATGTTGTTCCATAGAAAATTTGTCGTACTCGTGTGCATTATGCGTGTGCATAATAGATATTGAGAGTTCTCATCCTTCTCTTCTGTGATTACCATTTCGTTTTACAGCTCTGTGAGGCTACATCGCTAGATTTCCTCTTTTCGTGCAAATGACCATTGGAGCTGTGAAATTCCTTTATAGCACGAACAAATACGGAAGGATAAATAGCGCTGACACCACGATTTTGCCGAACTGAAGAAATTCGCGTTGGCCTAAAAATGACGCACAGCGATGCTAATTGAAATGTTGCGATGTACTCAGTATTTACGAGAAGGACCGAGCAAAACTAAGATGTACCAAGTAGTGTCAATAGTGGTGAGCCTCAGACCACACACTTGCAGCACACTATGCACGCCTGCAGTTTTGCATGCCGTGGTCGACACTGGTATGTAGTGTGGTGTCACCTTCGTGTTGTATAATGAAAGTGGGCGCAAACACACGCAACTGGCGCTTGCTTGTGCATAGGATTCAACTGCTGACCTGCGTGTCTGCTACCGCACCGTGGCCTTTCACAGCAGAGTCCTGGCATTGTCGTTCTCAGGTTCACTGCTATACCCTCTGTGTGTCCCCTACCGACGGCTTTCAGCCCATAGTTTTACCGAGCAGACCTATTGGTTTTCGAAAAATGAAGAGACACGTTTCAGATCATTCAAAGATATTTTAAGTGTCTTTTTGTTGACATGTCAATGTTTGGAGTGAAACTATTAGTTATCAGACAGATTGCTTCATCCATCTGCAACACCACTACTAAGTTTTGGTTAAATTAATTTTCTTACTGATAAAACACTATCACGTAACAAATTTTTGTTTAATGGTTCAAATGGCTCTGAGCACTATGGGACTTAACTTCCTAGGTCATCAGTCCCTTAGAACTTAGAACTACTTAAACCTAACTAATCTAAGGACATCACACACATCCATGCCCGATGCAGGATTCGAACCTGCGACCGTAGCGGTTGCGCGGTTCCAGACTGTAGCACCTAGAACCGCTCGGCCACTCCAGCCGGCAAATTTTTGTTTAGTTTCGCACAAGTACACAGTCCCGAAAGTGCTGCAAACATGAACAGCTATTTTAAACAACTGCAGTAGCTCTTCACGAGAACATTCCTGTATAAGATTTCCATATTTCGTGCAAAATCTCTTCCTTACTAAAAGATTACACCGAAAATCAGTGAGCTCCAACACAACTTCAGGAGGGGCTTTTTGAGTGTCCAATGCAAAAGGAATTGTAGTTATATTAAAATCAGATTCGAATTGATTTAAGTCACTAAATCAGTTGCGAAAGCTTTCTATCGATGTCTGCAGCACTGTTCAGCATCCAAAGAAATGTACATTCTTTGTTTCCTTTTACAGATTTCAAATGGTTCAAATGGCGCTAAGCACTATGGGACTTAACATCTGAGGTCATCAGTCCCCTAGATTTAGAACTACTTAAATCTTACTAACCTAAGGACATCACACACATCGATGCTCCAGGCAGGATTCGAACCTACGACAGTAGCAACAAAGCAGTTCCGGACTGAAGCGCCTAGAACCGCTCGGCCACAGCGGCCGGCCCTTTTACAGATTTTAGTCTAACTTTTGGCAAGTGCATAAACGAACTTTGTGGAAGATGCTCCTTATCTTCGGAACCAAAATGATGTAAACGTAAGGACATCACACACATCCATTCTCCAGGCAGGATGCGAACCTGCGACCGTAGCAACAGAGCAGTTCCGGACTGAAGCGCCTAGAGCTGCTCGGCCACAGCGGCCGGCCCTTTTACAGATTTTTGTCTAACTTTTGGCAAGTGCATAAACGAACTTTCTGGAAGATGCTGTTTATCTTCGGAACCAAAATGATGTAAAATAATTCCGCAATCAGTTAATGTTTGCCCTGCAAAGTTCCGTTGAAGACATTCAGGGGCTTGGTCAGGTCAGAAACGCAGTTAGCTTCATATGCGTTAATAAGGCTGTCTGTACGCAAGGTGAAAAATCTCTTGTAAACGAGTACACTCAATCAGCGTATTTCATAAAAATGGATCGCGTGGTTTAGGACGCCATGTCACGGATTGCGCGGCCCCTCCCGCCTGAGGTTCGAGTCCTCCCTCGGGCACGGGTGTGTCTATTGTTCTTACCTTAAGTTAGTTTGAGTAGTGTATAAGTCTAGGAATCCACACACATTTGAACAACTGAGACAAAAAAAAGATGTACACAGGCGTCTAGCAAAGATGTGAACTGTAGACGCTCTGAACTGTGCGATCTCAGGATATTAATTACCTTTACTAATACGTTCATGTTGTCAGTTATTTTTGCACAGTTTTCACATCAGATTAACACCATACTGAACATACTGTATGGCTGCCAGTCGGTGTCGCCCAGCGGTTCTAGGCGCTTCAGTTTCGAACCGCGCGACCGCTAAGGTTGCAGGTTCGAATCCTGCCTCGGGCATGGATGTGTGTGATGTCCTTAGGTTAGTTACGTTTAATTAGTTCTACGTTCTAGGGGACTGATGACCTCGGATGTTAAGTCCCATAGTGCTCAGAGCCATTTGAACCATTTTTTTGTTTTTTAATCATTGTGTGGCTGGTATTTTCAGTTGCCTTCGACCTTCTGCCAACATTTTTCTAAACAAAGAAACAATACTACACGTGTGATGAAGTGTTGGAGAAGTTGCATCCATTGCGACAGACTTAATTTTTTCCCAACAGAAGTCATGTTTCTCTATTACGTTTTCAAACCGAGAAAATAATTCATCGGCCGTAGTTGCGTCATGCATTGGGGCCAGATCAAAGAATTTCTCCCTCATGCTGAACTCAGCACTAACAATATCAAATACAAGTTGATCAAAATGAGTTACATCAGTGCTTTCGAACAAAATTAATGAGGAAAAAAAACCTTAATTCTTGTCTGTTAACTGCTCTTTCACGTCTTTCGACTTTTCTGCAACTCCACATGATTTTTTTTCCTGTAAATACAAGGAGGTAGTAAAATGTAGAGCATAACCACTAAATGTTTTACCATTAACAGCAATAATATCGAAAACTGACATGTATCTACGTACATGAATGCTTGCAGTGTGGAGCGCGGTAAATTGCTTTTTTAGGATTCACTTTGTGCCGGCACTATTCGTCGAATAGAGGGTAGAATGGGCGTGGTTTATAATGACCGATGGGACGTTAGTACTCAGTTGTCTAGTTGCAATAATGCAGTGGACACGACAGGAGCTCATTTTGTGATGAAGTGCATTTCTCGAATTCCCACTCGATCATTGCAGTGCAGCGTATTTTTTGTTTGCGATTTGCGGTATCCCCACGCGGACGCGTTTCTGCACAGCAGTCAATTTTAAATTAGGTAAATGCACTCAGAACTACAGGGGATGTGTCATCTGTACGAAGAGGACCTGAGAGAAGAGTTACACCACGAAATGTCGAACGCGTTAGAGCAGCAGTACTGCAATCACGGAAATGTTCAGCTCGGAAACACGCGGTTGCACTTGGCATTTCAAGACGTTCCCTCCACCGGATTCTTCTTAATGAACTGACTTTTCATCCGTATAAAATGCGCGTGGTCCAGGAATTGTCAGTAATGAGTTATGTAACAAGAAGAACACCTTGTAAAGACGTGCTCGCAACCGTACCCCGTGACACAAATATGTCCTTTTCTGATGAGGCACATTTTCACCTCAGTGGGTGTGTAAACAAACAGAATATGCGGTAATGGAGTGACACGAACCCCAGGCAAATTCACCAGAGACCCCTGCACTCTCACCGCGTCTCTGTGTGGTGCGCCATATCACGAGTAGGCCTCATTGGCCCTTACTTTTTCCAGGAAAATCGTCGTGCTGTAACTGTGAATTCGAATCGTTACTTAATTATGCTGTAAAAGTTTTTCCAGTCGTCTTTCGAGGCAATGCAATTGCAGGATATCTGGTTTCAACAAGACGGTGCCACTGCACGCACAGCGGGCATTACCTGAATTTTTTGAGGCAAACGTTTCCTGCAAGGCTTATCTCTCGGATGGGGGATCTCAACTGGTCCCCACGATCACAAGATTTAGTCCCATGCGATTTTTTTCTTTGGGGTTACATGAAGTCAACGGTGTATTCCAATCGTCCCAACACGTTGGATGATGTGCAGAACAATACTGAGGCTGAAATTGCAAGAATATCAGAAGACATGCTTGAAAGAGTGCAGAGAACTGCAGAAAACGACTGCGGCAGTGTGTGGATTGTGAAGGTAGACATATGGCAGCTGATGGCTCTCGATCTTCCACCATAATCGAGTCCACCAACATGAGGTGGCAAATATGAGGTAGCCAAGGAGGTGGAAACGTGGGTTCTACTATGCCAAGACTGCTTTGTAGCTACAACAGGAAAACACAATTAATTAGCAGGAGTACATAATAGGAAAGTATCTATTACTTAACTTTGCTGTAGTCCATGATCAGCTGGTTGACAATTATAGAAGACGCGACTAGAGTAAGCGTCTGTAGAATGACATAATTTACATGTCACAAATCTCGCAGTGATGAATTAATCTCTCGTAATCTTGAATGTCGAATCCGGTGAATTTGAAGACTAACTTGGAACGGAGCTGCAAAGACTTGATGGCCGCAATGACTGAGCTGCAGACGATGACTAACATCGGCGCTGGCTGACCACTGTAGACTGGCACAACTGCACTACTCTCCTGCTTTACATGAAGTGGCCTAGCGGCGCCTCACGACGAGTTTAAGTACTGCGACTGGCTGAGTACTCTTTGGCTAACACAGCCGTTCTTCTGTTCCGTTTATCGAGAGAATTGCATCCGTCGGATCGATCTCTCAGGTGGCGGTGCGGTCGTATGACTGACGACATCACACCAGATATACTGTTTAAACCATGTAATTAGGAACTTCTATTATTGTCCAATAAGAGAAAAATAGAAATATAAGTTTCTAAGTGTTCTTTATTTTTTTATTTCATTTCCAAATCAGCAATTGACCGCGCTCCACTCTGTACTTCTTTCTCTTTTGTGTTAGCTTGAGAAGTGTGTGTAGATGATGTGAGTATGTTCTGGTCGAGGATGGAGATTCGGTGTGGGTGAGGGCTGAACTGATCGAGGAGATCGGTATTGAGGTGCTTAATAGTGATCATGATGTCATTACAGTGACTTTGGTTACTCCAGTTACTAAACCTGTTAACAAGACTAGGAGAGTATTTCTGCTAAAAAAAGAACAGATAGGAAGTGATTAGCATACCATGTAGACAATGAATTGACATCGTTTAGTTCCAGTGCAACTGACGCAGAGGATTAGGGGCAAAGTTTGAACTGATGGTTAAAAAAAAAAAAGTTCAGATGTGTGTGAAACCTTATGGGACTTAACTGCTAAGGTGATCAGTCCCTAAGCTTACAGCCGGCCGGTGTGGCCAAGCGTTTAAAGGCGCTACAGTCTGGAACCGCGTGAGCGCTACGGTCGCAGGTTCGAATCCTGCCTCGGGCATGGATGTGTGTGATGTCCTTAGGTTCGCTAGGTTTAAGTAGTTCTAAGTTCTAGGGGACTGATGACCTTAGAAGTTAAGTCCCATAGTGCTCAGAGCCATTTGAACCTAAGCTTACAGACTACTTAACCTAAATTATCCTAAGGACAAACACACACACCCATGCCCGAGGGAGGACTCGAACCTCCGCGGGGACCAGCTGCACAGTCCGTGACTGCAGCGCCGTAGACCGATCGGCTAATCCCGCGCGGCGAACTGATGGTTCCATTGCCGTTTTTTTTCTGCTTTTGTTGATGTTCATTTTATATCCTTCTTCCAAGGCGCTGTCCATTCCGTTCAATTGTTCTTCCAAGCCCATTGCTTTCTATGAGAGAATTACAGTACCATCGGCGGTAAACCTAAACGTTTTTATTTCTTCAACCGGACTTTTAACTCCTACTGCAAATTTTTCTATGGTTTCCTTTATTGCTTGCTCAAGATATATATTTAAAAACGTCGGGGATAGGCTACAACCATGTCTCACTCTCTTCTCAACACTTCTTCCCTTCCACGCCTTTCGATTCTTATAACAGTGTCTGGTTCATGCACAAATTGTAAGTAGCCTTTCGCTCCCTGTATTTTATCCCTTCTACCTTTAAGATATAGGAAATAATATCAGCAGTGTGCCGCGCGGGATTAGCCGAGCGGTCTAGGGCGCTGCAGTCATGGACTGTGACGCTGGTCCCGGCGGAGGTTCGAGTCCTCCCTCGGGTATGGGTGTGTGTGTTTGTCCTTAGGATAATTTAGGTTAAGTGGTGTGTAAGTTTAGGGACTGATAACCTTAGCAGTTAAATCGCATAAGATTTCACACACATTATCACTAGTGTTGAAAAACATACAAATTACAAAAAAAAGGAGTTGGTTTGTATGCAGCGATCACGCAGCTTGAACGCTAACCACAAGACCGCTGCCAGGTCGCGCTCAGGGCCGCAAGGCACCGGTACATCACTGACCCGTAAAACTTCTGTCGCGATTTTCTACAAATCACCTAGGTAGTACGCCTCACTACTTACACATTATGTTGTACTAATGCACTGCTAAAAGTTTGTACAATCTGAAGTAAATTCGTGATCCGAACGTCATGGACTGCCATTATCAGTTTAAAAGCTTCAGACAACTGCAAAAAACGCATTCAAAAATTCACTGTCGTTGCCGTCATTACGTTGCAACCGAACGGTTTACTGGTAGAAAGAACTGCGTATGTGTTTGCATGTGGGCTGGCGCGGGCGCGCGTCGTAACAGGGCTGGAGGTGAAGGCATTTTCAATAGAGGGCGATATTAAAACGCGGAGTGTGTGGGGCGGCAGTTTGTGGCGGCGGGCAGAGCAGCCCAGGCGCGCGGCGCGGAACACGAGACCCCGCCAGCCGCGGCCGGCGCGTGCGATTCAGCCGCTAATGGACTGCCGCTGCTCTGAAAACCAATATGCGCTGTGCACACAGGCCAGGGCGGGGCGCCCGCCGCACTGCCCCACTGCCGCCAGCTCTGTATGCTGTATGCGAGGACTGTCTGGCGGGCCACAAATGACAGGTACAGCGACCCCAAAAGGGTCACGATGCGCAGGAAACGAGGACACCAAGTCTCTTCCTATCATGTTGCGAAGGTGCTAAATTCTTTCGTGTTGTAACGACATTGGGGATACGAACACTATCATTAGCCAACTAACGCCTGTGTTTCGGCTTTTACGTTGGGTGGTGGTTCAAGGCAGGTCGAGGCTGTGGACCACAACACCAGGTAGTGGGTCATCATCTTCCGTATGGCACACACTTGCAGTACATTAGTAATATGTAATGAATATCACTGCATAAAACAAGATAAAACAACTGCATCGTGCCGCTTGGCTCTGTAGCCACGCTGACGTCAAACGATGTGACGTCCAATTTTCTGTGCCCACAGATCGATTCATTTCAACTAGTTGTCAAATCAGGGTGGTTATAATTAAAGTGCAGCTACTAGTGGAGGTTAAGTATAGACTGCAATTACAGTATGGTAGTGAAACTTTGTCGATATGCTAATGCGGTAATGCGGGCCAGAAATGACAGGTACAGCGATCCCAAAAGGGTCATGATGCACAGGAAACGAGGCCACCAAGTCTCTTCCTATCTTGTTGCGAAGGTGTTAAATTCTTTCTTGTTGTCCGCAGCTCGTGGTCGTGCGGTAGCGTTCTCGCTTCCCGCACCCGGGTTCCCGGGTTCGATTCCCGGCGGGGTCAGGGGTTTTCTCTGCCTCGTGATGACTGGGTGTTGTGTGATGTCCTTAGGTTCGTTAGGTTTAAGTAGTTCTAAGTTCTAGGGGATTGATGACCATAGATGTAAAGTCCCATAGTGCTCAGAGTCATTTGAACCATTCTTTCGTGTTGTAACAACATTGGGGATAAGAACATGCTAAGGCCTGTGTTTCGGCTTTTACGTTGGGTGGTTGTTCAAGGCAGGTTGAGGCTGTGGATAGGTAATGAACATCACTGCATAAAACAAGATAAAGCAACTAAATATTAATAAATTTTGTACATGGTTCAGAGACCGTGAATAGTTTCATTTGAAATAAAACAGCCCTCGGTCACTATTTTTAACGAATTAACCGGGTTTCGATACTGCTAGGAGTGTCTTCCTCAGAATTTAAACTAAAGAATGTTCTATAACATGGTCACAAAAAATGGTTCAAATGGCTCTGAGCACTATGGGACGTAACGTCTGAGGTCATCAGTCCCCTAGAACTTAGAACTACTTAAACCTAAATAACCTAAGGACATCACACAAATCCATGCCTGAGGCAGGATTCGAACCTGCGACCGTATCGGTCGTGCGTTTCCAGACTGTAGCGCCTAGATCCGCTCCGCCTCCCCGGCCGGCTAACATGGTCACAGAATTATGACTAAAAATGTATGATACAGAGTTTAAGGACAGAATCATCATCAGTTTTACCCTTGATGAATATGACGGAGGTAGTCATCGAAAGCTCGGGATTATTTTATAAATGACATATAAGTACTGCCAACCTTTCACGATGATTCTGTACTTATACTCTGTATCATACGTTTTTACTTATAATTCTGTGACCATGTTATAGACCATTCTTTGATTTAAATTCTGAGGAAGACACTCCTAGCAGTGTCGAAACCCGGTTAATTCGTTAAAAATGGCGACCAAGGCCTGTTTTGCTTTCAGTTATAAATATTAAAACACTATGTGATAAAAAGTATCCGGACACCCCTAAAAATATACGTTTTTCATCTTAAGTACATTGTGCTGCTACCTACTGCCAGGTACTCCATATCAGCAGCCTCAGTAGTCATTAGACATCGTGAGAGAGCAGAATGGGGCGTTCCGTAGCACTCACGGACTTCGAATGTCGTCAGGTGACTGGGTGGCGCTTGTGTCATACGTCTGTACGCGAGATTTCCACACTCCTAAGCATCCCTAGGTCCACTGTTTCCGATGTGATAGTGAAGTGGAAATGTGAAGGGACACATACAGCACAAAAGCGTACAGGCCGACCTCGTCTGTTGACTGACAGAGACCGCCGACAATTGAAGACGCTCGTAATGGGTAATAGGCAGACATCTATCCGGACCATCACATAGGAATTCAAAACTGCATCAGGATCCACTGCAAGCACTACGACAGTTGGGCGGGAGGTGAGAAAACTTGGATTTCATGGTCGATCGGCTGCTAATAAGCTACACGTCACGCCGGTAAGTGCCAAACCACGCCTCGCTTGGTGTAAGGTGCGTAAACATTGGACGACTGAACAGCAGAAAAACGTTGTCTGGAGTGACGAAAAAGGGTACACAATGTGGCGATCCGATGGCAGGGTGTGCGTATGGCGAATGCCCGGTGAACGTCATCTGCCAGGCGTGTGTAGTGCCAACAGTAAAATTCGGATGCGAAGGTGCTATGGTGTGGACGTGTTTTTCATGGATGGGCCTTGCACCCCATACTCTTTTGCGTGGCAGTATCACAGCACAGTCCTACATTGATGTACTAAGCACCTTCTTGCTTCCCACTGTTGAAGAGCAATTCGGGGAATGCGGTTGCATCTTTCTACATCTACATCTACGTGATTACTCTGCTATTCACAATGAAGTGCCTGGCAGAGCGTTCAATGAACCATCTTCAAGCTGTCTCTCTACCGTTCCACTCTCGAACGGCGGTGGGGAAAACGAGTACTTAAATTTTTCTGTGCGAGCCCTTATTTCTCTTATTTTATCGTGATGACCACTTTTCCCTGTGTAGGTGGGTGCCAACAGAATGTTTTCGCAATCGGAGGAGAAAACTGGTCACTGAAATTTTGTGAGAAGGTGCCGTCGCAACGAAAAACGCCTTTGTTTTAATGATTGCCACTTCAATTCACATATCATGTCTGTGGCACTATTTCCCTTTTTTTCTATAGTGCTAAACGAGCCGCCCTTCCTTGAACTTCTCCGATGTCATCTGTCAGTCCCACCTGATGCGGATCCCACACCGCACACCAATACTGGAGTATTTTGGAATATGGCGGACAAGCTTGGTGTAAGCAGTCTCTTTAGTAGACCTGTTGTAGCTTCTAAGTGTTCTGCCAATGTATCGCAGTCTTTGGTTTGCTCTACCCACAACATTATCTATGTGATCGCTCCAATTTAGGTTATTTCTTATTTTCATCCCTATATATTTAGTTGAATTTCCAGCCTTAAGATTTGTGTGACTTATCGCGTAATCGAAATTTAGCGGATTCCTTTTAGTACTCATGGGAATAACTTCACACTTTTCTTTAATCAGCGACAATTGCCACTTTTCGCAACATACAGATATCTTATCTAAATCATTCTGCAATTCGTTTTGGTCGTCTGATGACTTTACAAGACGATAAATGACAACATTATCTGCAAAAAGTCTACATGGGCTACTCAGATAGTCGCCTGTGTCGTTAATATAGATCAGGAACAATAGAGGGCCTATAACACTTCCTTCGGATACGCCGGATTTTACTTTTGTTTTACTCGATGACTTTCCGTCTATTTCTACGAAGTGTGACCTTTCTGACAGGAAATCACGAATCCAGTCGCACAACTGAGACGATATTCCATGGTTCAAATGGCTCTGAGCACTATGGGACTCAACTGCTGAGGTCATTAGTCCCCTAGAACTTAGAACTAGTTAAACCTAACTAACCTAAGGACATCACAAACATCCATGCCCGAGGCAGGATTCGAACCTGCGACCGGAGCGGTCTTGCGGTTCCAGACTGCAGCGCCTTTAACCGCACGGCCACTTCGGCCGGCTGATATTCCATGGGCAGGCAGTTTGGTTAGAAGACGCTTGAGAGGAACGGTGTCGAAAGCCTTGTGGAAATCTAAAAGAAATGGAATTAATTTGACATTCCTTCTCGGTAGCATCATTACTTCTTGAGCATAAAGAGCTAGTTGTGTTTCACAAGAAGGATGTTTTCTGAAACCATGCTGACGATGTGTCAATAAATAGTTTTCTTCGAGGTAATTCATAATGTTCGAACACTGTATACGTTCCAAAACCCAACTGCAAATCGACGTTAGTGATGTGGCCTGTTATTCAGCGGAGATTACTTCTATTTCCATTTTTGGGTATTGGTGTGGCTTGTGGAATTTTCCAGTCGTTAGGTACGTAACTTTCTGTGAGCGAGCGGTTGCATACAATTTCTAAATATGGAGCTATTGTATCAGCATACTCTGAAAGAAACCTGACTGGTATACAATCTGGACCGGAAGCCTTGCCTTTATTAAGTAATTTAAGCTGCTTTGCTACACCGAGGATATCTACTTCTACGTTTCTCATCTTGGCAGCTGTTCTTGACTGGAATTTACTTCGTCTTCTTTGGTGAAGGAGTTCCGGAAAACTGTGTTTAATATCTCTGCTTTAGTTTCAACCCGATCGAGCACTTGTTCATTATGCACAGCCTGTGGCGGAGTGGTCACACGAGAATGATATCCCTGTGATGGACTAGCATGCACAGAGGCCTGACCACAATCCTATAGAAGATCTTTGGGATGTTTTGGAACGCTGACTTCATGCCAGGCCTCACTGATCAACATCGATACCTGTCCTCAGTACAGCACTCCTTGAAGAATGGGTTGCCATTCCCCAAGAACCCTTCCATCAGTTGATTGAAGGTATTCCTGCGAGAATGGAAGTTGTCATCATGGCTAAGGGTGGGCCAACTCCATACTGAATTCCAGCATTATCGATGGAAGTCGCCACGAATTTGTAAGTCATTTTCAGGTAGGTGTCCGGATACCTTTGATCACATAAATATCTAGGTTTCTAAACAATTCCACCAGTGTGACACTGGTTTTCATAAATCATCCCGCATGCTCTTACGGCATCAATGGACGCACTCCTCTCTTACATGTCTGTTAGAATGTTTCAATGCACCACAGTCGCACCTAGGAAACTCCACAACACCCCATATGCAGAGTGAGTTAGAGTACCGACCACATCTAGTGCAGATTCTGTTTAATTTTTGACCCACAGTTTCCTGTCAGGTTCGACACCCACAGTATCACAGCTATGTATCTCGAACCATTCCCGTTATTGGTAATTTCCGAAGTGTTGACAGTTCTTGTTCCAGAAATCCCTTATTTTGTTATTACTATTCAGCGTACAGTAATGGCGGGAATCTCGAACGAAGCCCATTTCTTCATAAGACAAGTATGTCGTGATGAATGTGTAGTTCCCTATTCTCTTGTATATTTTGGTAATGTCTGAACATAGTTTCATTTCTGCGAACCTGTGTCGGGTAGATATAACTTAGCAGGGGAAGCCAGTAAGCCAGTAGGCAGGACTAAGACTGAGTGTACAAGTAATCACGTGTATCAGTTGCTGAGCTGTGCATCGATGAGACTGGTATTGCAACTATTACACCACACTGAAGCACAATACTCTGTGGCCGAAAATACCAATGCAAGAGCTGATGTACGCAATGTATCCATTGAAGTCTCCACCGCTCCCCCTCCCCCCCCCCCCCCCCCGCCCCGCAGGTTGAACCACACAGCCTCTGAATGACGTAGATTTTTTTTTTATAAGGTAGAGTGTGATGCTAAGATACTTGGAATACTTATTGTGACGGAGAAGATTGCCACCAAATTGCACCTTGAGTTCAGAGCTAACTTGTTTGTTGTTGAGGCGAAACGCACAACCATCCCTCTCAGTGGCACTGGGCTAGAGTCTCGATTTTTTTGAAATATCAGTTAAGGGTCCCTAAGTCCACTGTTAATGTTCCCTCTGACAGACCAAGCCCTTTCCGTTGACTAGCCGGAGCGATGTCATCTGCATTGAAGATATTTTTGGAAAATCATAAATATAAAGGCCGAATAGGACATGTGCGAGCCCTGCGAGCCCTGTGGCAGGCCTTTATATTGTTTTCTTATTGAGCTTTAGATGTTTTTTGTTTCCCCTGGAGGCCGACCTCTACGAAAGTTGCCAGAGCTAGTATCTAGTCGTGAGGCCTAAATGCTCCTTGTTCTATTGGGCTACAAACAATAATTCTATTGTAAATAAGTCTCTCCAAGAGCTTGTTCGTGCAACTAAGAAGGGAAATAGGCCAAATGTTCTGTGGGAGATCCGGTGATTTGTTAAGTTTTAGATTGCCATGATTTTTACATTTTTCAGTTCTTTGTGAAATGTTATTTTTTCAAAATAATAGTGAAGAAGCTAGTCTGCCAGTGTTTCGTATTTTCCCCAAGATTAAATAAAATTCTGGATGCATATTATTAGAGCCCGGAGCGTTACGGTTTTTAACCTCTGCTAAACCTACCTCTGTTTATGTGGATAAATAACAGCTTAGTGAGTGGCTGCCCGGCGGGAGTTAGTAAAGCAGAATATTAAAGAAACAAGCTTTTATTTCTCAACGCTCATAAACGTTGTGATGACGTCCTAGAGCGCCTACAGCAGCATAGCCCCTCCAGGAATGCGCCGACTCCAGCGAGTTCCGTTCGAGTATAGTGTGTTTTAGTCTCCAGAGAAATGCAGATAAATACAGATAATTTATCGCAGCATCGAAGTGAAATGTAATTTAAGTAAAATATTTTTCAACTACATAGTTAAAAAAGGAAGTAGTAGTTGAAATGGGTTTTATTCCATTTTTTCATGGTACAAACATTGGAGAGAAAGAGAGAGAGACAGACTGTGTGACAGACAAGGGTCTGCGACAGGTAGCGTGGTTCCCAACTTGAATTAAAACTATTGACAGTCGACAAAAGTGACATCTATGTGCTCCTGATATAAATGTTGAAAAGAGCCAGAGACTTTTAAGTGTGAAGTGGCATACGAGTAACAACCAAAATGATGATCACTCTTTGATTTTAGGAAAATAACAATGATAAATTACGCACTGGTATTAGGAAAATGTTCTATCTTCTTCTGAAATAATAATGAAATAATTTGTATTCTTTCGGGCGCCCGCCTGGCTGAGTGGTCAGCGCGTCTGAATGCCATGCAGCGCACCCCGCGTTCTACTTTTTCTTTTGTGTTCTCTTATACCTTCATTTAATGTGAGCTCGTGATCAAATGTGATGTCTGATGTCGTTATTTATTTTGTTTTTCCTCCATGTGTTGAGATTTTTTTATCGTTATGTAATACCCTGTTTGGAGAGTACGAACAGAAAAACAGACATGGGCAACTTGTCTCACGAGTGTGCTGGACTTGCTTGATATGGTTCACACCGCGATACATGTCTCTTTGCTTATTGGTGTTAGGCAGCTTGTCTACTGATGGGAACTGCCTGAGACTGGATCTGCATTACAGCTAAAAGGAACTTTTATTTCCTTTATTTGAGGTACATATTATTTCCAAGCAGCATGTAAACCCTGGAGGTGAACATGTACTTAGAGTCTTAGCGAGAACGTCAGCTGCTCGTTTATGTTCATTCTTATTAAATTTCCATCAGGAGTATTTTAATTACAGGATGATTATTTTATCGAAGTACTTCGTTTTCCACGAAGTACTTCGATAACAATTATTATTTTTCTACACTGTCTGATGAATCTTTTGTTTTTCCGTCTGACAAGTCCAATTACTAACTGTCAATTCGACCATCTGCTGGAATTTATGTTTTGTTCAAATGGTTCAAATGGCTCTGAGCACTATGGGACTTAACATCTAAGGTCATCAGTCCCCTAGACTTAGAACAACTTAAACCAAACCAACCTAAGGACATCACACACACCCATCCCCGAGGCAGGATTCGAAACTGCGACCGTAGCAGCAGCGCGGTTTAGGACAGAAGCGCCTAGAACCGCTCGGTCACACCGGCCTGCTTGTGTTTTGTCCTTCGTGCTGTTTCAGAAGAATAGTGCGTCATGACATTCGTTTACAAATTTGCATTAAGAAGAAATCAGCTTTCTGTTCTTGCTACATACTAGTATCATGTAGATTTCAGTTCTAAAAAGGAATTTTCTTCCCGGCACTTCGATTCTGAGCAAGTTCCACATTTTCGTTTCATATAAGTTCTTTCCTGATTACGTTCTTTATTGCTGCAAATTTGAGAAACCTGTGAATTACATTCTGTCGGAACATGCGGAACATGAACATGCCATTTACGTTTAAATTAAAGTATTGAAGGTCGCGGACGAAGGCACCTTTGGAGAGCGCAAGGCAGGACTGTGTGTGGAGAAGGGAGGCTCTAAAGAAAAGAAAGCCATCCAATGTGGCATCAACATTAAGACTTGCGACTCGGCGGCCGCAATTCCCCTGGTGACAACTCTTGACTATTAATGCAAACGGTCATTTCATTTCTATTCATCCTCATTTTTGAGACTGTAGGCTACGTTTCAAAGAGATTTCTGTTACAGCTTTTAGTGAAGGTCAATAATTACAAGAGACGGTGTTGATGTAAGTAATCAACTTCAAATCGGACCACATTGCACACACGTGGTGCTTTCAGAAAGCATCATAGCTTGACGTTTGTTAACCAAATAAGTAAAATAAAAATCAATTTCAAGAACGTTGGTCGCTGGTTTGACTTGATTTGTGGAAGTAGTGACTTATCAACGGTAATGCTGGCCTCCCAGCGTGACGCGGGAGATGCCAACAACATTCTTCAAAATTTTGGAAATGTGTTTCTTCTGCAATCTCCGTACGTATTATGTACAAAAGCCGTGACTCAAGAAAAAAAAAATAGCTTGTCTGTCCATTACCTTAACAAAAGCAAACTCACCTCATTCATTTTAGGATGCAGGTTTTAGTCCAATATCCTGGCGACCGAATTTTGAAATATTCACTGCATAAAATAGTTCCCTCGCCTCACGGACGAAGTGCGAGACACACGGCTTCCGAAACCCAGCTCGGTTCACGGGGACAACCCACAGGCGGCAGGAAAGGTGCAAGGCTGCTGAGTAGGCGAGTCGACTATTCAGCCAGCAGCAATCGGCAGCCCACAGTGAAGTGTGTGGAGTTACACTGAGGCGCGATGTGGCCGCCATGCACTAGAGCGGCCAGCGGCAGTGGGATCTGTCCACAGGAGCAAGAAGTGGGCAGCGGAGGCAGCACTCCCCCATGACGACGAAAGAACGGCCGTACATCCCAAGTAGCCCCTGACCGAAGTTCTTCCCATTCGGCACGGACGGTAGCCCCGCTGTTAATACCGTATAAGTCCTCAGGGAGGGTCGCGCTGTTGTATAGAGGCTTGCAGAGAGCTATACGAGCAGATGATCAACATAGGTCCCTCGACCTGGGTACACAGTAAGACATCTCCACTGACAAATGGGCCTTGTTTATGTAGGACTCCCCTGAACTACTTATGCTGCCATACAGTTTTCTTCGTCCCATCTCGTAACACCGCTGCGGCCTAAGAATGGGGAAATCAGGCCATAAGAGTCGTTGCTGCTCCACCTTTCTGATGCCAACATTGCACAACCTGGTGTGAGGTAACCTGCTCGTGATGTGCCTGTAATACTTGCTGTATCAGCAGATACCGTTTGTAATGGCCTTGACCCGCTTTCCTTCCCTTTAGCGTTGGCAGGAAATGTGTCTAAATATTAAGTTGGCTGCTCCAAGTTCATTCTTTCCACGGTGCAACGGGCACGATGGCCACACCTGTCCGAAAATGACACGTGTGCGTTGCAGTCTACCAGTATGATCACGAGTCAGACTTTGTTCCGTAATTTTCAGCACAGAGATTGAAGATGACATCTAGGTGGCGTGTGTGGTCATTCACCCCACGGTTACCATAACTGATCTGCGTTATTTTATCACTAGACCAAGCCCCGTTCCTTTAAACTTTCTGTCATTACGGCATGCTGCTGCAAACAACATAAGCTATGGCGAGAAAAGGCTCACCCTTCTCATCGTAGCAACGGTTGCCATGAAATCTTGGAAAAGATTATGTGCCACTTCGCCTAAGTTTGATTTCCAGTTTTGCATCACAAATCCACAAGCCACAAGCCAAACTGTAGTTTTACAACACTTGACTAAGCGCCTCTTACCGGTCTTTGGTCTAGTAATGCTAAGCAGAACATTTGGCTACGCCGGTTTACAACATAGGCTGTGTGTACAGACCAAGCAAAACGCCTTCGCTCCTTGTCTGTGAACTCTGTGGTGTTTAAAGGGTCTTATTCTAGGTTGACTGCTGTAGCGTCGTGAATATTACGATTACCGGGTGCCATAGCGGATGCCATCAAAACAAGAACGAAACATATTATTCAAAATGCGACAAGGATCTCGAATGGACCTGGTGCTTTAAAAGGCACAAAACCTAGGTTTCTTTTGGAATGCAACCTCAAAATTATTTTAAAAAGACCTAAACAAACCTTACGCATTCTATTCTTTTTCCGTTCTTTAGGAAGAATATACACTCAGGTGACAAAAGTCACGTATTAGCGATATGCACATAAACAGATGGCAGCAGTGTCGCGCACACAAGGTATAAAAGGGCAGTACATTGGCAGAGCTGTCATTTCTACTGAGATGATTCATGTGAAAAGGTTTCTGATGTGATTACGACCGCACGACGGGAATTAACAAACTTTGAACGTAGAATGGTAGTTGGAGATAGACACATGGAACATGCCCGCAAATCGACAGGGGATTCGATATTCCGACATCCGTGGTGTCAAGAGTGTGCAGAGAATACCAAATTTCATCCATTAGGTCTCACCACAGATAACGTAGTGGCCGACGGCCTTCACTTGATCACCGAGAGCAGCGGTGTTTGCGTAGATTTGTCAGTGTTAAAGGACAAGCAACAATGAGTGAAATAACCGCAGAAATCAATTTGGGATGTACGACGAACGTATTCTGTAGGACGGTGCGGAGAATTTGGCGTTAATGGCTATGGCTGCAGACGACCAAAGCGAGTGCCTCTACTACTAGCACGACATCGCCTGCAGCGCCTCTCCTGGGTTCGTTACCATATCGGTTGGACCCTAGACGGCAGGAAAACTGTGCGCTCATCAGATAGTTCGAGCGAATGATCTGGCCACCCAGATCGCCTGACATGAATCCTATCGAACACTTATGGGACGTAATCGGGAGGTCTGTTCGTGTGCAAAATCCTGCATCAGCAACACTTTCGCAGTTATGGACGACTATGGAGGCAGCATGGCTCAGTCTTACTGCAGGGGACTTCCAGAAATTTGTTGAGTCTACGCCACGTCGAGTTGCTACACTATGCCGGGAAAAAGGACATTCCAACTAAAGATTCTTCTCGGAATGAAAATAAACGCAACAGTGATTTAGCCTAAAATTTAGTAATGAGTAAGGAAACAGATGATGGAGCTGTAACTCATAATGCGGTAGAGAACTGCAGATCTGTCAGTGATGAAAGACGAATAAATTTAAACGGAAAGAACAGCAGAATGTTTGTACTAACTATTTACAAATAATATTCCTGAATCCGATAGAAATCTGTTATTGCAGGGGAGGTCAGAAAACGAAGACAGAGAGACGAGGAAAAAGTCTTGCATCCAGAACTAATGTTATTTTACTCAGAGAAATGCCTTCAAAGAGGCTAAAGAAATCCGACATTATCTCTGTCCCTGCAAATGTTTGGAAAATGTAGGAGAGGAAAATACTAGCAGAAATTTTGACAAATTTTATATTCTCATGGCGCCCAGCGTTCTTTTGATTTGCTCAATGGTTACTGAGTTTGAAACAAACGTAGAAGACTGAAAACATCAAAGTGAAGTTTAGTAGGTTATACGAACTGTGTATGTAAAACTTTTTTTACAGACGTTAAGGATATCGAGTTGTAAAGTGGTAAACGATTTGCAAAATAAGAAACTCCCTCGGGGACATTCTGATGTCGTGGAGTATATGGTGGGAAAAAAATGAACGATACCTATGTACAAGAGGTAAATGAACGCATTTAGAAATGCCTCAAATATAAATCACATTACAAAAGCCCAAGTACAGAGACAGAACTTCTTACAGATGATATAACAGTAAAAAAAGTATTACTTGCACTGTGAAGAAGTAACTAAACTGTAAGCTTGTAGTCGTATAAAAGATACTTTTTGTCCAAATTCAGCCTACATAGGGAAAAAACACAAGAAAGATTTACGTAATATGTATGCAGATTAGAAGCAGAAATAAAACATTTTGATGGTAATGTAAAGTTGCAAACGTTAAAGGAAAAGGAAGTTTGCTATTTGGAAAAAGCAGAAAAGGCACAAAATATGAGGAAGAAAGACATGCTAGTAGCCAAGAATAATACTAACGTCGAAACGTTGTGTTTTTGCTTACGAAAAATTTTGACTCTGCCTAAGATTCCTCCCAAGATTGTATATCATAAACTTCAGTGGTATATGTATAATATAACCATGGCGAGGACGGCAAATCCCATTGCTATATCTGGGCTGAGGGCAAAGCTGGCTGTGAAGTCCAGGAGGTTGACAGCTGCCTCAAAAACACGTATACAATAACATGTTATTGAAAAGGAAATTATTCTTTGGTCAGACTCACGTGGAGGTCAAAATTTTAAAATAAAAATAGTGATGTTACTTAAAACGGTGTTGGAAAAGCACCCCTTGCTAGACAAGATTACCGTACACTGTCGATGATACTGTGTCATGAAATAAGTCGTAAAAGGAAAGCTTTGGTTCTCCACAGAATCGAAAAGAGAGAATTCATTGGAACACAAATGCTGGAAGAACAAATAACGAACCAGAAAAACACAATATAAATTGGATGAAAACTAGATAAATTGGAGTGAGAGAGGAGGAACCTCTAACCATCTTTATGAAAAGAGAATTTGAGCAGGAGACTGCAGTTGAAATAAGCATTCAGAAAAAGAAATAAAACAAGTACTTTCTTCCCACCCACTGAAATTGTGTGAACACTTGTGGCCATGGAGAAAACTGAGTTCTAAAGAAAAACTTTAAGACCTGAGGTCCCTTCTGCCGCTGATCCCAATAGAGACAAGAAAAACGTAGGGATCTTTGCAAAATAGCGCTTGGTTTACTAATTCTTTTTTATAAGAGTAGGTCTAAAGCACTTCAGTTATGTATAATAAGAACAAATGGCTTCCAGGTCTTTTAGTTTAGTGATGCATAACAAAAATTTACATGCGGAGACTAAGCTTAATTAGGCTAACGACCATTTTCGTTGTTTTCTCGTATTGCTTAGAACTAAATTACCTTGAGGTTCCACTACTAAGTCAAACTATAATAACCCTTCTTCTGACCATAAAAAAATGGAATACTGAGCAATAAATACCTTTTGAAGGGAATGGAAACTATGGGCTCCATTATCTCACCCGTGACATTTTGGTGCCTGATCTAGCGATGCGTAGAACTGTGCAGCTATGGTGAGCAGCTCTGGAGGCCAGCGGATTTACGCCGGAATGGCCGTGAACAGCAGGCTTGTTGCAAAGATGCCGAGCGCGGAACACAGGACCGTTGGAGACGCTCGGCGTTCCCAGATGAAGGAAGTCTTCGGTCGGTGGCACTGGCTCAAGAAGCGAAATGATCAGGTCTAGCGGCAGCTTGTAGACCAGGGGCTAGCTGATGACACTGCTAGGCGAAGGTGAACCTGCTAGGCCCCCGTATAGGACCGTCGGCTGCTCTGGAGATGGAGTCGGCTGTAGTCGAAAGTCCCGGAACCAGTCGTAGCACGAATCCGAACGCTGACGGGTTGAGCAGCGAGTGTTTACAGTCGCTATCCCCACCCTGGTGGCTACAGCTCCCCTACTCCAGGTCACGCAGGTGACCACGGAGTGCAGCGTTGTGGCACGGCATGTAGAAATTCAGCCAACCAACGCGGCGGACTGTGGTCTTGAAGCATGTGCTGTGCCAACAGTATTCTAGTGCCCGACAGCAGGGTTTGGAAGGCAGCTCTCTCGCCCACCTCTCAATGGGCATCGAAGTCTGGACTGTGGTTGTTGCTGCAACGGTGTTTTGAAGATAAAATATTGATCACCGCAACGACAAATTGTGACCCCGTTAGTCTTGATAATGACCTCATGCTTCCTTCTGGTGCGCCATACCCAGCTGAAGCCAATGACGGACGGTTAGATGTTGCGAAGCTTCCAAATTGTGGGGACGGAGGCTGCTATATTGGCTTTTTCTTTGGCCAACCTTCTGACACGTTTGATTACGTCTTTATGTCTTAACACATGTCATACCGTCTTGTCGAGATTTTTAACATGCTCCACTGCTCGCCAATTCTATAGGAAACCTCCTCATTCCATACGTTACGAGTCTACATATTTTCCACCATTCTTATGTAGCACCACGTCTTAAACATTTCGATTACCTTCTTTTTCGTTTCTTCGTTTTTTCACTTCCGTATAATGCTGTGCTCCAGATGCACAATCCCAGAAATCTATTCCTCAAATTAAAGCCTATGTTTAATACTGGCAGATTATTTTTGACCACTAATATCCTCTTCGTCTGTGCTAATCTCCGATCTATGTCCCCTATCTTCGCTCACCATCTGTAATTTTGTAGAACTTGTTCACATTGTGTACATCGTGGTCTCAAGTTTTTATGTTAAGCTAATCTCATTTCTGTTACTCCTCATCACTTTCGTCTTTCTTTTGTTTATTGTCAGGCCATAGCGGGTGTTATTAGACCATTCTATTCACTCTGAATGAGGATGGTAATGTCATCAGCGAATCATCGATACCCTTCTTCCAGCCTTAATTTTAATTCCCTTCTTGAACCTTCCATTTATTTCCCTCAATCATTCTTCGGTGTTTGTTTCAATAGTAGTCTTGTACGCTTTCTAACCCGACTACTGCGCTGCCAGTTTTCCATTCTGATTTTTTCCTCTTGGTTCCTGTACATATTGGATATTACCGGTCACTCCCCATCGTTTATACCTACTTTACTGAGAATTGCTCCACTTGAGGAACTTCCTTCTAGGTCAAGTAACCCTATGAACATGTCTATTCTTGCGGTTTGCTTCCATTATCACGCACAAAGTCAAAACCGCCTCTCTAGTAACTTTATCATTGCATCCTTACTTTTGCAAAATGGTTATCGAACAGATCCTTGTTTACTTCAGTATCCGACTAATTTAAACATTAGTCGTGTCGTTTTCCTTAAACTTCAGTCTACTCTTCGTAATGACTAAATTGTGATTGACCCTATACTGCTCCTGGTATGCCTAACAATCCAGTACCTGATTTCGGAATCACTGTATGACCGTAATGTAATCGAGCTGGTATCTTTCTGTCTCCAGGCCTTTTCCAATTACCCTTCATCCTGTTGTGATTCATAAACACTGTATTCCTGCAGAATTCATTTAGTCTTTCTCCTCTACCAATATTCTGCCCGAACTCTGTCTAAAACTACCTCCCCTATGGTAGCGTTCTAGTCTTCCCACAGTAATTAGATTCTTATTTTCTTTTACATACTCAGTTACTCGTTCGATGCCAGCATGTACTAATTTTTCATCTTCTGCTTGCAGTGTCGGTATGTATAAAAAGAAATGCCTCTGAGCACTATTGGACTTAACTTCTGAGGTCATCAGTCCCCTAGAACTTAGAACTACTTAAACCTAACTACCCTAAGGCCATCACACATATCCATGCCCGAGGCAGGATTCAAACCTGCGACCGTAGCGGTCACGCGGTTCCAGACTGAAGCGCCTAGAACCGCTCGGCCACTCCGGCCGGCCGGTATGTATATCTGGACCATTTTTGGCACCTATTTGCTGTCCACTCTGATGAGAATAATCCCATCACTTAACGCTTTAAAGGTAGCTAAATCTCTGATCTAATT
This sequence comes from Schistocerca piceifrons, assembly GCF_021461385.2. Lineage (NCBI taxonomy): Eukaryota > Metazoa > Arthropoda > Insecta > Orthoptera > Acrididae > Schistocerca > Schistocerca piceifrons. The sequence continues at coordinate 450,638,661 of NC_060138.1, read as the reverse complement.
CCCTTTTCACAACGAATCCTGCTCCCGTTATAGAATTTTCTACCGTTATATTTGCGTGAGCAGTAGTCTTCATCTCCTATCCGTTTTTCACTGAGTTCTACTGTATCAACTCCTTACATTTCCGTTTTCAGATTTTTTACCTTCCCCACCATATTCAGACTTCTAATGTTCTTTGCTCCGGCTTATAGAATGTTTCCCATACTTTATTCAATGTCTTTGTAGCTATCTTCTCTCCCTTGGCAGTTTCCTCTGACAGATCCAGAATGTTTTGCAAATGGAGAGATCGGCATGGTACTTTCCACGGATGCACATTATCTGTAGTTGTTGTGTATTCCATTGCGCTGTGCTTCCTCATGCTGTTGATCATTACTGACTCTCATGCCTACCGATTGTGTGATTTTTGTACTTCAAAATGGCATAAATTAGTTTCACGGACATCCTGGGCTGTGCTGTGATTTTTTGGACAATTTATTGTATTGTGAATAACGGAACACTTGTATCACACACTTACTGTATTGATATAACTATTGTCTAGAAGTCTTGCTAAAACCTGCACGAAAAACACGCTAGATCCTAGCTTCTCGTTGCGTCTAATGAATAAAACTGTTATTGTGCTAATGAATCTATTTACATTGCGAAACAGTTTTCGGATTTCAGTGCTGCGTTCGGATAAGGAGTAACAGCATAATCAAGTTTACATATTTTGGAAGTGTTGCACTATTAAAGGAATGTGTCGACTGCTAGTACTTTAGTACAGTTGACGACACTAATGTGCACTATAAAAAGAATGCATCGACTTCTTTACAGCTGACAACACTAATGTCTTCACATTGTAGCAGTAGTTCATATGATTTCAGATCTCTGAAAGCATGTTCTCATATTCTGAACTAGAGTGTGTTCTACATCTTGTTTTGTATTCAGATCCGGTAATATTTACAAGGTTTTCACTCCAGGGAAAAAGGAAAGACAATAAAGAGATAGGATGGTTACAGGGAAGTGATCTGAATGCCGCTCTTCGCCTAGTCATAGTGAAGACCTGCAGTGGCAAGCTGAGATCCGACATTAGAAGGAGGCACGTACAACTGAGAAAGAGGCGGGTAGGATAGAAGTGAAAACTTTTTGCTTCTGGCCACATAGTGACAATATTCTCTCTCCAGATGTTAACAACGATCCTGCTTACGAACCGAGGACGGTTTGAAACGTATCTAGCAATAACAGAGTGCCGCAAGGGAAGGAGCGTAAAGGAAACGTTAAAGGCAACAACGATAACAGAAAACGGGACGTGGAAAAAGAGAAACGATGTAACGAGATTGTGTTCCCCGCAGTTTGGAGCAACCTGGCTTTCAGCCAGGAGCCAGTGTCCCTTGCTTATAAGCGTTGTATAGCTCCAGCAGCTAGCCCATAATACACTAAACACTTGCTGCCGTAGCGTAGGTGCACAGTGCACTTGTCAGGTTTGAGACCACGTTAGCACGTTTTTTATCTGGGTGAGGTTAACATTATACTGCAGTGCTTTACAAATCTGGAACTCTACTAGGCAAGGACTTGAACCGAGAATGTGGAGCTCCTTAGACATAATCATTTATATGCTTCATTACAGGGAAGTCTAGCAGCTGTATTACGCATGAAAAATAATATTTACATATTGCTACGTGTACCTGACATTCGTGACTTCCTTTCATTGGTCTGTATGAGGATGTGACGCACTTCGGAAGAATCTTTTTCCCTCCTTTGCTTGCCGAACGCTAATAGCGAAGACGGACTTTATTAGTATGCGGTATTGACATCTGGGTTAGAGTTGATATGCTCATTAAGCTCCCTCTGATATACATGTAATAAAAAGAGATAATAAAATACATCTATAAAGTGTTTCTGTCTGACTACTGCAACATCTTTTTCATGTGGCCTCAAAGGCTAGTTTTATACAGACCTCAGCTACCGAGAAGGCGTATCCGAAAGTAAAACGTAAAACTACATGTTATATACCCTCCGACGTCAAACGGCGCCATATCAGCATAGGATTTCGAGTGGGATGTCTGATCGGGTTCGGGGATATTGTTTTTCATACCGTCAGCTGTTCACCCTTATTACTGCGCTGCAAAGCGGACAGATTTCAAGTGTGATTGATTGTGATGCCACATATACCAGCGAGCTCTACTCGTACTTGTTGAAGAAAACTGGAACACCATCTTCTACAAGGAAAGTTTGCAGTCCGAGGTTCCACCCTCTATTAGGCAAGCCCCCCCAAAATTAGGTAGTCAATCCGTATGCAATGAAATATTTTCAGCAGGTTGTGCCTCCATACCTTGTAGATACTTACAGAGAATCATACTGTTTAATCACTAGTTGCTGTGAGAAATCTTTATTGTTCCATGCAATTCAGAGTATCACACATCATAGCCAGCCTCCTGCGAACAGAAAACGAATATAACACTTTAAGAGAAAAAAATAGTGTGAATGAAACAACCACAAAACTTCCCAGGGAACTATCTTGAGATCAGATCTGCTGTAGTTGTAATTCCATTACACACAGAAAGTAATGCTGTGTGGAGTAATTTTGTTCTCCATTAATTTCAACGTATTTTATTGCTTTGTCTATAACATAACATGAAACTCAAAGGTTTGCTATAACAACCAAACATGCAACAAGAGGCAATAAAGACGAAGGGCAAAAAAATCTGTTACTTGAGGTTTCATTCATAAAAAACTGCGGATAAATATGTTTCTGCTGCACTGATGTTTGAATTCACGCCAATATAACTAATGGTTGGTAATAACGTTTTGATCACGAATGCGTTGATGCCTCAGTGTCAGATACGGAGGAAATGTAACAGTTTCTATAGCAAACTGTTACTGAGGCTACATTTTTCGTTCTCCTGGTATAGCCATATAGTTCCATAGATTAACATACATTGATTTTATTATTATCATTATTTCTATTTCTTAGTGTTATGTATAATATACTGGACGGTTAGTTAGATTTTATTAATAAGGTTTATGAATCTATCAAGTGACTGAATCGTTGTCTCCTACCATTTCATCTCAAAACAAGAAGACTCATTCTACGAACTGAGATGAAATTCATTTGTGGTGAGTCATTTCTCTATTCATTCACAGTCCAGTCTCGATGTTGGAGACTCTACCACGAACTGGTCTGTCACTGCAATCTTATGAGAGGGGGACGTGCTGCCAAATTCTGGCACAAATACTCTAACGCAGCTTCTAATACCGGAGAAACTAAATTCCCAGGACACTATAACATCTACAGGTATAGTGTGTGATGTCTGTTAATTTATGTATGTCAATATCAATAATTTCCTTAAAAAATCAATAAGTCCCAGCTTAACAAAATGCAGTCTCATTATTCTTCTTTGTGGTTCTACAGAACCTGTACTTACACAAAGCAACGGAACATTTTCTTTCGTTCAATATATCCTCGATTAGCAAGACAGAAACTCCGATTTATGCTTTCATTTTCAGCTGTCATTCACCCATGAAAACTAACTACGCCCATCCTTCAACAATGGTAGATGGCAACGTTGTTAACCTGACCTTATTTTTGTTAGTGAAAACCTGTCCCAACAAAGTATCAACCCGGTATTACTGCCAGTTCCTTATATACAATACCACCCAACAATGTGTCAGTTAGTATCAGCAGTCCGACCACAAACTGTGAATTTCAAGCGAAGAAACAATATCAAAAAAGTAAATTTAAATAATGCAACACTATGTTAAATGAGAAGACGAAAACTATTCAACTTGTTCCGGAATACTGTCAGGTTGTGCTCCCAGGAAGCTATCCCCAAAGTCTGCAGAAGTATATACATACAGGGACTTACTCCGGAAACGGCCTTCCTATTGAACGAATATTCGACCATTTCGAAATGAACCCATTTGTTGCTGAAACCACCGCTAGTGGTCAAATGTCATTTCTTCTCATTATGAGCCAAAACCCACCCATTGAATTAAGTTAATGGAGGAGAAAGACATGTGAAGAAATAACCAAAAGGCCTCAGTAAAGATTCTTCTAAGACCCAAGTCCACTGCTCCATTTCTACAAACCAAATAGAAAATCAGCTCACTGAAAGCGGCAAACTAAGCACAACTTTAGACAAATCAGAGCAAAAAAAGGAAGCATTTCCACCACAGATGATCTTAAAGAGCACGTAACAAACGCAAAAAGTTGTAGTTTTGAAGCCTGGTTAGGATGCGAATGATCCGAAGAGCTACAGACCACACCGAGCGAGGTGGCGCAGTGGTTAGCACACTGGACTCTCAATCGGGAGGACGACGGTTCCATCCCGTCTCCAGCCATCCTGATTTAGGTTTTCCGTGATTTCCCTAAATCGTTTCAGGCAAATGCCGGGATGGTTCCTTTGAAAGGGCACGGCCGATTTCATTCCCAATCCTTCCCTAACCCGAGCTTGCGCTCCGTCTCTAATGACCTCGTTGTCGACGGGACGTTAAACACTAACCACCACCACCAGCTACAGACCAATCTCCTTCTTAAGTCAACTACACAATGTTCTGAGAGAAATATATTAAACAGATTCTCCAAAAAATACGAGGAGCGTTTGTAAAGACATTGCTTTCCACGAACGTCGATAATATTTTTTTCTCTTTTGTGCATTACCTTGTCATTGTACGTATGTATCATTTATTTCAACTATTCTTTATTTGTTAATAGGTCACATTGTTTCTTCGTTCACTTTGCTACTGTTTCATATTTTATATTGTACGAATTGAATGTTCTGGTTCTATATGCTTTGTAAATCTTTGGTTAGGCTAGGAGAAGTACTGTGTCAGAGGCAGAGCGAACGACTGTTGATAGAGAGCGTGCGAGTTGTGGTACGTGGCCGGTTCGCGGATGGTAAAAAAAAAAGGGGGGGGGGGGAAAGTTCGGTGTGAAAGACGGTGATACGCGGAGGAACAATTAATTACAGTGCGTCCGCTGTGTTGATGGGAGATCGTGCATTATTAAGTGAACAGTAAAACCTGAAAAGTATATCGAGTGTTTGCGGTGACGATTTTACAAACTGTGTGAACTTGTGACAATTAGCCATGAATCAGGCACCATTGTCGTGTGGAAACACTAACTGTTAGAATTACGTGAAAGTGGAACAAACCAAAATGTTAAGTAAAAGAACAGTGCTGTCATTTGATCAAGAAACATTTACTATATCGTCCAAACTGTCTTAAAGACGACGACGTAAATTGAACTGACGTTAAACATACTGTTATAGTGATAAACACAAGTGTTTTCCTGTGGCAACACGGTGAAAGAACTGTGCGAAGTATTGGCATTAACCGGATATATATCGTAAATACTAAAGACATTGCATAAATCCGACCTACCCGCACCGTGTGATTAATAAACTTTTAATAATAAAACGTCGCGCACGTAACGACAACGCACATACTGGAACTATTATTGTCGCGCCAGTGCTGCCAGTGATTCGACTAGAACGGAGACGTGGACCACCACCGTAACTGGAATATTAATGAAATAGGAGGATCCATCACTATCTTCACGCCACGAACAAGGATTCACTTCACAGATCGTCCGCGCGGACCACCGCTGACGTCATCGCACTGCCTGCAGCAACAGTTAAGACATTAAAAGAAAATTATTACGCTCTCTCTCATTTCAAAATTAAAGACAATTGCAGTTAAATTAACTATTTTAAAAATACTGTCACAATATCTCAATTTTGTTTAGTCCCAATAAATATTCTTTCCACTATTTCGTCTTGTTGACAGTGTTGAAAACCCGCCAAATTACAGTTCAATTAATAATTTTGTTTCAAAATTCTTCTCAGACAGTTTGCTGCTCATTATAATTTTATTTTAATATTTGTTTGTAACTTCTTTTGGAGGGAGTACATATTTTATTTTTTCTGTAGTAAAATTAGCTACTATAAAATTACGTATATTACCAGTTGATGCTGTCTGCCATTACTGCTTGAAAACTGCACCTATTTTCTCATTGGCTGTCAGCTTCAAAACAAAATTACGTATTTCGTGGGCATCTAGCAGATGCGCGATGTCTATGTAGGCCCCTACAAAAATTTGTTTTTACTTTTGCAGGTTTACTGGAATTATATTGACTTTAATTGTTCATTTGGCCCCGTTAAAGTGATTTATCGCATCTATATAATAATTGTACTGAATTACCTAATTTATTAATTTTTTTCGTTCGTGACTAACAGGGGTAATCAGATTCCTTGTATAGGTCATGTTTTATTATTTAAAAGGTTTTTTGCTTAGAAGTAGAGAACCAGTTTCTTTACACGTTGCACCCCTTTTTTTCCTCCTGAAAACAGGCAGGTTTTATTCACGAATCTAATAATTATATTATTCCCCACTGTTTTGGCTACAAAACCCTATTCTTCAACATAATTTCCGTTCAATGCAACGTCCTTACACTACGTTAGCGGAAGGACCTGTATGCCCGCCACGTATCACTCTGCTGGTCGACGCCGGAGCCAACGTCTTGCTGCATCAATAACTTCCCATTAGACACGTACAGCTTCCCACGGAGTTCATCCCTCACTGGGAAGTCGAAGGGTGAGGAAACTTTGAGTACCTCAAATGGTGGAAGAGTGAATCAGCCTTAGCAGCGCGTGGACTATTTCATTGACCTCGATGCCAGGTACCACTTTACCCGCAGCATGGTGATTTTCTTGGTACGTCACTGTATTTCAGCAGTCTGGTCTACAATCTGGTACGCCAAGTAGTTACAGGTGTTACTGACCACATGATTCCGTATGAGGAGCAATGATGATTGCGAGTCTGCCATAATAATGAAGTATCTGCATCTAAATCATCAGCATAGTTAAGTCCGTCTAGTGAAGCAGTGAGCTCTACTTTAAGAAACGAGGCTTCCGGAGGGGGATGGAACTGGCCGCGTGGCGTGACTGGGAGTCACGACATGTGCTTCCGCTGCCGTCCGAAGTACGTGATCATAATGTGTAGAGGTGGTACGAATGTTCCCACCGACTTAAGAACAGTTGAAGGCTCTTGTCAAGTTCCATGTATGGTGGGTGTGTACGAATGTCAAAGTCTGTTGGCGTATTCCTGTAGTCTATCATGAAATTGTGATGCCGCCGAACTGTTGCAGTTTGGTGGCAAAGTATTGAAATCTCGTAAAAGATATGTACTAACGGTAAAAGTTTTTCCTAAATATCTACTAGTGAAGTATTTCTCGACCAACATTCGAACCCTTGAAAACAAAGGGGCTTCCCCAAATTACGCACATTTGAGGTAATATTTGGAACCAATGTACTGTCTTCTGAGTTCGAGTGGAGGCTAACTGGTTTCAACAAGAGGTTTGAATGGCCGACCGTAAAGCACCCGTGTAGCGTCTGATCGCCTTCTACTGGCATCTGTCAAGTATTTGTACGGCACAGTCAGTGGTCGAAACGCAGCGAAGGTAACCGTAGTCAATACACCGCCTTGATTAACGCAAGATAACGAGCGATACACACATTCGAGTTGGCATCCCACCAACTTCCCGTAACTGAATGTATGATTTTAACCGCCTTTTTACTTCTTTGTAAAATGTATTTCGTGTGCATGTACCAAGTGGGCTTTCTGTCAATCCAGAAGCCAAGGTATTTGACAACTTGTTTGAGCGCGATACGAAACGGGCCTAGTAACATCTCCTTGCCACTCTACACCTGTGTAAGATGCAAACGCAAACCGGGTATTTGGTTGGCGATATTTCTAACGAATTCCTCTGCAGTCAGTCCTGAAACTTCCTCATAGCGGGAGACCTCTGAAGTTGACAGAACATGAACTCACGGTTGTAGTGTGGAAGCATAGATCGTTTGCGTGTTGCATGACCTTGACATTGACTTGCACATGTGAGTGGAGATCCGCAGTGTGAAGATGATTAATCTGTCTGTGGCGGTAGTGTCGAACCTTGCGACAAGCAGTTGCTCTTGTCACTTATATAACGATTCAATTCTAAGAAGAACATTTGAAAAACTGACTGGTTTGGCAGGAAAATTTATACTTGTACGTATTGTTAAATTATTATGATCGGTCCCGAGAAAAATGTAATAAATTTGTAATCAATCTCACGAAATATCATCAGAAATGACCTCCATTGGTTATCTGTCTAACTTTTGTTCGGTGGTTATCACACGGATATGAAATAGGACGTACGCGACGTACTCAACCTGTCTTACTGCAACTTTTTCACACCTTATAAACAAGATTTGAGCGGCGAAACAGAGGTGGCGAACAAGAAAGTTGTGCGAATCGATTACATCTTTTGCAAAAGGTGTTAATTGGGCTGAAATTAATGCTCATTTAATGGCACAATATATATGTGCACCGTTCGAATTTAACTTCCAAATACCTCCAAAAAATTCGTTTTTCTGGGAGATTTTGGAAGTGCACCGCTTCTGTACTTTAAACTTATATGAATCGGTTCAAACTTTGCGCTAAGATAATGGATAAAGTCAAAACTGTTTTTTTTTATCCAGTAATCTTGATCTGTTGTCGAGATACGATGGTTTAAAGTCAAGATAAATGTAGCACTTAAAAATCATTCTTACGTGAATTGAATGCGCGGAAATAGTTTGAAGTGATTCAAATAAATAAAGAAATGCATTCTTACGATAAAGGTGAGAACTCGCTTTTAAAAATCTAACTTCATTCGAATTTTACAATCAGAAACCATGTTTTTGTGAGTTTCTTAAACACACCACTTACGTGTTTCAAACTTGTGCGATTCGGTATATTTTGTAAGAAAGAAGACAAATACATGAAATTAACGGTCGCCCTGTTGTTTGAGAGATTTATCAGTTTCGACGATATAAGCAACATGGTACGAAAGACAGCCAAGCTATGACGGGCTAAGGTAAAAATCATTGTAGAGTGAAAGATGGGAACCAGAATGAAAAACACTGATATCATAGCACAAACCTGAATGTGTCCTGCGTAGGATTAGGGATGTAAAAGAAGGGAACTAGCTTTTCGACATAGCTGGCAGCTTCAAAGACACTTAATTCGAAGCATTTGACATATTCGTGATTATTTTTAGGAGCTGAACCTAATTCCCCAGCTCAGTGTGCTCTCTTCGCTGTAAGGTGTTCGCACACCTTCATCTTCCAGTTTATAGTTCAAAGTCCCTGATCCTGGGTCGAAAGCCCAGAAGATTCGCCACCCATAGTAAACGTATGGCTGAAGAGCTCACACGTAACAGCTCAAAAATGTTTTGCTGATGGGATACAATTTTTGGGTGTGGATTTGCTGTTTGCTCCTAGAGAGGGGGGGGGGAGTGTGGTATGACATCATGTTATTTTACCTGACACGATGCTTTATACTACATGACGTGGGTACGAATACTAATAAGAAATAGCGCGAATATGTCAGGATGTTTTTATTTAAATGAGTTTGAAAGCTGCCAGATAAATCAAAAAGCTAATTCTCTTCTTTAACATTCTTACGCCTGCCCAGGACATATTCACCTTTTTTTGTTCTATGAGAGAATCGCTTTTCATTCTGGTGGAATTATTATTAATATATACAGTTAAACATAAATTCTAAACGTACATGTATGCTGTCGCGCTGAAGTGTGGTAGGGACACTTGAAGGGATATAGCAAATACCTTCGCGGAGGAGGAGCCTCGAATTAAGCAATTAAGGCGTGCCGACCCAAAATAACTGCGGCCCGGAATCCACGCAAATGGCACGTAACTCACTTTAACGACGGGCAGCACAGTCTGGTGCGTCTCAGACTAGTCTGCTCCAGCAGCGGAGGGCGTCCTCCCGTCCCTGTGTTGTAAGCCTTCATCCGAACACTACACTCTTCCATTCGTAGTTCACAGTTTCTGAAAACCTTTGAGTAATAACGAAAGGAGCCTAATCCACGTCTTTATTCATCTGATTAGCTCCTATCATTCTCTGTAGGCAAATTTAGTTAGGTTTATGAAAGTCTGGAGCGAAGCTTTGTACGGAAGTGAAATGTGGACAACACTAACATGACGTCAGACTACAGTCTCCTACACTCAGTTGATACACATTCAGAAGATATATATACAACGCAAGGAAGGGGACTATTGTAGGTGTGGCACCTACATATTACCCACTGGGCCTTCCCGTCAACAGTGCAACACGAAACTCTCTTGCTTCGAAATTCGTCACTGCACTCAAGTATCCTTTTCCTCAATTCAGTATGAGCCATCGCGTGGCCCACATTTCATACCGTACATCATCGTCGGCTAGTAGAGGGGCAACCTGACGTATGTCTGCCTCTATACTTGCCAATGAACGCGAGTCTGTTTGTCCTACAATCACTCAATATCAGCGCTTTGAAAGCTCCTGCCTTATCATCCTCTCGCTAGGTATTATTTTGGTCCTTGTCCTAACGTGCTGGCTTTATAGGGTGCGAGCTCACAAACTATGTTGTATGTCCATATGATCATAATTATTGAGTAGCTACCAGTTTCAGCACTTCATTGCGCCACCTTCAGGCCTTAATTGATGCTGAAGCGGTCATCACTATCCACATATACGCTGCATCAGTAGCCAACGTAACTCGGTTATTCAAACGGTAACTGTGGTGTCAGCACTCCAACAATCAACTGCCAGATCATAAGGACGACTTTAGGCGTGTCATTTTCTTGCAGTAGTGAACGGCAGTGGTCCCCAAGACCACCAGTCAAGGGATGGACATACATAAACTAAACTGTCAGAATCCTGTACACCTAGGTACAGGAAAGATCTGTGACACTCGGAGGTTACCAACACGTAACTCTTCAAACGCGAAATAAAGGCTATGTTTATTTTATCAGTTCCACTTTCATGGTGACAGCAATTTCCTTAACGACCATGTGCCACTACTATACACGAAGCCTTATACGTGATACAGCTCGTACTACTCAATAAACGTGTCAGACCAGCGCGGTTTGATAGATAGACGACCACACAGCGACTCACTCGCACGCACGCACGCAGTTTACTACTCAACAGACGCTGCACGCTGGCGGCACCAAGCCAGTACCGTTACTGATACTAGAAACAAAGAACATTGCGATTCCACAGTCACATGACAGTGTATGAGCCAGAAAACTCTCACATAAATGTCCATCGTTCAATGGTTTAACAGAAACCATAACACTTGGGGTAGACATGAAGTGTGTAACGCGTATAAGTGCTGATATTTTTCGGTGTGGCAATTTAATACGTACGCAAAGCAGAGTGTTAGCAACTTTTTCTCTACATCGAACAATCTTCCACCAACAAGTCACAAAATTCACGACCTGATATTTTGTGCACGGTCATAATTTACCTCAAATTATACTCTTAGTATATCGTTATTATACAGGGTGTTTCCGTAAGAGCATGCAAATATGTAACAGGGCATAGAGACTGACCCACTGAACAATTTGAGGTGGAGAACATGGGGTGAGAGAAGACAACTTAGATAGATAAGGAAGTAGACTGGCCTATCACCTTGTCTAGCATTACCGTTTTCCAGCTTATTTGCAACTAACATGCGTACAAGTTTGCGCATACTGTCCTCTTTTTTTACACATTTATTCTTTATTTCCAGCAAGGAAACAAGGAGGACGAGCCTGATTACTAGGAAGTCATGAAGCAGGATTTTTTTTAATTTTACTTTTCTTGTCCACTAGGTGGCTCTGTTGTATCGTATTTGCAATGACAGAACGTGCTATGAATCAACGACAAGACCCATTCATTACTGAGTGATATTCAGAGACGTACAGTACGACACGATGGAGCAGTACCGGTACAGTTTCGCAGAACTTACTGCCACGTAACTTCTGTTTGGGGGAAGTACTTTGCAATGCTCTCGCTGACGAAAGGCTGTGCAGGGAACGATTTCCTGACAGGCCTCACTCGTCACGACCAGTATTTGATTCCTTCGATCGACGAATGCGGAAGACTGGTTCATGGATAAGAATAACCGAGGGACCGGGAAACACGAGGACCACTCGCACACCCGATTTTGAAGAGGAGGCGATGGAAGGTTTTGCAGCGGACCCCACTACGTGCACGTGACGTTGACACTGCACATACTAGCGTGCGACTGACTTTGCAAATTGGTTCAAATGGCTCTGAACACTATGGGACTTAACATCTGTGGTCATCAGTCCCCTAGAACTTAGAACTACTTAAACCTAACTAACCTAAGGACATCACACACATCCATGCCCGAGGCAGGATTTGAACCTGCGACTGTAGCGGTTACGCGGTTCCAGACTGAAGCGCCTAGAACCGCACGGCCACACCGGCCGGCTGACTTTGCACCAAGGGTCGCATAGTGTCTGTGGGTGTTCCAAAAATGAATTGATGACCAGATTTCCTCCAAATCGTGCTGTTTACTGACGAGGCCACATTTGATCGTGATGGTATATTGAACAGCAGGAAAACCTTCGCGCTGTAGTAGTGTTACACGGTCAAGTACGTTTCGCTGTGAATATCTGGGCCGCCACTGTAGGCGACAATCTCACTGGGTCACCTGTACTTCAGGTTCGTGCAAAGAGTTCTACCTTTCGACATAGGATTACACAGCCAAACGGTTGCACATAACTGATAGCTCACGGGGCATCAGAATCTTGTTTGCCGATGTCATGCTTGCATTAAGGTTGATGTGCGGCAGTTTCAACGCAGTTTGTAAGATACAGTGCAAATAGCACCATCTTCGTGTTACTAATGGTGTTTCCAGTTAACTGTAACCACTGTAAGTGAAAAAGTACACAGTAACGTCATATTAATCCTTAAGCTGGCTTATCCGACCCCAGGTTCCCTACCTCAAGTGCCTCAGTGGAGCTTCCTCTACGTCCTGTTATATTTCTGCACTCTCTTACGGAGCCACCCCGTATATATAATACCTTGTCAGTATATGCTAAATGGTTTGCATCCATGCATCCACAGTTCAACATCTGGCCTACTGCCCAAGGGAAAAGATGCATTAGTAGCTTGCTCTTGTCATACGTACTTGGAGTTACTAACCTACAATAGCTATGATTATTAGTCTGAATGAATATAATGTTTGATGGAAAGAGATAACCGTGATTTGATTATGTGATGTGCTTTCATACACGGTATAGGTGTCACCCTTAGGCCATTTTCAAGTACAACAAGTGTCAAAAATCGTTGTGAAACAGATGTAGATGATTTTTTACATTTGTAACACTTGAAAATGGCCAAAGCCTGCAAATCAACCGTTCCTGAGGGAATTCGAATTGGGAACCAATTGTGAACGGATGATTTACCCCTGAAGAATTTTTTAACTACCATAACTGTCACATTTGGGCCGATGTCAATCCTAGTACAATACAGTATCACGACATTAGCAGCGTTATTCATTGAACGTCTGGGCAGGGCCGCTCGGAGACCGCATAACTGGACCACATTGCCTACCACAGAGACTAACCGGACAGCACTACATACGGTTACTGTGGACTGTACTTCCAGATGTATATGATGACGTCCCTCTGAACCAACACCTGAACGTGTGGTTCATGCATGACGGTGCTCGAGCAGATTTTGGAGTGCACCCGCTTCTAACTTGGACATATGGTCAACAATGGATAGGCAGAGGAGGGCCTGTGCCCAGGCAAGGACTATACATTTAAATCTCATGGATTTCTGTGTGTAGGTACATTTCAAAAACTTGGTCTACGCTACCGAGGTCGACTCTCTTGAGGAACCACGCTAGAGGATTGAAGCAGCCTTCCAGCGTTTATAGAACTACCCAGGACTGCCTGACTAGATTCGCAATTAATTTCAGAGACGAGTTAAAAGTTGCATTCAAACGCATGAACAACAATTCGAACCCCTACTTTAATATTTAGAGATGCCATGTGTTTCTAGACACTGATTTTCCGCAACGGAAAATATGTTGCATCTCGACAACGGTTGATTTGTAGATCCACGTTTATTGAAGCTTTTTAGCTACTTTTGGCACGCACTTTCCATTTGCGAATTACTGACCATCACATCTGAAACAACCTGTATATCACAAATTGTTCCCAGTTCTAAGTCTCTCCTCGCACTACACGCTTTCAAAGCCAAAACTGTCACCCTGGGACTTACTTTGTCTGCACCATTCATCTCGTACAAATTATCAGTATCAAAGCCTACCAGGTGTCATCATCTCAAAGTTTGCTTTGAACACCACAGTGTTATACTAGGCATGGTTCCATTGGTGGTGACGCTCCCTTGTCTTTCTCTGCCTATCCGCTGACTGCCACAACAGTTACTGCAGTTACAAGGGGGTCTGCAGTTTAGTGTGGAAATTCGAATCATGAGGCGTCTTCATTTTTTCATTAATTAAGAATTAAAATGCATTGCATAGACAACATTCCTTCACAATTTCTGAAATAAACCAAATTGTAGAATCTATGAGTCTGGAGAAATATTATCAGACTACCGGAATAACATAATCCACGCGCTCCCGATACAACACGAGCGGGTAAGTGAGAGAACTATCTCACAATCAGTTACCGACAAGAACGATGTACAAAAGAACAGAACGCAAAAGCCAGAATTGTAAGCGACGTCATTTTGGATCTAGGAAATGTAAATGCGTCAGGAGAATCTCTCCAATAGCATAATAGTGCTCCCACTAGCATGCGTCCGTTGCGCTCTGCACATTTCGAGTCGCCGTTCACCTCGATGACAGCGTTGGTGGATACGGCCATCGACCTAGTGTAGCGAAAAAGCGAGTGGTACGAACAGGTGACACATTTCTATTGATCGACGGTCGAGTTGCGACGGCTCCGTGCCCACTGCAATCGTAATTGACGATGTCGTTGGGTCAACGTGTGGACACGTGGGTTGGTCTGCTGCGGAACTTCATGTTCAACAATATACGATGAACGGTGTGCTCTGAAACATTTGTGCGTGCACTAGCATTGTGCTCTTTCGGCGGAGATGCCACAGATCTCTATCTATTCGATTTACAGAGCGGACAAGCCTGCGAACTCCACGTTCTGTGAAGAGCCGAAGACGTCCAACCATTTAACGCCTAGTGGTAGTTTCATGGTCCTTCTACCTCTTTCTGTAGATGCTCACGGCAGTAGCTCGTGAACATTCGTCCGGCTTCGCCATTTTCTCATTTCAGTTTTCTGTCTTATCCTATCGCTGCTGATAATGACAGAACACCAAAGCAGTTACAGCTTCAGCTTACTGACATGGGCAGATCACACTGTGAAAGAAATGTTTAATTCTGTGACATTAGTTGACTTTTACAAATCTTTATCAGTGAAAAATTTGGTGTGAAAACGATCTCCGTATTTGGGTCTACATATACATGTGAGTAAATTTTTTTTTGCACGAGGATCGACAAAAGTAAATATAGAGGCCATTTGACAAACATAAACTTTTAGGCTGCGATGAGTGAGCCGTGCCAGCTTTCGTCCTATCCATTCTCCTCCAGAGGTCGTATACCCCAAGGCGCTCGTGATGCGGTGTAATAGGGTGTGGCTGTTAATGGATAGAGAGGCAACCCTGGCGGCGAATACTGTCGCTATGCAAAGGTCGATTGGGGACGGCGCCGGCTGTATTGGGCCCATTTTGGGATAGACTGCGTAGCGAAGAAGTTTGATGATCGTTAGCCGATTATATGTTGTTGCGGGTCCCGACTCGTGACCTACCTTTCCCATGCTGTTGGACACAGACTTCAACTGAGATAATAACGTGATATCATTGTATTAACGTGATTCGTTAGAGACGTATTTTCCGCCCTCCGTGTTGCAAGTGTGATGAACCTGAGACAGATTCTCAATCACAGAACTCTGCGCACAAGTTGTCTTGTGGTTTGCCGCTGGTAGCTTGCTGCTCCATTCTGACTGTAGTAATTCGCGTTGGCGTTTGACTGCGTCGGTATTTTGGTTTACCATTTAAGCCTGGTGGCTTAGTGTGCATTATTTCTTAATCTTACTGTTTAGTCTGTTTTAGAAAGCACTGTGCACCTTTGAACGACGTGTGGTCTTTCCGCCAGATGTTTCTGCAAAGTCTTGAATGTTTGGGTCCATCAGAACCGTGTAATTATTGTAAGGCTAATGTATCATTTTATGCCTTTCCTTAAGGTATTTTATGTAAGTGTGATTTGAACTACTTGTTTAAAATACCTGGAGTTTGAGTGTGATTTGGTTACCGCTTGGGGGCAGTGACTATTTGTTTAACTTGTTTTGGTACTAATTTAATGTTATTTTATGAAATATTGTTCTAAGTGCACAGGGAGAGGGTTTATTAGGATTGGATTGTTTATTTAATGTTTATGTTGTAATGTGTTATTTACCGTATTGAGACGCACGATTTAATGGATCGTAATTTCTTAAGACTTGTTGCATCTGTGAGCCTGGATTGTGGGCTTGACCTACTTCTTCGGATCCCTGCGCGCCTTTCTTATTTAGTCGGTTCTAACGTTCCGGTTATGCTCCAGGTCCACCCAGCAACAATTGCCTGTTTTGACGTAAATTCTGTTTGAGGGAGCGTGTGTGAGACAAAGTCGGTCTGATACTTGTATACCTCACGCTACTGGTCGGGCCGGCAATTGGTGGTCGAGCGGGACAACTGGCCATTGTCCAAGCTGCCTGTTGTGTTCGGGCTTCGTGTCTGCACCTGTTTGGCGCCTGGAGCTCAGGTATATTTATAAAATAAGTGTTATGTATTGGTCCAAGGATCACAAACTTAAAAAGAATCTCTGCATAGTTAGTTATTGTCTGTTCTTTTCAGGAGTTAATTAAGCTGTATTTCAGATGAAAGACTTGCATGTTTAACGCTGCTTATTCTATTTATTCAGTTACAAACACATTTACCAAGTGTTCCATTTACTCTTTGTAAGTCAATTTCTCACTCTTCAGTTTGTCCCCAGTCTAGTCCTCGAGATAAAACCGAAAATTTTTTATTGTAATCGCATTACCCGTAATCCCATGAAATTTGCGTTGACGAAAATTTTCTTCTGCTGCTGATTTGCAACGATTGATCCCTGTCATTGTACTGTCAACCATGTTACAATAATCCCATGAAACTTGCATTAGAGTAAATCGGCTGCTGCCGTCTGCTGTGTAACTAATCTGTTGTCCAAAATTAAAGCAACAAAAGGAAATTTTGCAAGTTTGCGTTTATTTAGCACAAAACAGTGTAAACAGGGCGATAGTAAAGTAGAAACATTGCAAAGAACACAGAATGCAAACGCACGCAACTTGCAGCTGGTTTCTTCATTTTTTCGAACTTAAAGGATTTGCACACACATTCAGGCAACTGGTTAATGTGTGACCACCTCTGGCAGTAGTGCAAGCCTTACAACGACGGAGCACGCTGTGAATGACATCATCAATCTTATGTTGAGGCGATAACGCCCATTATTCCTGCACAGCTGCTCGCTCGTTTTGGAGAGTAGCTGATGGCTCCCTAGTGCATCCCAGACATGCTCTATGGAATTCAAATCAGGAGAGCGAGAAGGCCACGCCATGCATGCAGTATCTTCCAAGAAAACATCAACCACCCGTGCTCCATGAGGTCAAGCATTATCATCCATCATACGAAGTCTGGGCTCACATGACCTCGCAACAGCCGCATATAAGGTCCCAAGATCTCGTCGCGATTTCTGAAAGCAGTTAAACCTTGCCGATTCACCTGCACAGTTTCATGAAGAGATGTTCGAGTGGTCAACAAAGTCATTGCCCACAAAATTAAGATCCTCCTCGATATCGGTCTCTTTCCACAATGTTTGGGCCCCGAAATCATATTCCACGTTCCCTCCAGACACCAATACGTCGAGAGTCACTCTCCAGCCCAAACAGAGATTCATCTGCGAAAAGGACATTGGCCCACTGTTCGTCCGTGCAGGTGGTCTGTTTACTCTGGACGTTCCCTTCCGTGAAGATGCATCAGAGGTACACGTACAGAAGGTCTCCGACAGTAAAGGCATCTCTGCCGAAGGTCCCTTAGCATCTTTTGTTTCAATACAAGACGTCCAGTAGATGCTGCGAGGTTAGATGCTAGTTGCCGTGCAGCAGTAGTGCAGCACCATCGTGCCCTTATGGCAAAACACCGGCACTGCCTTTTTGATATCACACGTGGGAGGCCCTGATCTGGTCTTCGGGATACCGTTTCAGTTTCTATACATTGTCGCTACATCCAAGAAACAACAGAACTCATTAGGCCTTCGGACCATGTCAGTTTGCAACTGTCCTGCTTCCGTTCTTCTTATGGCCCTTCACCGCGGAGATTCTGATAGGCGTCTTCTTTGTGCAATACTGCACCGTCTGTAACTGTATACACAGCGATTGAGGACGCGGGACTACCCGGCAAACTCTACCAACGCCACCTAAACGACAAGGTCTCACAACTCAACTATGACGTCACGCAATCCAGCCAAGGCACTTAGCGTCAACCCTATCTTTCGCCAAATCGTTGCGCTAACACCGTTTTACAAATGGATAAATATAAGACAGTAAATGACGTTACGACGATCGAGCTTGATTATAAAGGAAATTACAGAGAGTTGATTGGTTATCTCGAAGAAAAGAGTGGAAGCATTTACTGTTTTCAGCTGTGTCAGATATAGAATCATGAATTTTTTTTGCGCTTAACGCAACTTTGGTTGCTGAAAATATCGACGCACTAAAAGACGACGAGCTGTAAGAAATAACATTACTGAGACTTAAAGCTTTTTTTCTGAGGTAGGTTAGCAGACGGCGGAAGAAAGTGCTAATTGACAACAGCATATTTTGAGCTATTGTATGTTATATGTTTCGTTAATTTTAAAGACAAGGACATAAACAGAGTAGGCAGGGTATTCTGACGGCACACATGAAACTACTACCTCCCAGAACGTAGTACATTGGGGAACAACAGATAAAGTCGTCAGTTTAATCCTTAATTGATGGATGGCATTTTCTTCCGGCGACCCCTTCAATTGTACCAAAGTTTTTATTTACACTTACACAGTTTTATCCTCGTAACATTGACACAAACAAAATTGTAGAATATACAGCATTCACACCTAAGCGATGTTCAACAAATAATGATATACATCCATATTTCAGATATATGATTGGAAGTAAATTTTAAACAATAAAAGTGGAAAAATGATTACTGTTAACTCTCACTAAATCTATGAGCACTACCAAAACGTGCAGAAGCACCTATGAATTGTGTGAAAGAGCCAGCACTACTCTAACAATGTAAGCAGTCATTCTACATTACACTTATGGAAACATTCCATAGAGTTAAAAGTAGCAGTCCTCATGAATGTAACCTTGTTTTCATTTACTATGTTCGTTTCACAGACATAACGACTGATGCCACAGCCTCTTAATAGTTCATGTAAGGTCAGTTGGTAATAATTACTCAAACTTTATCACATTTGCATTTTTAGATAGCACAGTTTCTTTTACAAAACTTTTTAAATATTAATAGTGTGGTTCTCAATTATTGTATTAATGGCCACAACACAATATGTGAGGAAGATAACAGGTTTACGTTTTCAAGTTGGAGATCACATCCCACTAACACATTTCTACACAAAAATAACTTTCACACAAATAGAGAAAGAAAAACAAGACAATCCAAAGGAAATACAAACATGACACTCTTGTCCAACCACAATTAACTTTCAAAGCAGGACCAACATAGCACATGCTCAAAGACAAGCAAATACTTCTCACCAAACTCTACAAAATGGTAATGTGGCAAAGAATGCTGAGCTGATAATAAGCAACATGAATGAGAGCTATCTTAGAGACAGCAAAGATGCTATCATTGTAGCTTGAATATGAAACAAGAGTGTGTTGCTTTCACTGGAAAACTACAAGGAGATTGTTGGAAGGATGAAACAGCTTTATTTTTTAATTAATAAGGTATGCTTTACAGCTGAAAAAGACCTATCTAAATATTAGGGTGAGTACACACAGTAAGTAACATATTTGAAAAACACACAATGCAGCACAAAAGGTGCCAGAAGTAAGAAAATTTACATATTAAAACATTTGGAACCCAGGAATTTATTGGTTCAAATATCAAAATGAAAAGTTGTGAATATGAGCTGCAGAATATTTCAGAGAAAAGCAGAAAACAACATCTCAGGTCACAAGTGTAGAACAGCTCATTTCAAATTTGCGAGACAAAATCCTCTAAAAAATCTTCAGCATGTAGCCATATGTACAGATTAATTTGGAATGTGAATATGAAATGACTCATTCCAAATCATTATGGTTTATTGTGCAAAATGATCCCTGGGACATGAAACTAACACTAACACTTTACATCAGGGACAAGAGTCAAAGGTATGGGAATAGCAATTGTCAGCAAAAGCACACACCTCATCTATCCAAAAAGCAAAACTCAAATAAAAATAATAGAAAATAGACATCTCGTAAATAACTTGGTGCATATCAGAAACCAAATATTTCAGAGTGAAAACAATACAGGGGGCAAAACAAGCAGCTATGTCTAGATGCACTTATCTGCCATTCCTCTTACCACCTAACAACTCACTCACACCATCCCACACCCACAGTATTTCACATTTGCATACTATTTGAAACCACATCACCTCATATCAAGGACAAGAGTCAAAGGAATTGGATAAAAAGTGTCAGCAATAGCACACATCTCATTCTTAAGGACATCAGCACTCAAAGAACAACAGAAATTAGAAAACTCTTAAATGACCAGTTGGATATTAGAAACCACTTATTTTCAAAATGTATCGATAATATGTAATAGGAGGAACATGAAAAACATTTATGACTGGATACGCTTATGAGTCCTTCCTCTTAACACCTAATAGGTCATTCACCATCCTGCACTTCACCAACTAACACTCATTATAGTAACATAGTAGACACAAAGTATATTTTTTTATATTGAAAATCGGAAAGTTTTGTTACATCGAGCTGAAAAATAAATATGTTTAGGGAGAGCTTGCATGTACTGTAGTTGGTACCGAGAACTTGCTTAGTGAAGTTAACAAAAGTGGATAACTACTAATGAAAATTATGTACACTTATTTTTACATTCTTTGTTTAAAATATTTCCTTCCATCACAGTTTTCAGTTTCCTTTCGTTTAATGACCTATGCACCTTGTCATTTTCCACTTTACAATAGTTATTGATCAACAAATTAACACCTGTCCAAACAACAGATGTACATAATTCCTGTGCTGAATATTTGTCACAGACATCTACTGCAAAATCATCATTAGCCATGACACAATGAAGGCTTAATTTACATGCTGTTTGCCATTGTTTTTGAAGCCTGAGAAAGGAATCACAATGTTCATCTGATAATTGTCTTGCATGTAACAAAAAGAATACATTACTACCAGCAATGGCATTTTCTGTGGATATCACAAGCCACCTCTATCAAGATCTTTAATTAGTTTGTGCTCAGCAACACATGCCAGCTGCTAATCTATTGTTAAAAACTGGGCACAGTTACCACACTCTAACTCCTTTATTGTGCTATAGCAACAGTCTCCAGCAATGAATTTAAGCGGTAGTAATTCTGGACCGAAAAGTTTCAAATCACATTGACCAACATTTAATTTATAAATACCTGGTGCTAGGATGTGAAAGGCAACATCAAGACATTCAGACTGATCATAGCTTTGTAGAGGTCTAATTACTATTTTCTTAGCTGAGTCGCCTTGTAAAGAAAGCTCTACCAAAGTTGACCACCGCAGCTTTTGCTCTTCCTCAAATATTTGCCTCATTGAGACATGGTATTGGGGTCCACATAGTCGTCGATACAATCCAAACCTGGCTTCCAAGGCTCAGTCTGAAATTTTCTGTGCAGCAAGTATGACATTTTCAGTTCAGACAGACAATACGTTCTCAGATCTAATAATGCATATGGTGTATGCTTGAGTGCAGAGTGTGTTTCATTACTGAGCTTACCATTTCACACATTCATGGAGATCCAGTTGTCTAGGCAATTTAGAAAATTTTATAGAAATTTTCTCCTCTCATCATTCTTGTGGCCTGTTACAGGCTTTTTCATTTCCTCTCTAAGTGTTAGGCCTTTCAAAGGGACTTAACATTCACAATTTTCCACAATGCACATATTATTTTAATAACTTCAGCAGTTCCTTCATAACTTTTAATGTTATTTGTAGGCCTCAATTCCAGTAAACTACACTTGATATTGTAATTCAAAATTTGACAAAAAAGAGCTTTACAAAGCTTCCTGGCAGATTAAAACTGTGTGCCGGATCGAGACTCGAACTCGGGACCTTTGCCTTTTGCGGGCAAGTGCTCTACCAACTGAGCTACCCAAGCACGACTCACGCCCTTGCCTCACAACTTTACTTCCGCCAGTACCTCGCCTCCTACCTTCCGAACTTTACAGAAGCTCTCCTACGAACCATGCAGAACTAGCACTCCTCAAAGAAAGGCAGAGGTCCCGAGTTCGAGTCTCGGTCTGGCACACAGTTTTAATCTGCCAGGAAGTTTCATATCAGCGCACACTCCGCTGCAGATTGAAAATCTCATTCTAAGAGCTTTACATTTTGTTTTTCTAATGAAGAGGGCCACAGAGCTTTCATACTTAAACCATACTCAAATTTCAATAATATGATTGTTTCAATGTCAAATATGGACCTAATTGCAGAAAATGAAGCTTGCATTCTCACAGATGTGTTTTCAAAGTGAGGTAAGTAAAATGTCAAAATTTCATCTTTCAAATTCACCCACTTATTTCTGATGCATTTATAAATGTGTACTGGGTCAATAATGTTAAACAAGAGTCTGGAATGATTTGAAGGGTGTGGGTAAGCAATACTAAGTTGTGGTGGATTTGCAAAATTACTAGCAGCTTTTCTATTAATTGAGTTATTGTCAGAACAAATACAATGAAGTTTTTTTTAATTACCACTACCAGTCACAAACTTTGTTAAGTATTATATTACTTATCTATTTAGCGACATGTTTCGAGGGACTACCTCATCTTCAAGCTAAGTGGCATTACAAAAACAATTTTACAATAAGGTCATACTGATGTTAGATTGAATTTTCAAAAACGTTGTGGTTATCCCTGGAAGTAGAGAAAACTTAGTAAGAGGCGATGTCACTTTGGAAGCTGGACTGGTGTTTACATGAAAATGTTTTGTAACGGTCACTCACTTTGTTCTTCTGGAATGGCAGTATCGTTGTGATGCGCTGAGGTGTTTCCATGTAATGGCATTTAGCCTATAGATGAGGTAGTTCCTCGAAACATGTCGCTAAATAAATAAGTAATACAATAGTTAACAAAGTTTGTGACTGGTAGCTGTAATTTAAAAAACCTTTACGTATTTCTTGAGACAGTCACGATCGAAAAACTGTCGAAATGGCTTCAAACACGATTAACCTTTAAACCTATATCTTCCAACACAATCAGTACTTTTTTATTTCATTGAACAACTGGTCAGTAGTTATTTTGTTTACAGGCAAGATGTGGACAACATCTTTAAATGATGAAATTACACCTTGTACCATAAACACATGAGCTGTTGTTGCAAGAGTAGTGGTATAATGTACCATACCAACTAAATTTCCTCCTTTGTAGTCCATGACCTGCTTAATGTCTATTTCATCTAACTTGAGTGACACAAAACATCCATGATGATTCAGGTTTGATACTTTCTCGCTAATGAAAGCTATAAAGTTATGACAGGATCAACATCAATATTTGCACATATGTTTCTAATAGTATTAGGAGAGGCAGAATAATATTTCCAGTGCTCCATGTGAATCTGTAACTTAGCTTGAAGTAAAAAACAACAAAGAAGCAATTACTAAAACGTGTGGAGGAAACCTATGTCTATCAGGAGGCGAAAAGCTTAACTGAAACTGGCTTCTTATGAATTCTGCAGCAGGTTTAGTTTTCCCCCCACCTTCTAAGTTATCTAACAACTCAATAATGATGTCTGCAAGATGTTTTTCTTCCTTTTGGACACTAAAATTTTAACAAATATTATAATATTGTCTAGATCATGGATATGACTTACAGTTTTTGGAAGTTTCTTGGAAGTGATTTCACAACCCTTAACATAAATGCTTACACTGAGTTCCTGATTAATAATTATGTACAAAATATAATGTGATATTATTTCATTGTCTCCACAAAAAACAGTATATATGAATCTTTCACTGCTTTTCACCACTTTTCACTGCAAGTAACACACTCGAGCTTCTTTATCAGTTTTTGAAATGAAATGAAGGAAAACGTCCTATTATATTCTTCTAGAGATTTAATATCGTCCTCTAGGAACGCTCTCAGTGCAGCAACTTCCCTTTTCTCCTGTTTTTCAGAAGGAGATTCTCTGGTTTTTGGCATCACTTTGAAAATATACGAAGGGCAGTTAGAAAATTTGCTTGGGACTGCGTTTTGTCGGAGTTGTGACTTGCTTAGTGGTGTTGTTAACGTAGCCGTAGTTTTCCGGTCTGCTGCTTGTGTTTCTCGCAACATATATCGTCTCTGCAGAAGGGCAAATGGTATACCTACGAAGTGAAAAATAAAATACTGCACGCATGTCGCTGAATCTTGTCTGATACTCAAACTTCAGCTGCCATATACTATGGTTAAATATTACTTAAAATGAAACGTACTCACCAAAAGGTACTCACCACAGAGTGCTTGCTAGGAACGAAGTTCTCTCTTTTGATGGCAGATAATCAACTCCTTCTGTATTCTCATCGGCTAGAAATTTAAAAATGTGAACCTTCACCTTCTCGTCGTAATTAACGTCACAACCAGAAACACAACACTTATTCACCATGGTGATGATCACTTCTGAAATGCTGCAGGCTGTATACACTTCAAGGAATTCAACTTACTAACACTACAGCTCCGACACAATTGTTTACATGGCTCCACATGGCATTCCTACAGGCATCTAGGTCACTCTGCTACAGGTAGTTGGTACTACCTGTATCCCTGAAGTTGATGACGTCACTCGCCTATTGGCAGAGAGTTGTGACGTCTTGTGATTTGTGTGGTGTTGAGTGTTGACTCTACCCCGTTTGATAGGTGTCCTGACGTCATAGCTGACGTGGTTGCCCGTTAACCACAATACCATCTTCAATGCAGAACACGATTGTACGGACATCTGTTGACACTTTGTATGATTATACCGTGAATTACACACAGGACGCTGAAATAGCGGTTTATTGCTTTAATTTTGGACACCAATGTAGTAATCACTAGAAACTTGTAGTTTAATCCAAGTTTGTTGCTTTTACTGATTGTATCTGTATCAGAATTATGGTCTCAAGGGCAAACTTGTGCCTTCTTAGATACCTGGTAACCACTCATTTGGCAAAATTTTTCTTTGTAATTATTTTCTGGATTAATTGTTTACACAAATAAAAATTCATGTGCAGTAAAAGGTTTCTCCCGTCCTCAAGGTCCAGTCCTTCCGCTTAGTCATGGATGAGAATTTTTGAGGCTCTGATGTATGCCCTTAGCAATGAGAACTTCAACAGCACCTTATTTCGCAAAAAAACAAAAAGGAGATGTACGATAGTGTGACAGGGTACATTTGTCTCGTTAAACTGGTTCAAACAATAAACGGTCTTGCACATGTGGAAAAATGAAATTATCAAAATAAATAAACCGAATGAAATTATGAGTATGTTATTTATATTTATTGCCTTTTATGGTGCAATTTATACCTTTTCTGGAATGCAAAATTAATTAATGGATGCAATCATTTCAAAAGGTGCGGCTCTCCGCTAACCTCCGCTTCCACAAAGTGGCTCTTAAGCCAAAGCAAATGTCTATCCCTGGTTTAGAAGCTACAAGTGCTGGCGTATCATAAACAATAGCGGACGGAGCTGATGTAAATACTACTCAGTCGTCACTAACAGCTATGTACGACGAAAGGTCCACGCCAGTTAAGGACTTTCTTTTTTATTATCAGCCTTCTGACTGGTTTGATGCAGCCCGCCACGAATTCCTCTCCTGAGACAACCTCTTCATCTCACAGTAGTAGATGCAACCTACGTCCACAATTATTTGCTGAATGTATTCCAATATCTGTCTTCCTCTACAGTTTTTGCCCTCTACAGTTCCCTCTAGTATCATGGAAGTCATTCCCTCATGTCTTAACTGGCGTCCTATCATCCTGTCCCATCTCGTTATCAGTGTTTTCGACATATTCGTTTTCTCTCAGATTCTGCGCATAACCTCCTCGTTTCCTACCTTATAGTCATCTAATTTTCAACATTCCACTGTAGCACCACATCTGAAATGCCTCGATTTTTTTCTGATCCGGTTTTCCCACACTCCATATCTCACTACCATACAATGCTGTACCCCAGACGTAGTTTCTCAGAAATTTCTTGCTCAAGTTAAGGCCTATGTTTAATACGAGTAGACTCCTCTTGGCCAGGAATGCCCTTTTTGCCAGTGCTGGCCTGCTACTGATGTCCTCCTGGCTCTATTTGACAGGCAAAGGTTATTTTGCTTCCTAAGTAGCAGAATTCCTTAACTTCGAGACCATCAATAATGATGTTATGTTTCTAGCTGTTCTCATTTCTGCTGCTTCTCATTATTTTCGCCTTTCTTCGATTTACTCTCAGTTCACATTGTGCACTCGTACGATTGTTCATTCTATTCAAATGGCACTGAGCGTTATGGGACTTAACTTCTGAGGTCATCAGTCCCCTAGAACTTAGAACTACTTAAACCTAACTAACCTAAGGACATCACACACATCCACGCCCAAGGCAGGATTCGAATCTGCTACCGCAGCGGTCGCGCGGTTCCAGAGTGAAGCGCCTAGAACCGCTCGGCCACAAAAGCTGGCTGTTCATTCTATTCAGCAAATCATGTAATTCTTCTTCACTTTCACCCAGGATAGCAATGCCGTCAGCGAATCGAATCATTGATATCCTTTCACCCTGAATTTTAATTCCACTCCTGAATCTTTCTTTTATTTCCTTTAGTGCTTCTTCGATGTATTGATTGAACAGTGGGGGCGAAAGTCTACATCCCTTTCTTGCACTCTACTTCATCCGAGCATTTCGTTCTTGGTCGTCCACTCTTATTATTCCCTCTTCGTTTTTGTACATAATGTATATTACTCGTCTCTTCGTATAGCTTACCCCGTTTTTCTCAGAATTTCGAACATCTTGCACCATTTTACATTGTCGAGTGCTTTTTTCAGGTCGAGAAATCCTATGAACGTGTCTTGATTTTTGTTTAGTCTGGCTTCTAGTATCAACCGCAACGTCAGAATTGCGTCTCTCGTCCCTTTACTTTTCCTAAAGCCAAACCAATCGCCTTTTAACACATCCTCAATTTTCGTTCTCAGTCTTAATTCTTGTCAGCAACTTGGAAGCATGAGCTGTTAAGCTGATTGTGCGATAATTCTCGCAGTTATCAGCTCTTGCAGTCTTCGGAATTGTGTGGATGCTGTTTTTCCGAAAGTAAGACGGTACGTCGCGAAATCATACATTCTGCACACCAACCTGAACAGTCGTTTTGTTGGCACTTCTCCAAATGATTTAAGAAATTCTGATGGAATGTTGTCTATCCCTTCTGCCTTATTTGATCTTAGGCCCTCCAAAGCTCTCTTCCATTCTGATTCCAATGCTTGATCCCTACCTCTTTAAATTGACTCCTGTTTCTTCATATATCACATCAGACAAATCTTCCCCTTAATGGAGACCTTCAGTGTCCTCTTTCCACCACCCACTCTCTCCTCTGCACTTAACAGTGTAACTTCCATTGCACGCTTAATGTTACCACACTTGCTTTCAGTTTCAAGGAAGATTATTTTGACTTTCCTATATGCTGAATCAGTCCTTCCGACAGTCATATCTTTTTCGATGTCTTCACATTTTTCCTGCAGCCATTTCGTCTTAGCTTCCCTGCGCTTCCTATTCGTTTCATTCCTCAACGACTTGTATTTCTGTGTTCCTGAATTTCCCTGGATATTTTTACACTTCCTTCTTTCATCGATCAATTGAAGTATTTCTTCTGTTACGCATGGTTTCTTCGCATTTATCTTCTTTGTACCTATGTTTTTCTTTCCAAGTTCTGTGATTTTCATTTTTACAGTTGTCCATTTCTCCTCAGCTGTTCTGAACGATTCCTTATTTCTGTATCTATAGCCTTAGAGAACTTCAAGCATATCCCATCATTCCTTAGTGCCTTCGTATCCCACTTCTTTGTGTATTTAATCTTCTTGTCTTATTTCTTAATCTTAAGTCTATTCTTCATCAGTACTACATTGCAATCTGAGTCTATATCTGTTCCTGGATACGCCTTACAGTCCAGTACGTGATTTCGGAATCTCTTTCTGACCATGATGTAACTGAAATCTTCCCGTATGATCCTGTCTTTTCCGTGTATAGAGAATATTCGCTATTGATCACTGAAATTTATTGCAGAAGTCAATTATTCTTTCTTCTTTCTCATTACATGTACCAAGCCTATATTCTCCTGTGACGTTCTACTCTTTTCCCTACAACTGGATTTCAGTCCTCAGTGACTATTAGATTTTTATCTCCCTTTAGTACTTTATTACCCTTTCAATATCCTCATACTTTTTCTGTCTCTTCATCTTCAGCTTACGACGTCGGCGTTTATATCTGAACTATCTTTGCCGGT
The DNA here is from genome assembly GCF_021461385.2 of Schistocerca piceifrons. Lineage (NCBI taxonomy): Eukaryota > Metazoa > Arthropoda > Insecta > Orthoptera > Acrididae > Schistocerca > Schistocerca piceifrons. Next base: position 450,610,067 of record NC_060138.1, on the reverse strand, counting down.
ATTGGTTTTCTGTTGATTCTGATGATAAATCAAACTATCACTAAAGTGTTGACAGTAACACATTGTCTGCCCTACCTTCCTCGCCGGCCGGGATGGCCGAGCGGTTGTAGACGCTACAGTCTGGAACCGCGCGACCGTTACGGTCGCAGGTTCGAATGCTGCCTCGGGCATGGGTGTGTGATGTCCTTAGGTTAGTTAGGTTTAAGTAGTTCTAAGTTATAGGGGACTGATGACCTCAGATGTTAAGTCCCATAGTGCTCAGAGCCATTTGAACCATTTTTGAACTTACCTTCCTCCCGTTACTCCATTGTTTTGCTGCTGTTGATATTGCCCTATACTCATCTGACCAGAAATCCTTGTGTTCTTTCCATTTAAATTCACTGACTTCTACTATATCTAGATTGTATTTCCATTTTCAGGTTTTCTAGTATCCCTGCCACGTTCAAGCTTCTGACATACCACTCCTCGACTCGTAGAACGTTATCCTTTCGTTGGTAATTCATGATTTTTCTCGTGGTTTCTTCCCCCTTCGCAGTCCTCTCCCGGATATCCAAATGGGGGATTATTCCGGAATATTTTGTCAACAGGGAGATCGCCATGACACTTTTTTAATTACAGGCCACGAGTCCTGTGGACACAGATAATATGTCTTTAACGCAGTGGTTTCCACTGCCTTCAGCATCCTCATATCGTTGATAGTTGCTGATTCTTTCTCCTTTAGGGATGGTTTCCTATCCAAAGGACACGAGAGCGCCCTGAACCTCTGGCCGCGCCTCCGGCCGCAAATGCTAATTATTAATCGAAATTCAAGCGATGGCGACTTAGAACCCAAGACTAAGACTAAGAATGTTTTGATTACTACTCAAAGACACTACTACTAGACCACGAGTGTTCGTATGTAAACGTATATCCCATTACTAACTTTCAGGTAAAGTAGTTCAAAAATGTACGTAAATAAGCGAGGTGTCTACACAGCTAACGATGGTATTATGTTAGCAAGATTTTCACTCATTTAGCATTCTTATCTACAACATTGTTACTGAAATAGAATACCATATTTTGGCCAACTAGTCAGCGTAATTCAACACCAATTATTGTTGTATCTAAAAGCTCACATTCAGAAGAATTTCTCCCCACTCTTCAGTTAATCACGGATATAAATCTTTAACTGTAATTTGTAAAAGACAGCAAACGACAGTTGCTGAATGTACTACTAATTACTGCAAACTTATGAAATAGGGTTGTGCGAGTCGTTTTAGCGAGTCTACGGAGGGTTTATGACAGGAGCAAGATCTGAGACCGGAAATACTGCATAATGTACCAAGACGATTTAGCACAAATCACAAGTCATAAACGGTGCCGAGTGTTATTTAAACTGCCAAGTGAGATGGCGCAGTGGTAGCCCTCTGGAATCGCATTCGGGAGGACGACAGTTCAAACCCACGTTCGGTTCAAATGATTCAAATGGCTCTGAGCACTATGGGACTTAACTCCTGAGGTCATCAGTCCCGTATAACTTAGAACTACTTAAACCTAACTAAACTAAGGACATCACACACATCCATGCCCGAGGCAGGATTCGAACCTGCGACCGTAGTGGTGGCGCGGTTCCAGACTGTAGCACCTAGAACCGCTCGGCCACCGCGACCGGCCCCATGCCCGGCCATTCTGATTTAGGTTCTTCGTGATCTCCCTAAATCGCTTCAGGCAAATGCCGGGGTGGTTTCTTTGGAAGAACACAGCCGACTTCCTTCCCCATTCTTCCCTAATCCAATGGGACCGATGCCCTCGCTGTTTGGTCCCCTCCCCAAATAAGCTAACTGTTATGTAAATTCCGTGTTTGAGAGTTTATACATTGACTGTTTTCCAGTGACAGGGTGTGAACTCGTAATTAATTTCATGGATGTGTTAATCCTCAGTCACGCAATCTGCAAACTGTGACAATACTGGACTATATTTCTAAATTACACTCACTGTAAGCATCGTTTTTCGTATCGATATGACTCTTATACCTGAAGAACATTTGTAGTTATGGAACGCTTTAATGATTTACTCATCACAAGTTATATGGATCACTCAAGTGTTGAATTACTGCACTCGAATGATCACGTTACAGGACATCAATAGAGTGTAGTATGACTTACCCTTTATCTATGCATAAATTACAGAAAACGAGGCTCGATATGGCCATAATTATTAGGTTATGTATTATCAAAGTATAATTAAACTCTTTAGGATTGTAAATCTGGAGTGGACAACATCATTTGAAACAGCCTGCTTTCACTATTTACTTTCCACCCAGATTCGGCGGAGGTGTACTACCGGTGGAAAATAAGGTAACGCAATAAGCGGAGTAGGGAATTCACATTCAGGAGGGTAAGGTGCTTTAAACTGTGTAACAGATTTGGTTTAGGTTCTCTAACTAGCTGCAGCCTAAATACGCTATGGTTCTACGTGAAGTGGTATGGAAGATCAAGTAATGGGTAACATCGTACGTTCTCTTCCATAATGTTAAATAACCAGTAGTGTGTTTGTCATACGAAATTCTGTCTGCGTTCGCCCTGAGCACGATCCCACCGACAGTTAAAACTTATACGAAAGCTACAGTGATATTTCAGGGAGCTACAGGGCTATTTTCCTTGTCGCAGAGCTGCAATCAAAAGGTCAATGCAAGCTACAACGGAGATGTATTCCAAAAGTAGTCTGCCTTACTGGAAATGCTAAATACGCTAAACACCAGAGACTCTAACTCAATAGCTCTATGTCAGGAGTCTTTAGCATGCCTCCTAATTGGTTACTGAAATAACGCTGGACTATGCCTGCGTCTTGCTTCCGGCTCTATGCCTTGGACTTCAGTCCATCGCTTCAGGACTCACGTAGTGGCACATACCGAGGTAGAGAAACTGGATATACGGAGCACCATCGTAACAAGGGATCTAAAGATAACAAACAACATTAATATGTAGGGGTCCCCACTGAAACCGACGTCACACGTCACTGTTTCTTCTCAGCTGCGAAAGGACAAAAGGTACAAAAATTTTCGATTAACACAGTCATTATTTTGGTTTAAGTATGTGTAGATTGAATTACTACAGTCAAAAACGCTTAATTTGTTAGACGGGCAGCACAAAAAAGAATGATCCAAAAAAACTCAAACTGGAAAAATGGGCAAAGCAATGAACCAAAAAAATGTTTGTTCGGATTTTCAGGGAGATAACGTACAGTGAGACCCAACACCCACTTGTCGTCTGTGACTGATAAGGTGAGCCACGTGCCAGGCTCATTAAGGGGCTCCGGAAAGGCTCAAAATCGTGAAAAGTTCTATTTTTACTTTTCTGCGTTTTCTGAATCTGCAGACTATTACCTTTTAATAGATATATAATTTATTCAATTCCGAAGACTACAACTACTTTTTAATTTTTTTTGAAATGTGTTCTACATGGGCGTGACCCACTGTGGCGCTGTTAAACTGCTGTCAAATGGTGTTATTATAACGTCCGTGTTCATCAGGTACATTTTAGTGATGTGAGATAAAGTATGTGTTGTGGCTAACCTGTGATGGTTCAATATATATCGCTGGTGTGACTGTCGATTGTTTCATGTTTATTTACTCTGTCGTTATCTCGAAAATATTCGTAATTAATTCTGTTTCTTGAGTCTCTGTTTTGTTGAAGTGTAATAATGAGTAAAAGTAAAGTTATTAGAAATCCTCTGAAGGCTTTTAAGAAAAGGAGAAATGTTGGAAAGCCGAAAGTATGTGTTATTACTGTAAACAATAAAGACGATAACCAAGTGAGTGAACCTAACCTCTCAAGTACACCTGCCCATAGCAGTCAAAGAGGGAAAGAAAATACTTCACAGAAGAAGCTTGGTTTAATGAGTGAAAGCTATGAATGTTTTATGTGAATGAAATATTTGATATGTCGGTTCTCAAAGGAATTTTTTCAAACTGTGTAAGATGTATTCATTGTAGTGAAGTTGGTCTGGAACTCTCCATAATAAAGCACGTAGGACTTGCTAGTGAAATACAACTGAAATGTGATAAGTGTTCATACTGCATGGGGGCTTAATCAAATAGAATGCAAATAATTTTAATTTTTTGATTTAGTAGTTGTATGTCCGATTACGAAGTCTCGTAACCGGTTGGCCCTAACTAGTATTTGTACGCAATCTGACTGCATAGAATAACAACAAAGAATGAAAGAAAATTTTCGTTAACACAGTTAATTAATTAAGTCCCCAGCAACTATAAAACCTACGAAACCAAAACACAAGTGTAATTGTTCTGTGTGTGGGAGTGTGATTCAACATACACATCTGGCACGGTTCTTCTTCAACAAGACAAGAAATTTTAAATACCATTTATACTGAAGTAATTAAAAAAGAGAAATACTATAAATGCACAAGAAAACCAGAATTACACTCTAATACAAGAACACAAGCCAGATGCTTTGTTGACTGAACCTGTAATGACGCATTATTTAAGACACTGAAATAACAAAAAGAAAAGGAAATTTTTTTTACCTTGATATATATTGACGAAAAGCACTCTGATCATTACAATATCTCCATTAGAACAACATCTGCTGTCTATCTCATCAAACAACTGCATAAAACATGGAACAAGCACTCTCCACTACGACTTCTCGACAAGAACTTTTCACTACGACATCTCAGCAAGCACTGACTACTACGAGTTCTCGACAAGCACTGCCAGTGGAGGCGGCTGAATAATGCTCTTTGGCGCAATCTCTGGCGCTGTGGCTCAGTGTAGCCACCTTTCATATGCCCTTCCTCCACGGGCCAGAATTTGATGGTATTTTTGCCAGCATTGGTGGTGAAAATATCACCAAATTCGTCCACAAAAATACAGACAAAAATAAAAGATAATATTAATACGTAAATATCACATAATTAGATAAAATTTTGGCTTTGCACTGACCTTTCAATAACCTAATATATAAAATACAGTAAGCAATACAACTTCTTTCATACATGTGACTTTACATAATAGTTTACACAATACACAAAAAATCAATTTATACAAAAGTTCACATAAAATGCTTTGAATGATTAAAAAAAAAAAACAAGTTGTTGATAGTTCCAGCAGTAGCACCCAGCAATAGTCAACAGGTGCAAATACCAACAAGTGACATCATTTTAGTAGAAGCAGTTCCATCAGTGGCACCCAGTAATGTTGAACAGGTGCAGACACCAACAAGTGACATTATCTCAGTAGAAATAGTTCCATCAGTGGCACCCGGCAATGTTGAACAGGTGCAGACACCAACAAGTGACATCATTTCAGTAGAAGCAGTTCCATCTGTGGCACCCAGCATTGTTGAACAGGTGCAGACACCAACAAGTGACATCATTTCAGTAGAAGCAGTCCATCAGTGGCACCCAGTAATGTTGACAGGTGCACACACCAACAAGTGACATTATTTCAGTAGAAGCAGTCCATCAGTGGCACCCAGCAATGTTGAACAGGTGCAGACACCAACAAGTGACATTATTCAGCAGAAACAGTTCCATTAATGGCACCCAGCAATGTTGAGCAGGTGCAGACAGCAACAAGTGACATTATCTCAGTAGAAGCAGTTCCATTAGTGACACCCAGCAATGTTGAGCAGGTGCAGACAGCAGTCCATAATATTCACTATCACTGATCACACAGTTCATCAGAGTTTATAAGCAGAAATTAAACGTGTCCTAGTGGCACCAATCATGTAGAAAAAGTACAAGTAACAGTCCATAATATTCACCATCACTAATCAGACAGTTCAGGCATGAACAATAGTTTGAATGCACACACAATTGCTTTTACAAAATTATTCTCAATGCTCTTACACTAGACATACAAATTATAACAAACACACAAATCATATCAGATAATTGTCATATTAACTATTACAAATACACAAATATCAGTAAACCTATAATATTTATGGGTGTCAGTGCAAGCCACAACAAGCAAGTAAAATAATATTTAGGAGATAATTCAGTACCACTTTTCTGGGATTACACACAAAAGACACTCACTCATCTTTCATCCACATTAAGTACTACTGCGTAATTGAATAGTGTTAACTGTGTAAATGCAATTCTGTCAAAATATGATGTTCATCATGTGTATCAAGTAGTAGTGGCAGCAATGTATAACAGTCAATAATAGTTAGTCATCATGTCAAGACCAATGTTTGCCAAGCCAGATCAAAATGTACGGTTGCTGAACAACTGTCAGTGAGCCAAGATATGCAATTGCTTCCTCTCTCCAAAAAAAAAAAAAAAAAATATGTACTGCTTATTGATTTAACAAAGTGTGTGTAGACAATCTTCCTTCCACTTTAGTGTTCTAGTCTGCTATCTTCATCCTACTTGTTCCATAAAACCAACAAAAAAATATGCTCCTCACTTACTTTACCTCTTATCCACCAAAACTCCAATAATCATTAGCATCACATAATCTTAATACTTCAATAATACCTCTTACGTCGATACATATAAACCTTATCATCAATATCATTTACCTTACCTCTTGTCCACCAAAACTCCAATAATCATCAACTTCACATAATCTCAATACCTCAATAATACCTCTTCAATATGTCGATACATATAAACCTTAGCACCAATATCATTTCACTTCCATAACAACTCTTTCCTCTAGTCAGTCTCCTCGAACTAGTACAGATAAAATCCTAGTGCAAACTTCAGTTCATCATCCCATACAACCCGAAGACACAATGTCCACACACAACCTCTGTGTAGTCCACCTGAGCCAAATCTTCTACTCATTATGAATTATAAAATACATTTTGGTTACCTTGTCCATCATTAAACAAAAGAAATGCATACATGACCTCTAACAGCCTTTAGTTCGAATAACTCTCAGTAATTAAGTACGATTACGGAGTGTGAATGATCATAATATTTCACAGTGTGTACACCACTTCAAGACTCATGGCAAATCAGAAACATACATGTGGAATATTTCTTGTGTCAAGTGTCACTTCCCATTTCAATTGCTCACGAAGAATGCAGTGTAATGACTGTCAATGGTCTAAACCTAGTGTTAGTATGTCACGTCGTTAGCTTCCTTCCTATTAGCATAAATTTATACAGCTTCCATAAAACCTCCAGCTCATGTGACTTCTATGAAGTTTCATGTACTAATGTCGTTCGTCGAATTATAGCAGTTCATTTTCTTATCTTAAAAATATAAGGCACTGAGCGTAAGCAAAACATGCAATAGCGAGTAAATATACCAGTTGAGAACAGAATGTCAACAAGTGGATGCAGCACAATTCCTACAACGAGGCTCTGCCAAGCGAATAATCTATAATTAATACCATAGTGTGTCCTAAACTCTATGTTTGTACACAGTCTATCAGCATTTCTATATATAGCAAATTAAAGAATAGTTATGACAACAAACAGAAATGTATAAATATGCAATCCATACGCACAGCAGCAAACATATATCTTACATAATAAACAGATCATTAGCATCATATCAGCATAAGCAAATAAATGTTCATATGTAATCTTAATAAGTAAACATAAAGGCGCAAGCAGATAAATCACAAAGTGTAACCTACATACATAATCACAGTCAGCACAATTAATCAGGTGACAATTATAATTTAAATAAATAAGCACAGCAGGTACATAAAAAAATATGACGTCAGTGAAAAAGCAGTGCAGCCAAGCGATGCATAATATATACAAATAACAACCCTGTTCATTAATCAATCATTATCAAAATCAGTTAACGTACGCAAGCACGTCGCTTCACAAGTAAATTGATACAACATGAAATTAGCACAAAGTATGAATCACGTAATCGCGAGCAGCAAATTACGTCTAAAGTACGTACCTAAGTGGAAATATGTTACCTGAAAAATAAACTCAATTAATAGTTACCTTTTTAGTGTATTAGTTTCTTCTTCGAAATTACATTCTTCCTGAAATTTTCTCGATAGCAAGTCCTCTTAACGTCGGACACACACAGAATTTACCTGAAGTTCTTAAATATTTTACACAACCGTATCCTGAAAAATACTGAACGTTAATAACATAATTTATCAAGTCAGTATAGCTTTATACTGAATTTAATCGGAGAAATTAGACTGTGTATTTGTTTGCGGCTGTCAGTGCATTCGCACTGAGCGCTCGATCAGCTGTAGGCGCGTGACGTAGGAAGCAATTGTTTGCGGTCAACGACTGCCTTGTGCGGCGCGCAGACTTGACTGTTGCTTTGAGTATGTGCCGCCGCCAAAGCACAGCGCGGTATCCTTGTATTCTCTGCATGTTTACATGTAGCTGTTAGTTTCTCTAAAGTATGTCATTCCACAAAAATTTTTCAAAAGTATATCATTCCACAAAAATTTTAACGTTAGATATATGATGTATTCCCTTAGAGCGTCGAGATTTAAGAGTTTCTACTTCGACAGTGTTATCATGAATAATTTTGCGAATTCTATATGGACCGTTATAAAGCAGAAAAAATTTGCGACACAAGCCTTTTCCTTTGTGAGACAAACGATGAGTCTTAATTAACACCTTCTGACCAACTGACAAAATTTTTAAACAACCAGGATGTTTAGCTGATTTCTCTCTTCTAGCAGCCGCAGATGCAATATTTTGTAGAGCCAGATTGACAACTTCAGAATGCCGCAGTTTCCGTGAAGGCGGAAAAGGAACGATTTCAGAAATGCGATTTGTCGGTGCTTTGTTTTTTAATATCAGTATAGGCGGTAAAGAAGTTGAGTCATTAGGAAGTTCATTCAGAATGTTTTGAAAAATATGAAGATACTGATCCCACGTTCTGTGATTCTGATAACAATAAAGACGACACAATTTATTGATTTCCTTCATCCATCTCTCTGAAGCGTTAGATTGAGTGTGAAAAAGTGAAATGAAAATTGGTTTAATCTTACGACGCCGTAGAGTACGAAGCCAAATTTTAGAGCGAAACTGTGATCCATTATCTGATATAACCTTATCAACATGACCCACTTCGCTAAGAAAATGTTTGATGAAAGCGTTAGATACTGAACGAGCTGTTGCTTTGCGTAAAGGTGTAAAACACACATATTTTGATGTCATTTCCACTATTACGAAAATGTACGCAAAACCATTAGTAGAATGAACCACTGGACCGAACAAATCAACTGCAGCCATGTCCTTTAATTTCGCTGGAATGATAGGAAACAACGGTGCTCTATGAGAAATAGTTGCGCCTTAGCCTTTTGACATAATTTGCATTTGGCAAGAACAGATCGAATACGTTTTTCCATATTACTGAAGTAGCAATTTTCCCGTAATTTATGAAAGCATTTTCTGGGACCAAAGTGTGCATAACTGAAATGCGTATACCAAATCAGCTTATTAACCCACTCATCAGGAATACAAACTAACCAAACAGAGTTGTCGACCGATTTTCGTTTAAAAAGAATGTCATTACGAACTAGATAATACTGTCTGATCGCTACGCTTTCCTTTCTCCTCCACTTCTCTTTAATGTCCTTCCAGATTGGATCCTTATTTTGTTCCTTAGCGATGTCCTGGAGCGAAGAAGAAATAAAATTCTCAAACGCAACACCTTGAATATACATCAAACAATAATTGTTTTCCTTGCAGTCCTCTTCAGCACTTTATTTCAAACCCATAGGTGCACGTGATAAAGCATCAGCAACAATATTTGAAGAACCTTGTATGTAAACAATATTAAAGTCAAATTCCTGTAGATACAACGCACATCGTGACAATCTTCCATGAGTTAATTTTGTTGACATAAGAAATTCCAGAGCTCGATGATCAGTGTAAACCTTAGTATGTCTGCCATACAAAAATATGCGAAATTTTGTGAAAGCCCATACAACAGCCAAAGCTTCAAGTTCCGTAATCGAGTAATTCTTTTCTGATTTAGAGAGAACACGACTTCCAAATGCAATAGTTTTCTGTACTACAACGCCGTCTTCTTCTATCTCTTGAAATAAGTGTGCACCTAGGCCCTTGTATGATGAGTCCGTTGCCAAACAAAAATCTTTAGATAAATCCGGATGTGAAAGAAGTGGAGCAGCAACTAAAGCATCACGAAGTTGTTCAAATTCTGACTGAGCTTCCTCATCCCAACACCAATTAGATTTCTTTGCAGATAGTTCACATAAACGAGGTGTGGCCAAATCGTCCAATCTAATAAAGCGTCTAAGAAAATTACAGACACCAAGGAAACTACGAACATCACGTTTTGTGGTAGGAACAGCATAGTTACGAATAGCGCCTAATTTCTCTGGATCAGGAAGAATACCTTCTGTAGAAATAATGTGACCGAGAAATTTCACCTGAGAACGACCAAATTCAGATTTTTCTAAGTTCACTGTAATGCCAACTCTTGCAAAAATACGTAATAATGAATCCAAAATTTTGTTGTGTTCACTCCAAGAACGTTTAGCAATAAGAATGTCGTCAACATATGAAGTAATATTGTCACGAAGATAAACAGGTAAGATTTCGTTTAAACTTCGAATGAATGCTGCAGAAGATACAGTAAGTCCAAACGGTAATTTCCGAAACTGGTAACAGTTACCAAAGGCTAAAAAGGCAGTATATTTTCTACAATCAGGGTGGAGTTCTATTTGCCAAAAACTTGCGCGCATATCAATCGTGGATAAAACTTTAATTCCATGGAAATATTGAAGAAGTTCATCTAAATTTTGTAGGCGGTCAGTTTCAGGAATGATGATATTATTTATCTGTCTGGAATCCAGAACCAAACGAATTGACCCATCCTTTTTAAGAACAACATGTAATGGGCTGGTATAAGGACTGACTGCTGGCTCAATAATGCCTTGATCTATCATGTATTGAAGTTCACTCTTAACCTTGTCTCTGTAAGCCAAAGGAATAGCGTACGTTTTCCCCCGAAATGGTGTGTGTTCTTTTACTTTAAATAAATATTGTAAGCCTTATATAGTTCCTGTGCGATGACTAAATACTATAGCATATGAAGTCAAAATGTGGTGCAGCTCTTCTCTTGCAACGTCATCTGGCACTCTAGCTCTCTTAACCTTTTCATTAATTAATTCTTCGCTATTAATTATATCATCCATCGCGTCTCTGTATCTATTGTCATTGTCATGAATAAACACACTGTCGTCATAATGCTCAACGAAAACATCAGAAGTAAGAAACCTTAAACATTTTGTATCTGATTCAGATCTTGTTAAATACTCGAAAAATTTCAAACATTTCGGCATTCCGGCAACAGTCAAATTCACACTTCCTTCTTTAAAGTTCAAAATTGCCTTATGTGTGTTAAAAAACTTCATACCTAATATAATTTGTGTACTGAGTAATGGAACAATAATAAAATTAGCGGAAAATTCGTATCCTTGACAAATGAAATTTAGGTTGGTCTGTTGTTTGACTTCCACACTTTTTCCAGAAATCGCTCCTCGAATTGTAGTTTTAGAAACAGGTAACACAGGACAAGCAATAGTTCATACACATATACGAAAAACTGATTCACTAATGACATTCAATGGGCTCCTAGAATCTAAAACCGCAGTGAACTTATTCTTACCCACACATACTTCAACAACAGGATGTAAAAATGCGTCTACATTATTTTCCTTTCGTCTAGCAAAATGTCTCTCATGTCTTCCAGGCGTACGTAGTGTAAAGTCGTAGTGTCATTACTTTCTGAACCGTCTATATTGCTGCCAGAAGCCGAAGCTGCAAGTCATTGTCGATTGTTTGCGTCACGTCTTTGATTATTCCCGTCATTTCGCGGATCAATTTCTACTATTTGCACCTGTCTCTCTGAAGTTCAGTCACGTGGAGGATGCCAATTAGGTCCCTCCTCCCTGTTAGATGCAAATTCTTGGTTGTGTCTGTTATTAAAATTTCTATTTTCCTGTCTGTCTGCATGACTACTTCTTGTGTAATTTCTACTGTCACTTCTGAAATTATTGTTGTATCTATTACCCTGGTTACCTGGTTATTTCTGTAGAAAGAATTTCTATTAGTGTATGAATAATTTCTGTCTTGATGATAGCGATTACTGTTTCCGTATGATTGATCATTCCGGTAGGAATTACCGTTTTTATAATTGTCTGTGTAATTTCTGTTAGAACGTCTGTTATTGTCATAAGGCTGGTATCTATTGTCCTGTCTGTTTCGCCTGTCATTCTCAAAATTACCGCTATAACGTCCGTTCTGATCACTATCCCTTTTCTCTGAAAATCTATTGTAATTACTGTTACTGAACAAATTACAAGAATTCCCGTCGTCGTTGTCATACTCGAGTTCTTGTAGCAAAGTCTTAAAAGTCTCAATGTCGTCTTTACATCTTCCGGCTAAAGCAATTTGTCTTATTGATTGTGGCAGCTTAGTTAAACAAATGCGAATTAATTCAGTTGGGCTATAAGGGTTGGAAAGGAACTGATTCTTTCGAATCATGTCTTCAAAGTATTCTGCTGGCGTGCGGAACTCAGACTGTTTAAAATTACGCTGCATAATAAGACTGTGTTTGACTCTGTCTTGCGTGTTTTCGGACCAATATGCCGATAGAAATGCATGATAAAAATCATTTAGATTATTACAATCTCTAATAAGTGCACGCATACGCGTCGCCGGTTCGTTTTCTAAATATCCACACATAAATTCCAGTTTGTGACTTAGTGGCCAATTTGGTGGAAGTGCGTACATACATTGATCTAGCCATGAACATGAATGTATGTCATTCTTGGAATTGCGAAAGATCTTAAATTTCCGAACAGTCAAAAAGTGTTTATAGTCAAAGTTTTCGCCTCGTGGCGACAAAGACCTACCGCGTTTGTCTCAGTCCGAATGTCGATTATTGTCAAGTTCGCGCGCCTGGCGCTCTCTTGTTGCATCCCGTAAATGAAATAAATTATTTTCTTCAAAGCCCTCTGCTATCTGTGATTCTAAATTTCTTCTGCTGTCTTTCCCTACGATTTCGCCTTCAATTTGTTTGACTTGCTTTCGTAATGCCTCAACTTCCCTTTTAACGCGTTCATTAAATTTTCCCTGATTTTCAACATGTTTATTTATGTTCTTATACTCTTCAGTTTCTGCAGATGGTAATGGAGCTGTATCATCCGAATCTCTGTCCCCATTTAAGCTAAGACTTGTCAATTTATCTGAAATCTCCTCAACTCTTTCCGATAAGTCACCTAATTGTTCTTTCTGTTTATTTACATCTTCCGTAAGTGTAGCGGCTCGGGTTTCAGTACTAACACATTTAGTAGTTAACTGTGCATACTGTTGTGTTAGGTTATTTAATCTGTCATTTGGTACGGATTCCTCGATTCTCTCAAATATTTCTTCCTTATCGTGTGCACATTGTAAATTTAACTCTGAAAATTTTTGTACTATCACGCGATCTCTTTCTTCCTGTTCTCTATCCTGTTCCTTTTGTCTGATTTCTATTGAAATTAATCTATTATTGTGAACATTCAAAATCGGTTGTACTTCTTCTCTAATTTCTTTCTTTAATTCATCTTTCATGTTTTTGAAACATGTCCCTACTCGTGAGTCTAACCACGTTTCCATTGTTCCCATATCAGTTTTAATTGCTCCTATTTGTGATCCCAAATTTAATATTGCACTCATCAACTGCTCCATATCTTCTGTCGTTAATCTCGTATTCTGAAAATTTTTTGATTGTGAAAAATTTTGAACTGTTTCCGGACTATTTTCCCTGCTTATTAAATTGTTTTCAACTCCATTATTCATCATACTGTTGTCCTGTGTTGGCGAGTTCGCCATGTCAACAATTTCGTCATTCTGACTATCCATCATTTTTGCCTTTTTCATCGACCACGTAATCATTTACAAAATATACAAAACTCGTCACTATATGAAAATTACACACAATGACACTTTATCTCCAACAATACCATTCACACGAAATGTTTCCTTCAAACACGATTAATGAACAATTGAAATAATTGCACTAAATTGTCAAACCCGTAGACAAGACAACAAAAACTAAATTTTGAAATACCACTAGAAGAATGACAATTACCAAATCTACACATGCAAAATAAACTACAATTACTAAACTACAAATTACTACAACAATACTACTGTCTACTATTTTTACAATCAGAATAATTCCAAGGGACGATCCTGGCAGGGTCGCCACATGCATGGGGGCTTAATCAAATAGAATGCAAATAATTTTAATTTTTTGATTTAGTAGCTGTATGTCCGATTACGAAGTCTCGTAACCGGTTGGCCCTAACTAGTATTTGTACGCAATCTGACTGCATAGAATAACAACAAAGAATGAAAGAAAATTTTCGTTAACACAATTAATTAATTAAGTCCCCAGCAACTATAGAACCTACGAAACCAAAACACAAGTGTAATTGTTCTGTGTGTGGGAGTGTGATTCAACATACACATCTGGCATGGTTCTTCTTCAACAAGACAAGAAATTTTAAATACCATTTATACTGAAGTCATTAAAAAAATAGAAATACTATAAATGCGCAAGGAAACCAGAATTACACTCTAATACAAGAACACAAGCCAGATGCTTTGTTGACTGAACCTGTAATGACGCATTATTTAAGACATTGAAATAACAAAAAGTAAAGGAATTTTTTTTATTTACCTTGATATATATTGACGAAAAGCACTCTGATCATTACAATACCTCCATTAGAACAACATCTGCTGTCTATCCCATCAAACAACTGCATAAAACATGGAACAAGCACTCTCCACTACGACTTCTCGACAAGAACTTTTCACTACGACATCTCAGCAAGCACTGATACTACTACGAGTTCTCGACAAGCACTGCCAGTGGAGGCGGCTGTATAATACTCTTTGGCGCAATCTCTGGCGCTGTGGCTCAGTGTAGCCACCTTTCAATACATGACCACCTTTTGAAACAGTGTTGCAGTAACTGCAACTGAAGAAAATGGTAGCAAAATCTACGAACACAACATTAGATTTGTTTATTCCTTGCGTTCAGTTGGTAAGGGTGCTACTGCAGGTGCAATTTTCTGTGGCATCATGAATCTTCCAAATCCCCCAACCAAGTTTACGACCATAATAAATTAATAGGGTTTAAAGTAGAAGATGTCTGTATAGAATCTATGAAGAACGCTGTGGAAGAGGCAGTAATGGAAAATAATGGTAACAGAGATTTGACTGCAGCGTTCGATGGTACCTGGCATAAACGGGGACACACATCTCTTCATGGTGTAGTATCTGCCACCAGTATGTATACAGGGAAAGTTTTAGATGTAGCAGTAATATCAAAGTATTGTAGATGTCCACAAAAATATAAAGGTACACATGAAAATAATTGCAAAGCTAACTATAGTGGCAGTAGTGGAGGAATGGAAGTGGCTGGTGTTGCCAGTATATTCCAGCGTTCTGAGGCGTGTGATAAAGTGCGATATGTTAATTACCTTGGTGACGGTGATTCTAAAAGTATCAAACATGTTCAAGGACTGAAGCCCTATGGTGATGATGTTGTAGTGCAGAAATTTGAGTGTATTGGACACGTACAGAAGCGAATGGGAACAAGACTTCGGCGACTGAAAGCTTCGTACAAAAAACAAAAACTCAGTGACGGTAAAGGGTTGGATGGGAAGGGAAGGTTAACTGACAGTGCAATTGACAAAATACAGAACTATTATGGAATGGCTATTAGGCAAAATACACAAAGTGTCGACGAAATGAAGAAGACTGTTTGGGCTCTTTTTTTTCATACTTCTTCAACCGACGAAAATCCCCAACATAGCTTGTGTCCCAAAGAGGATGACAGTTGGTGTAAATATAACAAAGGATTGCTAACTGGTGAAGTGTACACTCATAAGCATAGTCTGCCTCATGCAATAATGGAGGTGATAAAACCTATTTTCAGAGACTTAGCAGCACCTAAACTGTTGAAAAAGTGTATTCACGGAAAAACTCAAAACCCCAATGAAAGTGTAAATAGTGTTATATGGTCGAGAATCCCCAAGACTGTATTTGTTGGAATAGAAACACTTCACTTTGGTGCGTATGATGCTGTTGCGACTTTCAATGATGGCAACATTGTAAGGTGCAAGGTATTTAGAAATATGGGAATGAAGATAGGTTCTAACATGGTACGAGCGATGCTTGCTTTAGACAAGGAACGCCTTCGGGCTGCAGACAGGGCTGTAAAGAGTCTAGAAATACAAGCAAGAGTAAACAGGAGGAGGAACAAGAGGAAGCTGGAGGAGGAGTTTGCAGAGGATGAAGATAATCCATCCTATGGACCTGGAATGCACTAAAAAGTTAATCCAATCTTTGTCGCTCGATTCCCAAAATTTTATTTTCTCATACTAATTACATGTTTTCTAAGGATCTTCCAAACATATTTGTTTCAAACTTTCAATAAATGTTACACAGTACCTTCTGCATAATTTAACACAGCCTTTTTCCAAAAAACTGTATATTTTTGAATATATAAATAAAAAATTGCAAAAAATTGTTGTGAATTTTCATTACAATTGAAAAAAAAAATCATCTTTAATAACTGAACTAAAATTTTGTAAATCCCTGTGTTAAGTTGTAGCCAATATTCCAATAAATAATCTGTAAAAAGTTCAACTTCCTACTTCAAATACTTTGTGAGGAAAGAAGTAATTTATAAGCGTTATTTTAACATTGCAAGTATAGGGCGTTCCGGAGCCCCTTGATGGAAAGTAGCCAAATAAGGTGGACACGCCGAACACGTGGGTCAGTTCGAACGGGGCAGAATGGTCGGCGTTTAGGGAATGAGTTCGTCACAAAAAACTTTAGGGCCTGCGCAGGCCAAGATTATAAGGCAGGCAAGAGTGCGATGAACCTTGGATTGAATACGACCATACGTAGCGATAGGCGATTTCTGGAAAGCTTAATGAGATCAAAGCAAGAGATGACTACCAACTCGCCAACATACCGTTTTCTGTTTTTTTTAACTTTCTATTCTTTATTTTATTTTTGGAAAAAGAGGAAGGAAGATTAGTGCTTAGAGTCTCGTCGACAATGACGTCATAAGAGGTGGAGCACAAGCTCGTAAAAGAAAAGGAAGGTATTATGTCTATTCAAAGGAAACATACGGCATTTGCCATAAGCGATTTAGGGAAATCATGGAAAACCTCCATCTGGATGGCCATTCCTTTTGGGTTCATTAGTCTGCTGAGTTGTTTGGCGCGGCCCGCCACGAAGTCCTCTCCTGTGCCACCCTATTCATCTCAGTGAAGCATTTGCACCAATAACCCTCATTATTTCTGGGATATCATTCAGTCTCCGCCTTCCAGTACAGCTTTTACCCTTTGCAACTCTCTCCAGTACATAGAAGTTAGTTCTTGAAGTTTGAACACATATCACATTGTCCTGTCCCTCCTTCTTGTCAGTGTTTTGCACATGTTCCTCTCCTCGTCTATTCTGCAGAGTACCACCCCATTTCTTATCAGTCTCCTCCATAACTTTCGATACTCTTTCATCCTAACACATCCCAAACGGTTTTATGCTCTTTTTTTCCGGATTACTCGCAGTGAACAATCAATTTGCATACCAACTTTCATTTCTAAGTAACTTATATTACTGAATTTCTGTATGTGACAAAGCGTCCAGTAGTTATACCATTTTGACATGTTTTTGATATTTCCTTATGTTCGTCTGAATCCTTATCCTCTTTCCATTTGATTTCACTGCCGTTCGCTATTCTCTAGGCCTTTGCATTTCACTTTTAAGATTTTATACCTTTCCTGCTACGTTGGGGCTTTTGATATACAACGCTCCGGCTCGCAGAATGTCTATTTTGTTGGTTATTCAACATTTTCCCGGAAGTTTCCTCCCCCCCCCCCCCCCCCTCACTCCCGGAAATCCTGTCCCGGAGACTCGGATGAGGAAGTAATCCGGAACCTACTTGCCTTTTAGGGGCAGTTTCCAATCTCAAGTTCAAAAGTGATCCCTGAACTTCTGACCGCCCCTCCGCCCTCTTTGAAAAGGCCATTCGCAGAACGAGGATGATTCGTTATACCATAGGTGTTTGGCTGTCCCTGTAGACGACTTTATTCAAAATTTAAGCGGTGGCGAGGCTCGAGCCTGGGACTCAGGATGTTTGATTACTAGTGAAAGAGGCTACCTATTCTTTTCTGTTTATTTCTTATTTCTTTCCATCTTTGTTCTTAGTTTTCTGGAGCGGTTTTGTGTGAAAGCACCACGACCCATGACGTGTCTCAAAATCTAAAACTGAAAAACATTTCTCAGTTTTTTACAGAGGGTGGTCAGC
The DNA here is from genome assembly GCF_021461385.2 of Schistocerca piceifrons. NCBI lineage: Eukaryota > Metazoa > Arthropoda > Insecta > Orthoptera > Acrididae > Schistocerca > Schistocerca piceifrons. Next base: position 450,591,766 of record NC_060138.1, on the reverse strand, counting down.
ACCTGACCGAACGTGTTTTTTTCTGAAAATAGCTTGATTGACAAAAACCTTTGACATTACAATCCATGAAAACCTACAGTTCCTGTTTTACTTACGTTACACATACAGTACACGGCACATCACTAAATAAACATCAGTACGTTACATTCTTCACAAGAAAAACAGTAGAGCAAAACTTAATCTCACTAAGAACACCTTAATACAAATTGAAGCAACCGTTCCCGCAGTTTCTGATTTGGTAACACATCTCAAAATCAAATTGCACACTAGACAAGTCTGCCCTCAGTCAAATTCCAGAACACAATTTTTGTGTCTTCAAGTGTATTTCACACGTTGAACTCGTCTTATCAATTAACTGGTAATTTATAATGTTAATAGTTCATACGTATCTAGCTCATCATTATAAATGTTAACGTGAAGCACTTTTACTGCTTTCGGGATTATAATTTCCAATCGCATAATACCTTTTAATTATCGTCCAAAACCAACATCCAATCTTGTCAAAAAGAAAGAAAGAAAGAAAGAAAGAAAAGGTGATGGAACAGTTTCATTCGCCAACAGGCTTCTTCCTCGTAAATATGTAATGAGTGACGATGTTGTGGGTTTCACCGTTCCTCTTTATAATATAGTTAATTCCCGAGTATCCACATCACAGTATCGGATTTAATGCTGACTGAATGGTATTGGTCTCACTCCATATATGTTTGATTTTCAGACAGGGATTCTTTTACATGAGTAGTAACACTGACATTTTTTGAGCTTTTGTTTTCTTTTCCTTCTGTACTTCATTGACGTTTGGCTGAATGCTGTTTCTATGCCGTCTGCTAGTCATTAATATCTCGGCAGATGGAGACGTCAGAGGGTCTTGATCAATATCTGAATCCATCTGTTCTGGAGTCGTTTCTCGTATCTGAGTCGTAGATGTGTTTTTCTCTACAGGTAATCTGCTTTCGCTTTCGTTTCCGTTTCCTGCTTGTATGATGTTGCCAACAAGGGGACTGTGCGAACTTCCCTAGGGCGTGTAGGGAACAACTAGGACTTCAACATATGCAAACAGAGATGTGCAACTCTCAATCGTTTTCGAGACGATCGAGTTTGAGTATTTTAGATGCACTTACATTCTTCGTATTGTCGCTCTTATTCAAGGAGTCCATATCCGAGCGAAGAAGCATTTGGTTTCTTGCTCCTGAGGTCGTGGCCGACCAGGGTGGCCGAGCGGTTCTGGGCGCTACAGTCTGGAACCGCGCGACCGCTACGGTTGCAGGTTCGAATCCTGCCTCGGGCATCGATGTGTGTGATGTCGTTAGGTTAGTTAGGTTTAAGTAGTTCTAAGTTCTAGGGGACTGATGACCTCCGAAGTCCTATAGTGCTCAGAGCTATTTGATCCTGAGGTCTCTGGATCGAATTTCGCTTCCGGTATTTTTTTGCCTCATTCCCGTACTTCTAACAACAGATACGCATGGTAAGATACGAAATTTTGTGATCATCAAGAACCGTTTATGAATGTAAACCAAGTTTGTTTTTATAAAACACACTTTGAAAAGATTATGCACTTGCAAAAATGTGGCTTTCATTGCATGTGTTGTACTTCGGAGATAATTATTAATTTCCATGTTTATAAGATGAATATCATCCTGATTCGTGCAGTGCTCCATAGGTTATACCTTAACCTTGTCACAAATACAGACACAATAATACAAATAAGATGGCTATACTAATTTCATTTAAAATTCTTGACTATCACGTTTTTGTGTCCAATCTCCGAACGAAGGATAAGTTCTTCTCCTTTTTTCGGGGTAATGATTATGAAAACAATAAATAAATCATTAAATATTAAAAATTTGCACAACCATAATAAATCTGTTGGAAGAATTATGTCGGAATGAAAAAAAGGAAAAGAAAGTATCGGCAATGTGGTTCGATCCATAGATCTCACAGTTATTGAACTAACAAGGGGAGGCCGCCAATTGTGAAATTCAGATTCGATTCATACTGCGCATAATAAAAGCTCATGGCCAGAGATGTAATGTGGCAAAGCACCAAGATGCACTTCTCAGCCGTTGTCGAGAAAATCGACAGTTAAAAGAAACTGCTGCAGTGAAATACTCTCTACGATTAATAATTTTCTGCAGCGTCGTGGCGCAGCGGTAAGCGCTTGGGTTCGTAATCCGAAGGTCGCCGGATCGAATCTCGCGCCATGCAATTTGTTTTATTATTAGTTTTTTGTAATTCAAATATATATATATATATATATATATATATATATATATATATATTAATGAATTGCTTATGCATGTTGGTGAAGGCGGATCGCTCTCCAATTCTACCGCCTCCATTTTTCCGTTTTTTTAACAGGGTTTATCAAAGCTCTCCCGTCCGCACTGATTTTCGACGATGTTATAAGTTGCGCTAGGGACCGCATCTACCTTCTTTCGAAGTTAGCTGGCAACTACGCTGTTATGCGGCGGCTCGTTTCGGCCCATTCAACATCTGTCCTTCAAGTGTAACGAGCGAGTAACGGAGTTTATATTTCATACCTGCCACAGCGAATCTGTGTTCGTTGGGTCTCTATTCTAATTCGAACGTTTGACTTACGCTATACGTATTCGTTTCGGAATATCGTTTCTACGTCTTCTGTTAACTATATGTGGTTAACATTATGAAGACAATAACATTTGTGAAATACAACTTTGTTTGCGGAAAACACAATGATGTTCGAAGTCGCCAGTTTTTCCACGACAAACGACATTCAACAACTTATTATATGCATAATTGTTGCGACTGATTGCCGGGAATTATTTATATATATATATATATATATATATATATATATATATATATATATATATGTGTGTGTGTGTGTGTGTGTGTGTGTATATACACATTTGAATTACAAAAAACAAATACAAAAAAAAAGGAGCATGGTGCGAGATTCGATCGGGAGACCTTCGGATTACAAACCCAAGCGCTTACCGCTGCGCCACGACGCTGTGGGAAATTATTAATCGTAGAGAGTATTTCACTGCAACAGTTTCTTTTAACTGTCGATTTTCTCGACAACGGCTGAGAAGTGCATCTTGGTGCTTTGCCACATTACACCTCTGGCCATGAGCTTTTATTATGCACAGTATGAATCGAATCTGAATTTCACAATTGGCGGCCTCCCCTTGTAAGTGCTTAATCGCTCGGCTGCGGACTCTTTCACTAAAGACGGTCACACAAAGTATAAAAGCACGCCCAAAAATTTTCAAACTCAATTTTGTCGAAAACGGTCGAGAGTTGCGACTTCTTATTTGCATATTTTGAAGTCCTTGTCTTGCCCTGCCCACATTGTCAGTATAGATCGAGTCGGTGCGAGGAAATTCGTACGGTCCCCCTGTAAGTCTTTGTCGTGTTTGTTTTGGCTTTGGGATGGACACATTTCTGTTTGTGCACAGTCACTGCTTTCCTTGTTTTGCTTATCGAGAGTTCGCACTTGCGGTTCTGCTTGTTTTGTTTTGGCTACTTGCTGCGGCGCGCGGGGTGGCAAATTGTCCTCTGCAGGTTGTTGGCCAACAGCTGCCCGCGTGTTGAGCAGTGTCACGTCCCGAGCTACTGCTACGACTGCCTCTACTGTAGTGTTTGAAACTTTCGTTTCAGTGTCAGTTTTGGACTCTCTTTCCGTTCAACATTTGCTAAATCGGGTATATCTTCGTGCTACTTCCGTCGCATGTTCGACGCATCTTCTTTTTCAGTGGCTGCACATCACGTATAAGAGGTTGGATTTTTTGCTCTCGGTTTTACGAGAAAATGAGAAAAACCTACAGTTGCTAGTTTTGGCTCTTGTTGTAATACCACGCTAAAGACTGACTCTTCGTATCCATCACGTAGTTCTCCGTCACTCGAATGAACTTTTTAAGACGAAAACTCGACTTGGGCAATTTCTTCATTGCCTCCCACTTTCATTACAGATAAAACACGTTCTTATCTGCACCTTGTATCCACAAACAATTACTTGGGAAAGAATTTCTTCTTGAGCGATATGACACCATTAAATCACTTCAATTAACGTTGGTTAGAACAACGTCCGTAATGGATTTGTTTCACTTCCCGGTACCTCGATAAAATCTCTTTTAACTAACAAATCTCAGCCTCAAGGGACCTGTTAAATATGCGCACATTGATTTTTATACTCAATTTCAGCGTTTGAAATCATGACTCACCGATGCTTCACGGTGATAAAATTCGACTTTCCCTCTAAGATTGAGCAGAATCCTTTCTAGCGCCACAGGCTTTCACAGCTTCACGAAAAACAGCTGTGCTGCGAGTCATAGTAAGCAGTGGGTACCTGATCTGATTGCGATTACTTCTACGATCTATTCGCGTACTTCTACTGAACTCGGCTGAACATTTCTTGTTGCCTTGTTGAACTCTCGACATCATCTTCACTGGTCAGCAGCCGAAACAGCTAACACAGAAGAACAGAAAACTTCGTAACAGAAAAACAGCCAGTGAAGAATAAACGGGTCCACGTAACGCGGAGTAAACAACTTCTATACGCGGCTTGTGAGCTGCGTGACGTCCCTGGCGTATCGCCATTCCATATCCATACAAAGTATTATCCAGCTGAACCACCGCGCCGGCAGCTCTAGCCGAACTCTTCTGACCATAGCGAATGGTACAGCTTAGACTACAGTGTTACTTCGAAGTTAGGGAGCTGCAACATTTGTGGTACTGATTGTGTCGACAGTTCAGTGCGTTCTTCTGCTAAGGTGACTGATGATACACTGATCAGCCAGAACATTATAACGACCTACCTCACAGACGGTATTCCCACCTTTGGAGGCGACGAATTGTGGCTTGAAAGCAATGAGCCCTTCGTGGGTCACTGGAGGGAGTTGGCACCACATTTGACACACAAATCACCTAATCCCCCTAAATTCCGGGGAGGGGGCGATGAGCTCTGACGCCACGTTCAATCACATCCCTGATGTGGTCGATCGGGTTCGGCTCTGGCGAGTTAGGGTACCAGTACATCAACTGGAACCCACCAATGTGTTCCCCGAACCCAGCACTTCTGGCCTTTTCACATGGCGCATTATTGTGTTGATGAAATGCCACTGCCGTCGGGAAACAAGATTGTCAGGAAGTGGGGTACGTGGTCTGCAACCAGTGTGCGATACTCCTCGGCCGTCATGCTGTCTAGCATGAGCTCCACTGGATACGTGAATGCCTGCGTAAATGTTCCCCAGAGCGTAATGGAGCCGCCGGCGGCTTGTCTTCATCGCGCAATACGGGCTCAAGGCGCTTTTGCCCTGGAAGACGACGGATTCGCGCCCTACCATCGTCATGATGAAGAAGGTGTCGAGATTCATCAGACCATACAGCGCTCTGCCACTGCGCCAACTTTTATCGCCGATGATGACGTGACTATACTACTCGTAATTCCCGATGTCGTGGAGTTAACATTGGCACTTCTATGGGTCGTAGGTTGCGGAAGTTCACCGTTAGGAGTGTTCGGCGCACTGTGTGTTCAGACACATTTTTACACTGCCCAGCATCGAAGTCTGATGGTTCATCCACAGTTCGCCGCCTATTTTATCAGTCTGCTCAGCCTACGACGTCCTACATCTGTAACGAAGGGTGACCGCCCAATCCCACGATGTCTGCATGTGGTTTCACCTTGGTTTCGCCGCGTGTTGTAGACACTCACCACAGCACTCCTCAAACACCCAACAAGTAGTCCCCGAAATGCTCGTGCCGAGCCTCCGGTCCACCACAATCTGCCCTCAGATAGATCGCAAGCCTTCCCCATTCTACAATACGGACAGCATACTACGTGTACCGTGTGTGTGTCTGACTAGCAGTCACTCCTTGCCAGGTTACGTTGCTATCGCCTGGAAGGGATTATATCGACAGTAGATCGGTAGTCATAATGCTCTGGGTGATCAGTGTATGCTTACCATGAAGTCAACTTCCCCTCTCCAGAACTCGTACAGCACTTATGGACATTTTGCTATAGAGCAACCGACGTTTCAAAGCCTTAATTGTGGACTGAGTGACGGAATATTTTCGGACGAGTGTTGATTCAGTCTGTTCTAAGGCATTTCGTCACTGCCCTTTCAATACAGGGAACAGTTGGCATGTATGTTAATTGGAGGAGTCACGAGATCCCGACTGACACCTACTGAGTACGATACGACTGGCAACAGATCCTTTTAGCTTGACTACAAAGCCAGCCGAGCTGCCCTTCCTTCAGGCAACTCCACATGTTGTTTTTCAGCAGGGCTATACCTGGACACATGTGGGGAACGGTGTCGAAATTTTCATCGAAAACTGCTTGCTTGGTGTTCATGTTTGCTGAACGCCCATCAATCTAATCTGTGATACTCACGTTAATTTTTTCCTCGCAAACATACCACTTAGAGCTAAATCTTTGAGGAAACGTGCTGGTTTCAGACAACAAATATTAGAGGATCTGATTGGAATACTTCGCCGCTCAACACAGTGTTGCCTCCTTAATATCAGATATCAACTACAGCTGCTTAATCTTAGTGTGTGTGAAATCTTATGGGACTTAACTGCTAAGGTCATCAGTCCCTAAGCTTACACACTACTTAACCTAAATCACCCTAAGTACAAACACACACACCCATGCCCGAAGGAGGACTCGAACCTCCGCCGGGACCAGCCGCACAGTTCATGACTGCAGCGCCTGAGACCGCTCGGCTAATCCCGCGCGGCGCTTAGTCTTAGTCATTTCTGCCCTGTCATATATGAAATCTGGTTTTGCAGGATAGAGCGGATCAGGTTATGGTTGAGGAGGGGGCCATAATCACTTACTGTTAGTTGCACCAAACACACAAACTTTATTTTCCTAAGAACCACTTAATTACACATTGCCTTAAAAGGATCAAATTAAACAATACGGCTGAAGGCCTAAACACAAGTTATAAAAATTACTTTAAAGAACACACGCGGCTGAAGGCCTTAATTTAAAAAAAATTGACTTAAATACTCGGCTGAAGGCCACACACAAGACATTGAGCAACTTAAGGCTCAGGGCCTGAATAACCAGAATTTTAGATAGAGAACTTTAAAAAAAATTGTTTTAAACAAATCAATTTTCAAAATTTTAACTTAAGACAGCTGAAGGCCTTATGTTAAAATATTTCATGTAAATGTCCAGCTGAAGGCCACGCAGTGGACGTTGAACAACTGAGGACTTAGGGCCTGAATAACAATAATTTCAGATGGAACAAACTCTCTCAAATTTAGTTTTCAAACAAATCAATCTTCAAATTTTAATTTATTCGGCTGAAGGTTTTATTTAAAATTAAAACAAAATAAATTAACAGTCAGCTGAAGGCCTCGCGGAGTACATCAGACTAAAATGAAAATCACAATCTAAAACCAACAGAACGGTGGTGCTCAGAAGTGTTCCAAGGGTCAGCCTGAGGAGATAGCTCTAACGTAAAGTGGGGTGAGACAGGCAGCCAAGAGTAAGATTAAATAACTGGATGGCAACCCGACCCAGAGACGGCTGAAGGACCGACCAAAACCCTAATCAATTCCGTTCTACCCGACCAATGGTATGACGATGGAAAATATCAGCTGAGGACGAACATACCAGCCACACTACTTCTTCAAACTTGGCATCTAAAAGCAGCCAAGGCACAATAACCACTCTTAAGAAAAAAATATGAACAAAGAACTAAAAGGCTGTCGAACTACACGCCGTGCAAGACAGCATCAACATGGCGAGGAAAACACACTGCTGGAAAACTACACTAACGACCAGGGCAGATAACTGGGGCGTTAACGGCCACAAGGCAGAAAACACCGTTGGTGCACTTCACTGATAAGTAACAACCAAGTTAATAGTTAAAGACTATACAGGAATACAGCTGCAAAATTTCGATGACTCCAACATACCATACATTGTTACAAGCCAGAACGGCCAAGGAAACAACAACTGGCAATGAACAAAGAGATGTCACAGCAGTTGATGTTTCACAGCAGGTCAACGGATCACTCAGCTTCAGTGTACAGGTTTGGTGGGCAAAGAACTTTTTAGCTCTCGCAGTTAGCACCTCACAATCTGACCGCGCATTCACCACGCCGCCAGCGGCCCCAGCCTGACCTCGTGCCATGGATACTTCCTCGCTGCTCTGTCCCAACCACCCGGCTGCCACACACACCACGATATGGAAATATAGCGACCACACCAAAGATGTACTAGTATCGATAAGCACTGCTGCTGCCACTGACTGAGGCAAGTCAGCAACTCGTTATGGTAGTAATTCCGGGAGAAACAAGACGCCACTCGATTGTGACAAATTGCCAAAGAACAAATGGCATGAACGCGACCCGGACACGGCTAAACATACCTACTCTATTCATTTTATTCCTCGCGAAAATTAATAAGTAAACTACAAGCCAAAATCTTAAGAACGTTTGGTAACATATTAATTCACGAAAGTCCATATGAAAGAAGAAAAGGAGGAAGATTAGGGTTTAACGTCCCGTCGACATGGAGGCCATTAGAGGCGGAGCAGAAGGTCAGAATGTGTCAAGGAGTGCAAGGAAATCGGCCATGTCCTTTCCCAAAGTAATCATTTCGGAACTTTCCTGGAGTGATTTAGGGAAATCCCAGGAAACCTTACTCAAGATGGCCGAACGCGAATTTGTACCATCATCCTCCCGAATGCCAGTTTGCTAACACCTAGACCGCTTCGCTCCATATGAAAGAAGAGATGGTTGCCAGTATTTGCCAGTATGTCTATAAGGTGCTTCCATGATGATGTTACGGGCTTTCAGGGGTGATGGAGAAGGGTAAATGTATCAGTCTGAGGTAATGGACCCTAATCCGCAAAGGATCGAATCGAAAGGTAGAAGAAAAAATTTGCTCACGTTCCGCGTCAGCCTTGTGCAGCGCTCTTATTAAGGCTTCAAGTTCTGAAACCCGATTATGGCATAGAACTCTCGCTGAATGCCCCCCCCCCCCAATATCCTCAGATAATTTCTAATGTTGATGGGCTAGTACTGGTGCACGTATCTTGGTGGCAGAGTGGCCGATAATCCCAAGTCTGTCTTACAGCAATTATGAATTCCGTTTAGCTGCTACATTTACAATAGTCGTTGAAAATGGCATCCACGAGTGTCAGTGCAGATGTGGCATCGTCGCACAAAGTTGTGCCATTGCATTTCTAGTACTACCGGTGTCATTTGAATAATCACAGACAGTGAGAATTCTTGTCATGAGATCCTCTTTAGGCTCAACAGGCGTCGCTTACACATGATTTTTCACGTGGCACCACAAGAAAAAATCAAGTGGGGTGAGATAAGGTGAACGTGGTGGCCACGAACTAGGACCTCCTCTGCCTATCCACTTTTCAGGGAATGTCTGATCCAGGTATTCACGAAATCTCGTGTTCAAGAATCCTCAGCACACATTGAGCTGGGGCTCCATCATCTTCTAACCACATCCGTTGACGAATAGCAAGTGAGATATGTTTCAGCAGCTTGGATAGCATGTGTGTGATGAGCACTGTGTATATAGGTGCATTTAAGCTGGCAGGTTTCAGAACTATTTTCGCTTATAGCCTTCGACTCGGTCGTTTCGGGACCAGAGTCCCTTACGTCAGGTGGGTACATTTACTCCTTACAATCAACCTGAAATTTTTCAACATAATCACTAAATCACCTTCTATACGAATAACACACAAATCGAATAATTAACTATTTAATAGAAAATTGACCGGGTTATCTACGGCGTGACAGGAGACTGAACTAGTACGTTAACAGAATATATTTTTCCATCAAAATTACGAGAAGCAGTTTACCTGTTGGTGCAAATCAGATTTGCAATCCGTAAAGCCCTTTGGTTGGTCTTACGTCACACCTGCGCCGCTCCGGACCGTAATGAACCGTTTTTGCTGCAGTTAGCCCTAAGCCTCCAGACTCGGAACCGTCTCCAATTTCAGCCGGTCTTCGGCCCTTCTCAGCCTGCGGACAGCAACGCCGTTTTTCACACTTTCCGGCTATCCTGCTGACTGCGCTGCGCTCACATCCTCAACCGCTCGATCTCTTGCCTGGCAGACAAACCAGAGCTGGGCTCAAGGTTTCCAAGTTCCTAAGATTAAACGATCTATGTGGGGGATATAAATATAAATAGTTCTCCACCCATATCTGAGATGTTATTGCTTTTTTAGCTGTCTTAAGTGTTTACTTGTTAATTTCACTTTTCCGCTGGCATTCAAGGTCTTACAACAAGAGAGTCTTAGATGATATAACTTCTTTCGTAAAGTAAGAGAAGGAGGTAATCCATTTCTTACTACCTCCTTAAATTTGTGTAACTATTAAGTCTGCATAGAGTCTGGTAATGTAGTTCTTTATATATTTAGAGCTAATCGAAAATCGTAATTCACTACTGAAACATCGAACATGTATTGTGATGTTCACAGCGTCACTTATATTAATGAACAATTTCTTTAGACATACTATCGTAATACCATGAATTCCAGATGGTACACGCACTGTTGGATAGTCATTCATTTAGATCTGCATCTTCATCAACATCTTTTAATGTAATAGATCAAGGCGAACTACTGAAGAATTCCATACATACCTGTAGTGATCCTGCTTATACACCTATTACACGTACGCAAACGTTTACCATTACAACCCTTATTATTCACCAACGTTAGTTACTATTCACTACATTATTTTCAAGTGTAATGTACTTCATTATTACTAAACTATGTAGGAGGTATTTTTAATGCCATATAGACACTGATAAACTCTCTGTATTTTCGTAATTCTAAATATTATTGAAAACGCGACATGACTCTATACAGTCTTAAGTTCTGACCCAAACATTAGTAATATGTTTCATAATGTAATGAAAAATTTAAATAAAATATGATATATTTTTACTGTTAGAAACACTTATATCGTAAAACTGAAATGATGCATATTACTTAATCCTGAATAGAAACTCTGTGTTCGCATTTTGTTAAGTACACAATGGTGCATTTCAGTAGCTCTGTAATCAATGTTTGTAATTAAAATGAACCTAAAAATATTGTTAATAATACTCCAACTTCTTTTAATTGCTAATACGCCGAAGGAAAAGAAATCGCAACACCAAGGAATTGTGCGAGATAAACGAAAGTTAGTAGCCGTCCTTCCACATCCGACAGACGAGGTCTATTCAGATTTTCGCACCAGTCGCATAAGAGCGCCACTATGAAGATTCAAATCGGGTTTGCTTTAAATATACACAGTAACGGTCGTGAATGTAGTTGCCATTGAGACTAGACGAGACGAGTTGATGTTAGTCAAGAATGTCTTTAAGACGATGAAGACGCCATTATCAACACCTCACCGACTTTTAACGAGGTCGTGTAATAGGGCTACGAGAAGCTGGATTTTCCTTCCGCGATATTGCAGAAAGACTTGGCCGGCCGGAGTGACCGAGCGGTCCTAGGCGCTACAGTCTGGGACCGCGCGACCGCTACGGTCGCAGGTTCGAATCCTGCCTTGGGCATGGATGTGTGTGATGTCCTTAAGTTAGTTAGGTTTAAGTAGTTCTAAGTTCTAGGGGACCGATGGCCTCAGATGTTAAGTCCCATAATGCTCAGAGCCATTTGAACCATTTGAAGAAAGACTTGGCAGGAATGCAGCCACTGTTCATGATTGCTGGCAGTGGTTATCGGGGGTTGGCACGGTCCCAAGAAGACCGGACTCCGGGTGGTCACGTGGCAGTATGGACAGGGAAGACAGTTGTGTTCAGTGGGTGGCTGTAGTGCATCGCAACGCGTCTGCAGCAGCATTTCGAGCAGCAGTTCACACCACAGACACCAGTCTGCGTGTCAGATGCGCTGGAACTACACCCAGAGATATGGTTTGGGGTGTGACTTCGTATGAGAGCAGGAGCGCTCCTATGGTCATCCCACGCACCCTGACTGGTCCAGCGTCATTTGCAACCAGCATTAACCGTCCCTGTATTCACCGAACAAGTGCAACAATTATGGAACTCCGTCACACAAACTGACATCCGGCACCTGTACGACACAATGCATACTCGTCAGCGTGCTTGCATTCATTATTCCGGCAGTTACTCCGGTTATTTCACATTTGCAATAGATTTTCTCATGCTTACATTAACCTGTGATTTTGAAACGTTAATCACTTAAGTATGTTAGCTAGACAACTGTATTCCCAAAAATAAATTATTAATTATTTCTTGGTGTTGTGAGTTCCTTTTTTTTCCCTTGTCAGTGTAATACGCATACACTGCGCGGCTCTACTCGCTGAATCCAGTTCAAGTTGAGTTCCTGTTCAAGGGATTGATAATATCTCTTCGGAATTTCTGAAATCGTTGGGGAAGTGATAATCAAGCGACTGTTCGATTTTGTGTGCAGACGCTTTGCGTCTGGAAACATGCCACCAGACTTCAGTAAAAATGTCGTCCACACATTCCCGAATATAGCAAACGCAGATAAATGGGAGAACTATCGGACGACCAACCTAACAACTCATGTATCCAAATTGACGGCATAATGTAGGGAAGAATGGAAAAGAAAACTGAGGATATGTCACATGACGGTAAGTTTGTCTTACGGAAAGGTAAGGGCACAAGAAGGCAGTTTTGATATTACGATAGATAATGGAATCAAGAGTTCATATCAATACTCGTTCATATCGACGTGGATGTAGTGTTTGACAATGTACAAAGGCGGAAAATATTCGAAATTCTCAGTAATATATGATTCAACTATAGAAAAAGACTTGTAATATACAACATTGACGAGAACCAAGAGGGAACAAACTGTAGAGGAAGATAGTGATTGGAATACATTTGACAAATAATTGAGGATGTAGGGTGTAAGGCTACTCTAAGACAAAGGGATTGGCACAAGAGAAGAACTCGTGGCAAGTAACATGGAATCAGAATACTGATGACTGAAAAAATGAAATTAAAAAAAATTGTTCATCTGCTGTACTTATTGCAGGCTATCGAAGTGAGGATGATAGTCATTTTGGTAAGCAGTATATATCCCCACTTTGTCTGCTGTAAGATTTCTTCTTGCTTCGCACTCTTCGCAGAGCAGCTGTGTCTTTTGGGGATCACGTAAAACTGCAAACCATTACGTTCTGAACTTTCCTTCTTTTTTTATTTTCACGCGAGCCTACATCACAATGGATTCCCCATTTGTGGTGTCCGGATAAATCTAAACAATTACAAATTATGTACCTAACCAGGATGAGATCGCACACTTTTTTTAATTTATATAGAAAAACAAGAGAGCAACAAAGTTACAGCAATTACATGGAATCGATAAACACAATAAACGGTATTAGTCATTTGTTAGAAGTGTGTGAGTTGGAAGTGTTGTTACATTAAACAGCCCACACTTCTGTTAGGTATCCTGCAAAAGGTATTTAAAAAGAAATTTACTAACGTGGAACGTAACGTTGGCGAATGAAAGAAAATTTGTTGTTTATTACGTCGCAATAGTTCCCCACTTACTGTGTACAGATAAATCCAAAGAATTACAAATTTCTATCTAACCTCTCTCTTCAATTTACATAGAGGAACAACAAAGCAATAAAGTTACATCAAACATATAGAATCGATAAATATGTAAATGGTGTGAAGCATTATGAGTAAATCGAATTCATCAGTCATGTCAAAGAGGATTCATTTCTCAAAAACACATAATTTCATACGCACTACCTTACAGCCTACTAAGTGCAATTTGTACATAAAATACTAGAGGAACACCTTGTAAATGGTGTGAAGCATACTTTTAGCGAAAACTGACACTACGTCCCAGTTATAGTAACAAATTCAAAATTTTTCTGTATGTCGCACTTCATAAACGATAATTTCAACTTAATATACTTTTATAACTTAATTTTAAGTAATTATATACTTTTTCTGCTAGCTATTTTGCAGTCGCGTCGCTTAACATCTTCCACCACCTGCCTCTCACTGCAAAACAAAAAACACAATTTGTTTATATTCCGTTTCCCTTACTAATTAATACCATACCTAGTATTTCCTGTTCCACAATGGATATCCACAGAACTCTTAATTCACACTGTTCATTCTCAGAGTGCCCAGTTACGCACACGTTTTACTTTCACACTCTCCAGTTATACGCACACTGGCTTTAGACCGAGGTAATGAGAGTCATGGCTTACCTTCTGATATCGTGTCGGACCTCCGTTTTGTCCGCGTAGTGGAGCGACTCGACGTGGCGTGGACAAGCAAGTCGTTCAAAGTCCCCTGCATAAACAATGACCCACGCTGCCACTGTAATTGCGAAAGTGTTTCCAGTGCAGGAATTTATGCACAAACTGACCTCTCGATTATCTCCCATAAATGTTCGATGGGATTAATGTCGGGCAATTTAGGTGGCCAGCCCATTAGCTCGAACTGCCCAGAATGTTCTTCAAATCAGTCGCAAACGACTGTGACCCGGAGACATGGCGCATTGTCATCCATAAATATTCCATCGTTTTTTGGGAACATGAAGTCCATGAACGGCTGAAAATGCTCTCTAAGCAGCCGAACATACCCATTTCCAGTCAATGATCCACGTAAACACAGCCCACACCATAACGGAGGAACCACCACGTTACACGGCGCTTTGTTGACGATTTGAGGCCATGGCTTCGTGGGATCAGCGCCACACTCTAACTCTACCATCAGCTCTTACCAACTGAAATTAGGACTCAGCTGACCAGGTCACGGTTTACCAGTCGTATTCGGTGCTAAGGATACGGTCATGAGCCCATGAGAGACGCTGCAGACTATGTCGTGCTGTTAGCGAAGGGACTATCGTCGGTCATCTGTCGCCATAGTTTATTAACGCCAATTACACCGTACTATCCTAACTTGTACGTTCGTCGGAAGTCCCACATTTATATTTGCAGTTATTTCACGCAGTATTGATAATCTGTTGGCACTGACAGCTCTACGCAAACGCCGCTGCTCTCGTTAGTTAAGTGAAAGGGCGTCGGTGCCTTCGTAGTGACTGAATATTGGATTAACTAACGGTTTTCGAAATGGAATGTCCCATGCGTCTAGCTCGAACTATCATTCCGCGTTCAAAGTCTGTTAAATCCCGTCGTGCGGCCAGAATCACGTCGGAAATCTTTTCACATGAATCACCTGAGTACAAATGACAGCTCCGCCGTTGCACCGCCCTTTTAAATCTCGTGTACGCGATACTACCGCCACGTGTACAGGTGCGTATCGCTATCCCATGACTTCTGTCAGTTCAGTGTACTTTCACAGCGCGCCGGCCGCGGTGGTCTAGCGGTTCTAGACGCTCAGTCCGGAACCGCGTGACTGCTACGGTCGCAGGTTCGAATCCTGCCACGGGCATGGATGTGTGCGATGTTGTTAGGTTTAATTAGTTCTAAGTTCTAGGGGACTGATGACCACAGATGTTAAGTCCCATGGTGCTCAGAGCCATTTGAACCATTTGAACTTTCACAGCACCCATTTAAACTCACATTGGCTTTGTTCTAGTAGCAACATCTCACTTTATTTGGTTTACGTGAAATGTAAAAACTAGTACTAGTCTTTGAATTTCATCATAACTGTCATCAAGCAGTGTGACTGAATGAAATTTAAAATATGTATTTGACACCACAGACGGTCGTAAAGCCACAGCCTAAGACAGTGAAAATTTTAAAAGATTTCATGCAGTTTTCACCTATACTGCATTAAGTTGTGGAATGACTGATCAATTAAAAATTCTCATGACGACTTGCGACTCCTTTCTATTGCTTTTGCTTCGGTGTGCTGGCTGTAACGTATTTTTCGTAACATTTGAAAGAAATGTGGTTGCAATTATTAATCCAGTTTTCCAAGTTTATGATTAAATTAGAAGATGAAGACTCACTGCGTCGATGCTATATAAAATAAATAAAATAAAATAAAATAAAACATTAATTATTAATTATGTATGATAGTGATTGGATGTAATTAATATTTGCTTATCTGGAACGTGGACGTTTAATTATTAGGTATCAGACGCTTGACAATGGCTTTTTCGTAAATGTAATGTTATTCGTAGTTGACCGTGAAATAAGGCTAAAATAATCGGACTTCGTATTTAAATCGTTTCCAAAGACTGCTGCGGTAGGTGCGGACTCAAATCTAAATCTCAATATTAGAATAATTTGCCAGCCATGTCAATACGTCGTACAGAGGTGACTGTCTATTTCATAAATATAAATTCTTTACAGAATCGAGTGCCTAGTAAGATTGCAACTCGCAGTGTTCTTATATAACATCAAATATGGCGGTGTGCCAGTCAATGAAATATACGTGCTTCCCGCACCAGTTGTACCAGACCTCCCCTGCTTAATGAAACATAAGAGTATCGTAATTGTGTTGTTGTTTTATCAGCGACACAGCGCTGCAGTTCTGTGCCATAGGCTTTATTTATTTGTCACAGATTAATTATTTAATTAAGATTTCGCGTTTCCGAGGAAACTCACGCACGGCATGCAAATGTGCCTTTATAGCTAGTTACATAACCCTTTAAAATTTCATTGTTTTAGTGAGTGTGGCTTGACAACCGTTTGTGGTCTCAAACATTTTGTTACTAGGTTGCTAGATATTTACTTACATTTTACTGTACAACAAGGTCATAAACAAAGACCTTAAAGAAATTCATCAAATGTAGACACTATCTACATTGAATAATGCGTATATTTTACTTAGTGTTAGCAGTCAAGTAATCTATCTCTAATGACCTCGCTGTCAACGGGACGTTAAACGCAATCTCACTTCCTTCAACAGTCAAGCGAAAACATTCTTACAGATTAACCATTGCAAGAGGACTATTTTTGTCCCTTTTCATACAAATATCATTTAGAATACATCGTTTGCTTTATAATCAGCTAAGCAGCTTACTTTCAAATTTGTTTCATTTGTGTCTCATATCAACAACCTCTTTCCTTTTCTCAGTCTAGAGTCATGAATAATCTCTTTAGTGTGTTTATGTGAACAACTGAGTAGTCATATGTATCGGTAGAAATGAACGAAGTTTCGTCCTTTGCTGCGTAAAATCACGGTAATTTACCATTTTGCCCTGATCACGTACTGTCACCTCGGGTGGTTCAGAGCAACCATCGCCCCGCTTCTGTTAGCAGTTTTCGGTTGGTCGAGCACTACCCTTCTTTTCTGTATCGTTAGATTGGTTCAGCACTTCCCCACGCGGTAAAAAAGCAGACCCTGGCTCTAACGGACGGCAGTTAGAAAGTTTTCTGGTCACTCTTTCTGGAGACGTTGTTATGAGTATTCGTGCTCCTCGAAGCCCACTCTATCGTAAGTTTCAGCTTGCTCAGAACTAAATACTCGTTTACGATGTAGATATCTCTCACACTACTCGAACCAATAGTCGGAAGTTTTACTGAGGAAAGACCGGATGTTATTCTAAATGTTTCTCAGTATAATGTGCTGTCTTTTAGGTCTAATGCTGAACACACGGCATTTAGCACGTCTGTAGGTTACGTTAAGACTCGTTTCCATGTTTGATGACTAATTGTACCTATCTTGTTTTTCAAGTGGTGAATGTTGAATAGATTTTCCTTGTTTCTTGAACCATTTGTATCAGCTTACAATTGGGTAAAATGCTCCAGTCTTTCTGCCAACTGATAGCTTTCAGTAATTTACAGTAATTCCCTTCTACAATTTCAGTTGTTCTAATCGTGATTCACGCCCTCGTGAGACTTTTTTTTTTTTTTTTGGTCATCAGTCTACTGATTGGTTTGATGCGGCCCGCCACGAATTCCTTTCCTGTGCTAACCTCTTCATCTCAGAGTAGCACTTGCAGCCTACGTCCTCAATTATTTGCTTGACGTATTCCAATCTCTGTCCTCCTCTACAGTTTTTGCCCTCTACAGCTCCCTCTAGTACCATGGAAGTCATTCCCTCATGTCTTAGCAGATGTCCTATCATCCTGTCCCTTCTCCTTATCAGTGTTTTCCACATATTGCTTTCCACTCCGATTCTGCGTAGAACCTCCTCATTCTTTACCTTATCAGTCCACCTAATTTTCAACATTCGTCTATAGACCACATCTCAAATGCTTCGATTCTCTTCTGTTCCGGTTTTCCCACAGTCCATGTTTCACTACCATACAATGCTGTACTCCAGACGTACATCCTCAGAAATTTCTTCCTCAAATTAAGGCCGGTATTTGATATTAGTAGACTTCTCTTGGCCAGAAATGCCTTTTCTGCCATAGCGAGTCTGCTTTTGATGTCCTCCTTGCTCCGTCCGTCATTGGTTATTTTACTGCCTAGGTAGCAGAATTCCTTAACTTCACTGACTTCGTGACCATCAATCCTGATGTTAAGTTTCTCGCTGTTCTCATTTCTACTACTTCTCATTACCTTCGTCTTTCTCCGATTTACTCTCAACCCATACTGTGTACTCATTAGATCGTTCATTCCGTTCAGCAGATCATTTAATTCTTCTTCACTTTCACTCAGGATAGCAATGTCATCAGAGATTCGTATCATTGATATTCTTTCACCTTGTATTTTAATTCCACTCCTGAACCTTTCTTTTATTTCCATCACTGCTTCCTCGATGTACAGATTGAAGAGTAGGGGCGAAAGGCTACAGCCTTGTCTTACACCCTTCTTAATACGAGCACTTCGTTCTTGATCGTCCACTCTTATTATTCCCTCTTGATTGTTGTACATATTGTATATGACCCGTCTCTCCCTACAGCTTACCCCTACTTTTTTCAGAATCTCGAACAGCTTGCACCATTTTATATTGTCGAACGCTTTTTCCAGGTCGACAAATCCTATGAACGTGTCTTGATTTTTCTTTAGCCTTGCTTCCATTATTAGCCGTAACGTCAGAATTGCCTCTCTCGTCCCTTTACTTTTCCTAAAGCCAAACTGATCGTCACCTAGCGCATTCTCAATTTTCTTTTCCATTCTTCTGCATACTATTCTTGTAAGCAGCTTCGATGCATGAGCTGTTAAGCTGATTGTGCGATAATTCTCGCACTTGTCAGCTCTTGCCGTCTTCGGAATTGTGTGGATGATGCTTTTCCGAAAGTCAGATGGTATGTCGCCAGACTCATATATTCTACACACCAACGTGAATAGTCGTTTTGTTGCCACTTCCCCCAATGATTTTAGAAATTCTGATGGAATGTTATCCATCCCTTCTGCCTTATTTGACCGTAAGTCCTCCAAAGCTCTTTTAAATTCCGATTCTAATACTGGATCCCCTATCTCTTCTAAATCGACTCCTGTTTCTTCTTCTATCACATCAGACAAATCTTCCCCCTCATAGAGGCTATCAATGTATTCTTTCCACCTATCTGCTCTCTCGTCTGCATTTAACAGTGGAATTCCCGTTGCACTCTTAATGTTACCACCGTTGCTTTTCATGTCACCAAAGGTTGTTTTGACATTCCTGTATGCTGAGTCTGTCCTTGCGACAATCATATCTTTTTCGATGTCTTCACATTTTTCCTGCGGCCATTTCGTCTTAGCTTCCCTGCACTTCCTATTTATTTCATTCCTCAGCGACTTGTATTTCTGTATTCCTGATTTTCCCGGAACATGTTTGTACTTCCTCCTTTCATCAATCAACTGAAGTATTTCTTCTGTTACACATGGTTTCTTCGCAGCTACCTTCTCTGTACCTATGTTTTCCTTCCCAACTTCTGTGATGGCCCTTTTTAGAGATGTCCATTGCTCTTCAGCTGTACTGCCTACTGCGCTATTCCTTATTGCTGTATCTATAGCATTAGAGAACTTCAAACGTATCTCGTCATTCCTTAGTACTTCTGGATCCCACTTCTTTGCGTATTGATTCTTCCTGACTAATGTTTTGAACTTCAGCCTACTCTTCATCACTACTATATTGTGATCTGAGTCTATATGTGCTCCTGGGTACGCCTTACAATCCAGTATCTGATTTCGGAATCTCTGTCTGACCATGATGTAATCTAATTGAAATCTTCCCGTATCTCCCGGCCTTTTCGAAGTATACCTCCTCCTCTTGTGATTCTTGAACAGGGCATTCGCTATTACTAGCTGAAACTTGTTACAGAACTCAATTAGTCTTTCTCCTCTTTCATTCCTTGTCCCAAGCCCATATCCTCCTGTAAGCTTTTCTTCTACTCCTTCCCCTACAACTGCATTCCAGTCTCCCATGACTATTAGATTTTCGTCCCCCTTTACATACTGCATTACCCTTTCAATATCCTCATACACTTTCTCTATCTGTTCATCTTCAGCTTGCGACGTCGGCATGTATACCTGAACTATCGTTGTCGGTGTTGGTCTACTGTCGATTCTGATTAGAACAATCTGGTCACTGAATTGTTCACAGTAACACACCCTCTGCCCCCCCCCCCCCTTCCTATTCATAACGAATCCTACATCTGTTATACCATTTTCTGCTGCTGTTGATATTACCCGATACTCATCTGACCAGAAATCCTTGTCTTCCTTCCACTTCACTTTACTGACCCCTACTATATCTGGATTTTGCCTTTGCATTTCCCTTTTCAGATTTTCTAGTTTCCCTACCACGTTCAAGCTTCTGACATTTCACGCCCCGACTCGTAGAACCTTATCCTTTCGTTGATTATTCAATCTTTTTCTCATGGTAACCTCCCCCTTGGCAGTGCCCTCCCGGAGATCCGAATGGGGGACTATTCCGGAATCTTTTGCCAATGGAGAGATCATCACGACACTTCTTCAATTACAGGCCACATGTCCTGTGGATACACGTTACGTGTCTTTAATGCAGTGGTTTCCATTGCCTTCTGCATCCTCATGTCGTTGATCATTGCTGATTCTTCCGCCTTTAGGGGCAATTTCCCACCCCTAGGACAAGAGAGTGCCCTGAACCTCTATTCGCTCCTCCGCCCTCTTTGACAAGGTCGTTGGCAGAATGAGGCTGACTTCTTATGCCGGAAGTCTTCGGCCGCCAATGCTGATTATTTATCAAAATTTAGGTAGTGGCGGGGATCGAACCCGGGGCCGAAAACGTTTTTGATTATGAATCAAAGACGCTACCCCTAGACTATAGAGGTTGAACCTGTATTTATGTATGGTACGAAGTACCACCTTTGTTTTGACTATAAGACTGGATAATCAAACAGCTCTCAATTCACGGAGTAGAACGAATATTTGTGTATTCAGATTTGTGATATCGGACGTTACTGATTTTATGAAATTACAATGAAATCCAGACCATTAACTGCTTACAGGCGTTGGTAAATACGAACGAGGCAGTTGAAAATGTGTAAACCGACCGGAACTCGAACCCGGAATCATCTGCTTACATGGCAGACGCTCTATCCAACTGAGCCTTTTTTTATGATTTTATTTTGACCGTTAATGTCCATTGTATTTGTGTTCGGTGGACGTCCCATGACACCTATTCAAGTTCATCGTTGAACTGTTCACTCAGTTTTTTTTTATTACAGAGGGTAGTTAACCCTCTGACCGAACACGCTGGGCTAACGTGCCGGCAATGATCGAGGACACAGAGGGGATAGTGCGACTGCAGTGACTTATCTCTGGCACGCTCCCCGTGAGACCCACACTTCCAACTTACTGTCCACACACTACATTTGTAGTGCCCCTGTCCACAATACTCATTACTCGCTGCAGTCAGTCTACCGATTCCCGTAAGAGTTTGAACAATGTGAGTGAATCCGCACTGAAGAAGATCATTGGCCGGTAAGCCTTATCTATATGGAGATGGTATCTGTTCTTTCGGACATGTCCTAAAGGACAGATACCATCTTCATATAGTCATATTTTACTGATTTTATTCCGTTTTATGGCTTGAACCAGGATCTACTGTCCACCCTCCGTACGCCTATCTAATTGGATCACACTAAAGTCTCTGAACAGAATAAATACCTATATGTTCGGGATTGTTCCGATAGAGACATATTTATTAAAACCATGGAATTTCATCAAATGTAGCTGACTTGGATTTCTGCTCTCTGAAACATCCACCAGTGACTGTAGTGCATGCTGCTAACAGCACACTGCGTAACTTCTTCAGCAGTTCATACAAGGTAGGTTTTCAGAGCCGGTAACGTCTTGATTTGAAACTTCCGGGCTGAGAGGCCGCGGTTGATGTATACAACTGCATCCTGACATTCCACTTCTAACTGCGGGAGACATCTTCCGAGATATAACGGCTATTGTATAACGACCACTGCCACTAAGGCGTGAGGGGTACTCGCGTTTAGAGAAGGAATAGAGGGAGCCAACATACTCACGTGATGATCTCTGGATTTCGTCATTATTCTTGATTAAAAATAATCGACTGTCATCGAGCGCTCCGTCAAAGAAGAGAAGACGCGGGAAGCAGCATGTACGGCCGCCGTCTTGAAAAGTTTTTCTCCCGTTTATATTTGGCCAACTACAGTGTCGAAACGATCTTTAGATTTACCGAGAAGACTACTGAATATTTCAGAACGGCAAAAGATGCACAGCACCGCCTAGCAACATCTGGGGTATATAAAATTCGGTGCAGTTGCGGACAAGTGTATACTGAAATCACGGAAAGAAGTGTCAACACGCGCATAGCCGAACAAAAAAGGAACTGTCGTCTGCAACATTTCGAAAATTCGGCCTTAGCAAAACACATTTTTCGAGATTGGAACCACGAAATAAAATTCAGTGAGCCGAGCGTCTTACCAAGGACATCGCATTATCACACACACATTTATAGAGAAGCAGTACGGGTTCATAAACCCCATAATAATCGTAACAGAAAAGAAGGAGGTTAAAAATCAGATAAAATATGGGTCTCGACATTGCACCAACAGAATAACAATCGATTATTTTTAATCGAGAATGATGACAGCATGATCGGTGATCACGTGACGTATGGTGGTGCCCTACATAAATGCGAGAGCCCGCGAAGCCTTAGTGGCAGTAGCCGTTTTACTTCGGAACATGTCTGTCGCAGTTTCATACATCGAAAACGGCCTCTCAGCCTGGAAGTTTTAACTGAAGTCCGGTATTTTTTTGTCGTGTGAATGATCGCGTATTGAGAGAGAGACGCAGAGTTATTCACTTACCACTGTATCCACACTCCTTATTTCTCGCCATGAGGTTCACACCCTACCGTTAACGATACAGACTGTTGATATTAATTCCCCATAAATTTTAAGGGATGACGTTAGTTACATATTTCTGTTGATTCTCAAAGTGAGCTGTGAGAGTGAAGGGTATTCTCTGAAATAAATTCAAAAAATGGTTCAAATGGCTCTGAGCACTACGGGACTTAACATCCGAGGTCATCAGTACGCCTAGAACTTGGAACTACTTAAACCTAACTAACCTAAGGACATCACACACATCCATGTCCGAGACAGAATTCGAACCTGCGACCGTAGCAGCGCGGTTCCGGACTGTAGCGCCTAGAACCGCAAAGCCACCGCGGCCGGCCTGAAATAAATGAACAATTTGTAGAACATGAATCACTTTTGCTTCCAGCCCACTCATTGGTCCTTCGTTTCCCAGCATTCTGTGTAAATTCAATACTCGTGAGAACTTATGTTAGAAAGTGTTTGGCAAGTATATAAAGAAACATCGTCCCTGTGTTGTTGTATCGAAGTCTTCACATTAATTCCATTACGCGTCTATTGAAGGTACAGGATCATAAAAAATGTTTAGCGTGGCTTCGCATGATGTTGCAAGAACAGTGGAACTGAAGCTTAGAAAGACTACTTTCCCCGCCGGCCGGGGTGGCCGAGCGGTTCTAGGCGCTACAGTCGCAGGTTCGAATCCTGCCTCGGGCATGGATGTGTGTGATGTCCTTAGGTTAGTTAGGTTTAAGTAGTTCTAAGTTCTAGTGGGCTGATCTCAGAAGTTAAGTCCCATAGTGCTCAGAGCCATTTGAACCAACTACTTCCCCCAATTCGTAAGAGTAGTAAATCTCTTCAAAGTTCATAGTACATGGCGAAACAGGCGTCCTGGAGGATAATTGTTAAATAAGAACATAGTCAGTAAACAGACTCGACGGCAATGTAAAAGGATAGGGGATATCTTTCATCATGAATTATAAGTGAATGAAAAAGTGTGAAGTTTTTCATTTACACTTTTCCAGTGTCAATTCTGTAGCGTCGTTGGATAACGTTTTCGGCCACCATGTAAAATATCTCCAAGTTATTGGGTAACTTTTGGTAAAAACCTATAAATTTACGAAAGAAGTGAAGTGAATAAATTTTTTTTAGAAATACCTAACTCATTTTCTATTAAAGCTGAAACTGATACCATAGTGCTTGGCACTTTCGCAATATGGTACCATAAAAAATATAGCCATCCAAATTTTACTATTAATTAAAATTAGTTTCGTTAAAACGTACGACTGAATCTGGAGCTCATGTTATCTGAAATATTTTGAAACCTCTGGAAGAAGCCGGTTTATAGCCCTTGCATAGTATTTTGCTTCAACGAAAAACTCAGAGCCCATTTTCGCTATTCAGTTAACATTACAGCCTTGTGACACAAAGGAACTGCAGACCTTGGCTGCGAGTGGACGTTGATTTACGTCTATGGGGAAAGTTGAAAATTTGTGCGGGACCATGACTCGAAACCCGTCTGCTGCATATTAGGCTAACTGCTGCGCCGTCCGGACACCGTGGCCATCGTAACTGCACGCACTACCCTAGCACGCCTTCCGTCAGACCCGAATTCTCAGCTTATCCATACACACTGCTAACGTAGAGCCCATTGCCCATCATTCTCGTTACTTGCAGCATTTCGTTGACTCCCATAGGAGTTAGAGCCTGGTGTCCATCTGCACTGCGCAGATCATTGGCCGTCCAACCGTTAATTATGTAGACATCACATCTGTGTTGCAGACTTACCTTATAACCAGTTAGTAGGGTTGTAGAACAACAGGAAATATAATTTTCACGCACAGCAGCAAACACAATGAAAGTTTTTCGACCACTGTTAATAAACATATACGCGCGGACACAGAGATAGTGCAAACGAAGTGTTACAGGCTGCTGGACTTAATTAGCAGCAGAAGTTGGACAAAAACATGGAAACAGCGCGAGAAACGCGCTCTTGAGCATCTACGCAGATGACAGCCAAGCCGGCAGGTTGCACTGTTGTGTTTGACGGTGAGTGGTACCCGTGCAATGTCCTCAATACGCTGCCTGAGACAGACGTGGGCAGAACTGCGTTCTGTATAGTTGTGACGCGGGCCAACTGGTGGTGCTCGTATGGTGGGTGCTTCCGTAACCAAGAGAGCACATAGTGTTCGAAAGTGTGTGTTGAGTGACTGTGACGTACGGCTATTGAAGAGCATTGTCATGAGGAAAAGGAGGACGACAACTGCAAAAACCACTTCAGAACGGAATGTTGCACCCGCCAACCTTTTAGTACCAAATGGCCTCGAAGGGAGCTTCATAAGCGGGGAATTGTAGGGCGAGCTGTAATTCCGAAATCACTGATGAGTATTGCAAATGCCCGTGAATTGGGAAGCGTGGTGCTAAAGCAATAAAACCAGGACTATGGAACAATGAAAGAAATTCATTTATGCGGATGAGTTTTATTACACAAAATTTCCACCTCCTGGGCGAGTTTACGTTCTAAGAGCGAAATATGGCAGGGATTCTTTCATGATGTGACCAAAAGGAACTGTATTAATTCATTCTGGGACACTAGAAGCTGTTTTCCCACACCATACACACCATGTTAGGCACGATAACTTGTTGCGTTGCTGGTTTCTGCCCATCCTCTTTACGCCACTAAGAAAATAATGAACCGTACAATGAGGAGACAAAAGTCATGGGACACTCCTAATACTGTGTCGGACCTGCTTTCGCCCTGCGTAGTGCAACAACTCAACTTGGCATGGACTCAACAAGTCGTTGGAAGTCCCCTGCAGAAATACTGAGCCATGCTTCCTCTACAGCGGTTCATAAGGGCGAAACTGTTGCCAGTGCAGAATTTTATGTGCGATGTGACTTCTCGATTGTTTGTTGTTGTGGTCTTCAGATCTGAGACTGGTTTGATGCAGCTCTCCATGCTACTCAATCCTGTGCAAGATTCTTGATCTCCCAGTACCTACTGCAACCTAAGTCCTTCTGAATCTGCTTAGTGTATCCATATCTTGGTCTCCTTCTACGGCTTTTACCCTCCACGATACCCTCCAATACTAAATTGGTGATCCCTTGATGCCTCAGAACATGTTCTAACAACCGATCCCTTCTTCTAGTCACGTTGTGCCACAAACTTCTCTTCTCCCCAATTCTAGTCAATACCCCTCCTCACTAGTTATGTGCTCCACCCATCTAATCTTCAGCATTCTTCTGTAGCACCACATTTCGAAAGCTTCTATTCTCTTCTTGTCTAAACTATTTATCGTCCATGTTTCACTTCCAAACATGGCTTCACTCCAAATGCTTTCAGAAACGACTTCCTGACACTTAAATCCATACTCGATGTCAACAAATTCCTCTTCTTCAAAAACGCTTATCTTGCCATTGCCAGTCTACATTTTATATCCTCTCTACTTCGACCATCATCAGTTATTTTGCTCCCCAAATAGCAAAACTCCTTTACTACATTAAGTGTCTCATTTCCTAATCTAATTCCCTCAGCATCGCCCAACTTAATTCAACAACATTCCATTATCCTCGCTTTGCTTTTGTTGATGTTCGTCTTATATCCTCCTTTCAAGACACAGTCCATTTCATTCAACTGCTCTTCCAAGTCCTTTGCTGTCTCTGACAGAATTACAATGTCATCGGCGAACCTCAAAGTTTTTCTTTCTTCTCCATGGATTTTAATACCTACTCCGAAATTTTCTTTTGTTTCCTTTACTGCTTGCTCAATATACAGATGGAATAACATCGGGGATGGGCTACAACCCTGTCTTACTCCCTTCCAACCACTGCTTCCCTTTCATATTCCTCGACTCTTCTAACTGCCTTCTGGTCCCTGTACAAATTGTAAATAGCCTTTCGCTCCCTGTATTTTATCCCTGCCACCTTCAGAATTTGAAAGAGAGTATTCCAGTCAACATTGTCAAAAGCTTTCTCTAAGTCTACAAATGCTAGAAACGTAGGTTTGCCTTTCCTGAATCTATCTTCTAAGATAAGTCATAGGGTCAGTATGCCTCATGTGTTCCAATATTTCTACGGAATCCAAACTGATCTTCCCCGAGGTCAGCTTCTATCAGTTTTTCCATTCGTCTGTAAAGAATTCGCGTTAGTATTTCGCATCCGTGACTTATTAAACTGATAGTTCGGTAATTTTCACATCTGTCAAACCTGCGTCCATTGGGATTGGAATTATAATATTCTTCTTGGAGTCTGAGGGTATTTCGCCTGTCTTATACATCTTGCTCACCACATGGTAGAGTTTTTTTGTCAGGACTGGCTCTCCCAAGGCTGTCAGTAGTTCTAATGGAATGTTGTCTAAAAATGGTTCAAATGGCTCTGAGCACTATGGGACTCAACTGCTGTGGTCATAAGTCCCCTAGAACTTAGAACTACTTAAACCTAACTAACCTAAGGACATCACAAACATCCATGCCCGAGGCAGGATTCGAACCTGTGACCGTAGCGGTCGCGCGGTTCCAGACTGTAGCGCCTTTAACCGCTCGGCCCTTCCGGCCGGCCGAATGTTGTCTACTCCCGGGGCCTTGTTTCGACTCAGGTCTTTCAATGCTCAGTCAAACTCTTCACGCAGTATCATATCTCCCATTTCATCTTCATCTATATTCTCTTCCATTTCCATAATATTGTCCTCAAGTACATCGCCCTTGTATAGACCCTCTATATACTCCTTCCACCTTTCTGCTTCCCCTCTTTGGTTAGAACTGGGTTTCCATCTGAGCTTTTGATATTCAATTCCTCGATTATGTCCTATAAATTATCCAGAATGTTCTTCAGACCTATTGCGAACAGTTGTGGCCCAGTGACTTGGCGCGTTGTCATGCATTACAATACCGTCGTTATTTGGGAACATGAAGCCCATAAATGGCTGGAAATGATCTCTAAGTAGCCGAACATAATCATTTCCACACAATGATCGGTTCATTTGGACCTCATGACCCTTTCGGTACCATGTAACTACAGCCCACACCATTATGGAGCCATTGCCACCTTGCACGGTGTCTTTCTAACAACTTGGATATGCTCCACACTCGAACTCTGCCATCAGCTCTTACCAACTGAAATCGGGACATCTGACAAGGCCAAGTTTTTCCAGTCGTTTAGTGTCCAACCGAAGTGATTACAAGCCAAGGTGAGGCGCTGCAGGCTATGTTGTAGTGTTAGCAGAGGCACTCACGTCGGTCGTCTGCTGCCACAGCCCATTAACGTCAAACTTCTCCGCTTTGTCCTAACGGATACGTTCACCGTACGTACTACATTGATTTATGCGGTTACGTCACGCAGAGTTGCTTGTCTGTTAGCACTGACGTAAACGCCGCTGCTCGCGGTGGTTGGAACGTCCCATGCGTCTAGCTCCAAATACGATACCGCGTTCGAAGTGTGTTAATTCCCATCGTGCGGCATAATCATGTCCGAAATCGTATCGTAACAACCATCAGAGTACAAATAATAGCTCAGCCAATGCACTGCCCTTTTAAATCTTGTTTGCGCCGTATTACCGCCATATCCCTGTCGCATTATTTTTGTCTCTTCAGTGTATACTTACACCTTGTGTAGCGAATAGCACAAAGCCAAAATTACGCAAAAGAGTTAACACTGTTCAGATTTAATTAAAGTGTTGACGAATGGTAATTGTTAAATTGACCACTCAAAATACTGGGAAATAAATAAGAACGAAGGGCATTCGTGAAACTAGTTGCGACCGTTGGTGTACCCAAGCCAAAAAAGTAAAACATATACCTAATGAATATTGCGTGAGGGAGAGATTGTATTCGACTAAGAGAAAAATAACTGAAAATTCTCATCGATCAAAAGTTGCAACTTCTCTTTTACGCAATCTCTCCTTTGGAAAAACCACTTCGAAAATACAGCCCACAGGCAAACAGTAAATGAGGCCACCTTTATAAGCGAGCCTGGAAAAGCCCGGAGACCAGAAAACTGATTTGCTGGGGTCGCCGGCCCACAGTAAACGACATCGGCATACCTCCGGCCCAAGGGAGGCACATCGATCGTCCGGATTTCAATCCCGTGCCAGCTGCACTGATCGGGCGCCGGCCGGCCCGCCGAATAATCTGCAAGAGTGCTGATTAAAACCCAGCCAAGCGGCTCTGCGGGCCCGTCCCCCTCTCCCTCTCTCGCTCACCATCCCTCCCTCCCTCTTCTCTCTCTCACTCCAGACCTCCGTCTCCTCTCTCTCTCTCACTCCCACTCTGTCATCTCTTTTCAATCCCGCAGTTAACAAATTATCCCCGTAAATTCAAATTAGTTACAAAAACGATGGGACTGTGCGTGCAGCAATATTTTTTTATTATGCCCTGGATACTCTGCTTTATTCATCTTATTGTTGTTATGTGTAAAGATTGTAGCTGTTCGTTTATTTGCGCTGTGTAAATAAACTGCCTGGAAACGTAACTATTTTAAAGGTAACCTTGTTAGGAGATTATTATCGAAAGAGGAACTTAAATTTATTTCGTCCACACTTATGGCAGGTATCTTACAATATTATAATTTTCTTTCATAACTTTCTTTAAAAAAATACATGTTTGGTTCTTACCGAGAATATCAAATCGTTCCGTTTCTTCATGGCGTTTTGCTTCTTTTCCACCCAGACTTTTGCACATCTGATTGAAGGTAATCTTTATGTTGTGACAAGGAAACTGAGAGAGAGAAAAAGCTTTTTAAATCCAAGATCGTACATATATTTCTTTATATTCATCAACCGATTTCGGCAGACTTTGCTATCATCTTCGGGTCTTCAAAAGTTTTCTTACGAAACTGTTCATTGTGAGTTGGAACCTCATGCCAAGTTGTCATGTTAATGGATACATTGTAGCACATCATAAAAATGTTTGTCACGAATAAAACATTTACGATAAACAAGCACCTTGTGATCATGGGCTTGTCCGTATGTACCGTATAGCGCTCACTGGTGTTTGTCATATCATAAAAATCACAGCATATAATAAAATACACAGTAACACATCTGTTTCCGACAGCTTCACATGTTCCATTCATTGATCATCCACCTTAGAGTCAAGCTGACGTACATACGGGTGCAACTGCGCATGTGATCGTATATTGTGCTTTTTATGGCCTAACAAGAATCTGTGAGCTCTATGTGTATCGATATGGTCATGTTCACAGAGTACCTTTTGATTGTAAATGTTTCTTTCCTGACAAACATTTATATAATGTCCTACATTTATCCAGTGACATGACAACCTGGCGTAAGGATCCAACTTCGCAATGAACACGTTTTGTAACAAAAAATTTGAAGGCATGGAGACGACAGCAAAGGATATCGAAACAGGTTGTTGAAAATAGAGAAATATATACGAAATCTTGGCTTTAGAAAATTTTCGCCAAGTAAAGGAAATCTCTCCTTCTCATTTCTCAACATGAGAAAATTCCGTTAAAAGGGAGGAGTACGCAAACGCAATAAATTATGTGTTTGTGAAATTACACGAAAAGGATTATTTTAAACTTCGAGACACATAACGTATCCAAACGTGATTTGTATCCGAGATTCATCTGAGTTTGAGAATAATATTGATGGTGACAAATACAGTGCCAAATAGATCAATGATCTGCTGTATACTCTAGTGCTGGGTTCTGCGAACTGTGTTCCGCGAGAAGTAAATAATTACTCCACAAAAAACTTTCTTAAAAACGGCGTTTTTTCGACATTTTGATGATACTAATCATCTTTTTATATTTTGATTTCTGTGTTACTATTTATGATTTAAAGTTGAAGTAATCACGGAATATAAAGGTTTTTATAATTTACTGAAATTTTATTAACCTTCAAATTAGAAAAGATGTTCCATCAAAGTACCAGGATTCTTAAAGTGTTCCGTCAGAGGAAAACTATATTAGAACGGATGTTCCAGTCTTATCTTTGTGCTGGTGTGTAAGTGGAAATGAATTACCTGAACGGAATCAGTGGGGAAACCACATTGACAACAATCAGTCGCTTACATTGTGGCTTCCGCAGTTCTTGAAGCGGATCATGACAGGGTTGGAACACTTGCACAGAGTGACACTTGCTTTTGCCGGAGTAAACGGCCTTTCACAGGAGCAGACAGGCACACCAAGAAGGCTAGCAGTTCAGCACAGCTGCTGTGCGAGCTGGCTCGGGCTAACACCACAGCAGTGAGCAACCATGTATCGCTTCATTGTGGCTCATTAATGCGTTTCGTGCCACATTTACTCTTAAAATTGTTGTACTAATGAAAACTGACAGTTAAATTCAGCATGATGAAAACTGACAATAAAATTCAATATCGTTTTTAATACTTCGATGTTGCAAGGAACAGGAACCAACATAGGGCTGCAACAGTAGTAAGAATTACTACTGTTGCAGCCCTATGATGCCGTTTTAGGCTGAAACTGAGACAGACAGATTTATATTTCGTTCTCATTTTGTTTAAAATTTAAATATAAAAGCACAGAATGTCAGTTACTTATGTTTTTCACTAAAGGATCAATGTCTGGTAGCACTTTTCGTTCAGTGCTAATTCGAAGACTAGTTCTTAAGTTGAAATCTGCCAGTGAGCTTTTGTGGGTGGATTTGGTGCTCTTCATTTCGAATAAAAAAGAACAGCACTTAACATGTAAGTCTAAACATCGAAATAATAGTAGCTGCAGACTTGTAAGTTTGTGAAAATTTACACTGAGAAAACAGAAGTCTACGACATTAATTTTTCTTTGAAATTAATAACGCAGGTGTCACACATCAGGAGTGCAAGTCCTAACTCTAGCCGAGTTTCCGTACTGTCTACAAAACCTGAAAATCAATGAAATTGGGCAATTCTCTGCAAGCTAAGAAACAGTACGACAACTTCCTACTGAAAACAGAAATGTATTTTCATAGTGAAACTACTGCTAAAATTATTGATTACTTTCTTCAGTCTAATCGCTCAAAAACGGTATTTTTTTCCCACATCGGCTAATCGCTGTTCATCTTCCAAGTGACCATTATATTTGGTATGGAAACTATGTTAATGCTGTTGTAAACTGAACTTTTCGTTGTGTTTATAGGTTTGAAGCACATTAATAGAACACTAAGTGTATCAAGACACCATCACATACAATAAACATAAAGACTCGGTACGTTGATGTTGATGTGTCTGACAACTTTGACGTTCCTAACCCGACCATCGTGCTACTTTTAATCCCTTTAAAAACAGCTGCTTTCCATTTTACGGGGAGAGATTACCCTAAAAACTCACTTTAAAAAAATAATGGCTAGTTCACAGCTTTAGTGTGTTGACTCTTGGCAGCCAAACCGATTTGGCTTTATTCGAAAAACAAGTACGTCTAAGAAATGTTTGAAATACGGGTCGCGTAAGGAGACGTGGCGCACCGAAAGATGCTCAAGATATTTTTTGGTTTCTATCATCATGAAAGAGAACCACATTTACTTCGAACTAGGCATAAACTCTTACTGAAAAAAAAAAGTTGCAGGAGTCCCAGACAAACTGAAGCGAAACAAATGAAAGCCACCCGTTGTAAATCAATCGTTTTGCGTGTTGAATGTGTTAACATAAATTTAGGGAATACACTGAAGTCCTGTTCAGTGTAATCAACAAACTCCAAGCAAACAGGCACTGGCTTATTGCATTCAGATGTCTCTACCACTGTACCTCGTCAAGAATACTGAGAGAAACCTGTTATTTAGAAAATTCAAGAAAAAAGGCAACCCTGACCTAGAAATTACAAGAAGAATATTCATATAAGCAAGAAGAGAAAACGTTATGTTGCCGGTGAATTTTAATGGGTATGTGACTTGCAGTAACATTCATTTCTTGATAAAATGTTAAAATCCATTTTGTCATAAGTTTGTTTCTCTAAGTTCAGCGCCAGTCTGAATCAAATTTTTGCAGGATGTAGAATTAATGTCTTTGTTTGCTTTTGTGCATTAATATTATTGAAAATGTAATTTGTTTATTTTATGACTTACATGTACCGATTATTAAAAAAATTAAGACTGAAATTTTAAATAAACATTGAAAACAATTAATATTTTTCATAAAATGGATACACAGAACCGTTGAACTATGTCTTGTGAATGAATCTAAGAAAATCTGCATGTGAATATTGTGGTGTGAGTACTGAAACTTGTTTTTCAAGAATACCATTAAAGTCATATTGAAAATTCAACACTTGAATACCAATGAAGTTATGGACTTAAAAACTCGGATATTGCTACATATTTACATAACAGACACCATTTTAACGGAGGGAGAAATTACGGATTTAACTGCATGTCCCTATGCTGTGAATATTACCTAGAAAAGGCTTGGCCTTCGAGGTAACCTTGTTATTGTTCATTAGGAAATGTTTTACATATTTCGAGAGTCATTTGCCTGACTTTTGTCGTTCTAGGAAACAGCACGAAGAGATAATCTCTTTCAGTTCCCCATTAAATTAATTTACAATATTTACGAGATTGCGAAAGATTACATTAAACTACTTTTCAAAATTTATAAATTTTTCAACAAATCTGACGTCTTCTTCGTCATTGTAGCTTCTGTGCGTAGGCGACACAAGTCAGAAATGATTTCAAGTTTTCACCAGTATGGAGTTTGTTTAAAGCCTTTGGAACCATTTCGTCAGTCCTTCATTGGTGATTCTTTTTTTTCTTTTTCCATAAAAATTTAAAATTAGTCTGCCAGACTGGTGGCTGTGGTACTCTGCATCTTCTCGAAGATTTTTCACTAATGAGTAAACATTCGATGAACTTTTGAAATGAATGCATTTACTCTTCAGTTTCATTCTTCTGAGATGATGTAAGTGCGATGGCGCTTTCCACTGCAATTTCAAATTTCTCTTGGCATATATTTGCTATCGAGCCACTCTCCCAAAAGATAGTCATTAAAGTCCTGACACTTTGGTTTTCTGGCGTGCTCTCCTGAATACGCAGCCAACCATCGTCCCACGTTTCCAGGGAAGATGTCACAGAGCTGTACACATTCTTATGTGACAGCGTATTTCCCCGTTTTCCTTATAGGCTGGAACGAGGACGCAACATTGAATTTATTTGCAGAAACGCTGATTAAAATGATTGCTGCAACCAGTAATCTCTGTTGCAGGAAACAAACTGTTAGCTGCTTGGACGGTGTCAATTTCGAAGTCCATCATCAGAGGTGCAGGGTTCCATCCAGGCACGTTATTTTTAATATCTTTAAAAAGTGTTCACGTTTTCCTCGCTTTTTATTTGGCGGCGGCGCCGCGCGGGGTAGCCGTGCGGTTTGAGGCGTCTTGTCACGGTTCGCGCGGCTTCCCACGTCGGAGGTTCGAGTCCTCCCTCGGGCATGGGTGTGTGAGTTGTCCTTAGCGTAAGTTAGTTTGATTAAGTAGTGCGTAAGCCTAGGGAACGATAACCTCAGCAGTTTGGTCCCAAAATCCTTACCACTATTTTCCAAAAAATTGGCAGGAAAGCGTAAACAGTTGAAATCTTGTTGTTTCTTCCCAAGGACTGTCAAGGGCGGCGAGCTGTACAAACAACTGTCCAACCTGCTTGATCGAAATCTTGAACTTTCCGTCCAGAAGGAATGATTCGCAGTTTCAAAACCCCGAATTTCACTTTTCCCCGGAAAACACCAGAATTCTCTCATTCGGTCCCCTGTTATCATCTGCAAGTAAAAAATTGCCACCATCATTCATCAGTAACTTATTCCTGTAGAATCGGTGGGATCTTGCGTAGTTTCCACATGGTTCCGCTTAATGCGATGTAACGACTGTTTCGCACTTCGTGTAATATGTAGTGATGTTACTAAGTCACAGCCTCGATTGAAGACCTGCCTGCTTATTCAGTGTAAACTGATGAAACTCTAACGTCTCTTTCTTTTGCCCCCTTTTTGTATACTGACGAAATAGTCTCACAATTCATTTGCTGTTTCATCTAGAATACTGTGTTATTTTTTTGGATAGTCTTCCTTCGTATTTATTCTTTTTAACGTTTACATAATGTCGTTAAGTCACTTCTTGTTTGTTTGTATATTAGGCTATATAATGACGCCCTGCTGTAAATCACTAAAGGGTCCCCTTTGGTGGCCTCGGTGAACTCAGTTAACTCAGCACTAAAACTTGGAACATTACTTGCCAGTCAGAGGTCAACTGAAGTACTGAACTCTGGGAGAAAGCCACGCACACTACATACTGGTGCGGGGGATAGGGAACTTTGTGGAGGAAACGGGCTTTGGCCTTCTCTAGAATACACTGAAACGCCAAAGAAACTACTATAGGCATGCGTATTCAAATACAAAGAAATATAAACAGGCAGAATACGGCGCTGCGGTCGACAACGCGTGTATGAGACAACAAGTGCCTGGCGCAGTGGTTAGATTTGCTACTGCTGCCGCAATGGCTGGTTATCAAGATTTAAGTGAGTTTGAACGTGGTGTTATAATCGGTGCACGAACGGTGGGACACAGCATCTCCGGGGCAGTGATGAAGTGGGGAGTTTCCCGTACGATCATTTCACTAGTGTACCCTGAATATCAGGAATCGGGTAAAACATCAAATCTCCGACATCACGGCGGCCGGAAAAAGATCTCGCAAGAACGGGATCGACGACGACTGAAAAGAATCGTTCAGCGTGACAGAAGTGCAACCCTTTAGAAAATTTCTGCAGATTTCAATGCTGGACCATAAACAAGTGTCAGCGACCTAACCATTCAACGAAACATCATCGATATGGGATTTCGGAGCAGGCGTCCGATTCGTGTATCCTTGATGACCGCACGAGACAAAGCTTTACGCCATGCCTGGGCCTGTGAACACCGACATCGGACTCTTGATGAGGGAGAAACATGTTGCCTGGTCGGATGAATCTCGTTTCAGATTGTATCGAGCAGATGGAGACAACCTCATAAATCCATGTACCCTACACGTCAGTATGGACTGTTCAAGCTGGTGAAGGCTCTTTAATGGTGTGGGGGCGTATGCAGTTGGAGTACTATTGGATCCTTATACATTTAGATATGACTATGACAGGTGACACGTTAGTAAGCATCCTGTCTGGTCACCTGCCTCCATTCATGTCCATTGTATATTTCGACGAACTTGGGCAATTCCAGAAGGACAATGTGACACTCCACACAACCAGAGTTGCTACAGAGTGGCTCCAGGAACGGTCCTCTGAGTTTTAACACTTCCAATGGCCACTATACTCCCCAGACATGTATATTGTTGAGCATATCCGGGATGCCTTACAACGTGCTGTTCAGAAGAGATCTCCGTGCCATCGTACTACTACGGATTTACGACAGCCCTGCAGGATTCATTGTGTCAGTTCCCTCCAGCGCTACTTCAGACATTAGTTGGGTCTGTTCCACGTCGTGCTGCGGCACTTCTGCGTGTTCGCGGGGATCCTACACGATCCTACAGGTGTATCAGTTTGGCTCTACAGTGTCCGTCGCAGGTAGTGGCGGACAGACCGGTGTATCCTACTTCTGGAACACCCTGTCCACTATCTACAGTGCCCTGCGCTTCGTGCTAATGTCGACACATTCCCTCTCCGTACAAGTGTCAATCTGTGCAACTGTTACAAACTCAATCATGACATCCACGTTATTACCCGAAGATGGCCCGTGACAGCCGAGATAGCCGAGATAGCTAATTGGGATTGTGCCGTAGAAAAAATTGTTTCAAAACAAGAAGACCAACTGATGCAAAATTAGCAGGTGAACTGTGAGTGTCTTCCGGTGTGATACATGAAATTTAATAATGTTAGCAGTGCGCCATAGGCGGGTGGAATACAGTGTTCATAGCCATAAAGTGTGGAGACAAATTCTCGCAGAAGCACACGACTAGGGTAACTTTTGGAGGCTGAGCACAGCACACATAACTGGCGGATTGCTCTCTCTAGAACTATAGTAGATATCATCGTAGACTGAAATACTAAATACTGGTAGCCACATTAGAATCAGATATTCAACCCCCAACGAGTTTAATATTCCACTAAAGTATTCGCATTATTTTATTTGTAAAAGTGCGATCCGCTGCCCTGAAATGCAGGTGACGTGGCTATACGCGAAGGGAAGTAGAGCCGAAGTGGCGTTACACTAAGGTTAGTTTCTGGGCAGTATACAAAGGCTAACGATATCCATGCAAGGTTCTGGTAAGCGCTTCGAGCCATCCAAACATCCTCTCTTGCATTCTCAAAATCAAAGTTCCCTTCCCGTCCCCCTCCCCCTTCTCTGTCTGTCTCACACTCTCTCTCTCTCTCTCTCACTCTCTCTCTCTCTCTCACACACACACAAACACACACACACACACACACACACACATACACATAAGGTTTTTCAATAGTCAGTTTTCAATCAAATCACTGCGGACAGGACATTAAATAAAATAGAATCACAGTTTCGAGTTAATTGAATGCGATCGATTCCTCTTGTCAGAGCTAAACAGTCATGTAGCAGTTTATATTGCCTGCGCAATAGACACAAATGCAAACAGAGAAAAAGCATGAGAGAGAAAAGAGAGAGAGAGAAAGCGAGTGATAGCTAGGGAGTATTGTTGGGAATTGAGAGGGAGGGAGGTGCGGAGGGAGTAAAAGAAAGAAAAGGAATTTTTTGTGTTTCTTTTTGTATGCGTGTTTTCGGATAGGCAAGAACATTAAGCAATATGCACCCAACATGCAGACATTATACAATAAATTAAGTATACTGGACAATGTCAGTCATATACATGCTTTTACTGAACGAGCACAAACCTCTCTTCTCTGTCACTGAAGGGGC
Source organism: Schistocerca piceifrons (assembly GCF_021461385.2). Classification (NCBI taxonomy): domain Eukaryota; kingdom Metazoa; phylum Arthropoda; class Insecta; order Orthoptera; family Acrididae; genus Schistocerca; species Schistocerca piceifrons. Next base: position 450,553,860 of record NC_060138.1, on the reverse strand, counting down.
TTGCTTGTGTCGTATTGGAGGAAGCACGTTTTGTAAAATGACGCCACCTTACACTCTACAGAAATCACTACTCTCTGTGCTCCAATAAGATACGAAATGAGGTTCTCTGCAGACTCAACGAGGAAAGAAACACTCGTATGTAGAAAACACCTAAGAAGAGGCAGGATGACAGGGCATGTGTTCTGATATCGGGAAATAACTTCTATGGTACTATAGGGAGATGTAGAGGGCAAAATCTATATGAGAAAGAGGGATTAGACACATCCAACAAATAATTGAAGACATTGGGCGAAGTGTTAGTCTGAGACGAAACTATCGTCACAAGAGATGAAACTAGGACGTGTCGAATAAACCTAGTCACTAGACTGATGGTAAAAAAAAAATAAAGACGTCTAGTCAATAATTGTCACCACCATTATCCCACATTTTTATTTTTTATTTTATAATTTGGTCAATTAATGAACATTGGGAAACTTACTCCTTTTCCTGTTGACACAATTCATTCTCATGCCGTGTCTAGGACAATGTTTATCTGAACATTTCAAATCGGATTGCTGTTTCTTATCTGTGAGAGTCCTAAAACTCGATGATGCTGGTTTGACTTACATTGAACTACTGTGTGGTTGAAAACTGTAGTTTAGACTAGATAGAAAGTTGATGTGGGAAAAATTGGTGATCCAGTCCCGCGGTTACAATTTCTGTGAGTACTAAATGATTTTTGATTTGAAATATTGCAGCAAGAGTCGATCATACAGCTTCGGAACAACTGGAATCTGTGGGGAGTTTGAGAAGTGGATTATTTGAACTGATATGTAAAAGCTACCATGATATTTACAGAAGAGCAATATCATCATATTACGAAAGAAAACGTGAGAGACTCTAAGACATTACTGTCTGTCAGTGCATAGCGAATTACGATACCGGTACTGATGCTCTGAAATTATTCCTCTTTATATGACATTTGACCCATGAATGAACAACAACGCGATCTGACTACAGTTTATGATTGGCACACAACAACATATAAAAGGACTTATAACATAAATTAATGGAAGACAAAATGCCGCTACCATCTTCAGCCATCCTTCCTCCTTGATAAGCGGACATAATTGTACATGCCATGTCCTAAAACCTACCAACAAGAAAATGATTCACAGCAGTGTAAGCTCTCGACTGTAGCAACACGTGCCTTGGAGGTCTCTGCAACTCACTATTACCTTGTGTGGCTGAAAACCTGGACGTAAAATAGGAACGTACGGTTTCTGCTGAAGCCTTTTTGCCGAAATATTAATTCTGTGGAAGGCAGTTCGCTTTAATATGTTGTACTCACACATTACACTAACAAGAACAAAGATAAGGCAGCACATGTGCATGTGAACATAAAGGTCGTAGGATTTGAAAATGTCTTCGAGAGGAAAATAATTCGTGAGAGATTTTAAAGTAACTTCGATTATTGTTCACAAAATGCACATGAAACTTCATGAACAATACATACAAGTGTTCTTTACTGAACCATATGGGATACAGTACCACACATTCACAAAAAAAGAAAATTATCCCCATATGCTTTAGAATATCAGTAACACTACTTAGGGATTAGGAATGTAGAGTGGGAGATGACCTGTATCTTCGTATGACTCAGTGAAAACAGATATCGATCATGTCATATTCATACAAACTTGTTATTTGAAAGATGACCTAACCTTGCTCACACGGATGCGCAATTGCAGAAGCGTGCCGCGCAGAAGCACTTGGAAACTCATGTAATTCGGATTTACACCACTGCAATGCAAATCAGCAACGATCTCAAAAATAATCCTGCTGCAACTTAGTAATGTCCTTTCTCAAACCCATGAATGTTACAGATCGTCATCAGGCAGTGCGATGTAAGCAGCATCCAGCACAGACCAGGCGAAGAGGAAGAGTGGAACAGAACGTCGGGCACTCCTTGCTGCCAGTTCGATAAGAAACTCGGCGTCCGGCGGTCTGACTGCCTGACGAGACTCCTTGTTCAAAGTGCAGCTTGAAGACGTTGAAAGTTGTCTGTTGTAGTTTACCAACTTCCATAAATTATGTTTTACGTGTTTACTGTTCGCGAGAAATTCTTGCTGTCATATCTGCGAGCATTGATCGATTTTCTGTATACTTACTGCTGCTTCTGCTATACTGGTTTATCTTGCCCAAGATCTTTGCAGCGAGAGTAGGCCCAGCCAAAGTGGATCGAAGGCGCTCTTAAGGCTTGTATGGTTTATAAGTTCGAGGGAGGGGGGACCAACAAGGCCCGCTCCTTCGTTCTATTCCGTCCGACGCTGTACTGCGGTGTGTGATGTGATGTGGTAAGGGGCGGGGTTGTACTGAATTAGACTGTGAAAGATGGAAAGCGATGTTTGAAAACAGGTCGTGGTTTGTATGGATGAAGTAATACTGAGACATTTCTCCATGCGCCTGCTCTGGAAACAAGGTAATCTTTTCTGTGTATAAGAACTTTACCGTACTGGAAAAGTAATATTTCTTTGTCTGTAAACCAGAATTTATAGCAGAGTGGTGTTCGTGGTTACGATTAATGTGGAGCAGTTTCTGTTCTGTTTACGTGCAGTGTTTGATTGACGTCTAGTTTAGCAAGCTGGCGTTTCATTCGTCAAACGCTCTTTGTACTTTGTGTTTTTCACGACTATCCTGAAGAGCAGATCCTTGTACTATAGCGGCGTGTGTATCACGTGATTCGCGTATGTTAATCGTATTGTCCTATGCAAAATACTTGTTGGGCCGGCCGCGGTGGCCGAGCCGTTCTAGGTACTTCAGTCCGGAACCACGCGGCTGCTATGGTCGCAGGTTCGAATCCTGCCTCGGGCATGGATGTCTGTGCTGTCCTCAGGTTAGTTAGGTTTAAGTAGTTCGAAGTTTAGGGGACTGATGGCCTCAGCTGTTAAGACCCATAGCTCTTAGAGCCATTTGAACCATTTGTACTCGTTGGTGTCTAATAATCGCAAGGCATTAACGAATCTCACATTCTTTTTCACATATTTAAATGAAACAAATTTGCTTTTAATGTTGTAGTATTAAGTAACAAGAGTCCTTGCACTAATATCTGGAACAGGAATAAGGAGATAAATGTTCTTGTGCCTTCAACGTAATCATTACGCGGTAAGAATTGTATGAACAGAAAGGATTTCTGTTTCTTTAATAATTTGTTTCCAGATTCCGGAAGGTAAGTTTGTCCCTACAATTCCAGCCTAGCAGTAATTCGCCGTGTTAACACAGTGTTTTGTGGGGATGACGTGTCAACTGGTAGGAAGAGTCAAATGTCATAAACCAGAGTCGAATCCACAAATATGGTGCACAGCTTTCCTACTAGGCGTAATGTAAATGATGCTTGTAGTTAGATTCAGTGATGAGAAATTTTCTCATTTGTCAACAGTAAATCAATTGCGATTCCAAAGAATAACTGTTGTGTTATATATGTGTGTCTATATGGAATCACAGCTGATTTTCAGTCAGATCTCACAATAATATTGTCTCTTGGGCTTTAATCTCTTTGTAAAGAGAGCATCTTTAATAAGGGTAATTGTATTGGCCGCTGTAGCTAGGACCGCATCTTACAGACACATCATGCTTTTTCACTGCTCTACCGGAGATAGTTCTCTCTCAGACAAAACCTGAACAATAGAATCTATAGCCCAGTTTTTTCGGAGACGTTTAGACAACGTCCGAAGTCTCAGCAGCTGACCAGTCCAATCCCGTTATGAATAGAGTTAATCAAAATTTAACCACGTTTCCAGTCCCAGATTAGTATTGCTTACGCTATTGCGAGATCAGTGGTAGTAGGCATGAGCCTATAAATCAACTACACTACTGGCCATTAAAATTGCTACACCAAGAAGAAATGCAGATGATAAACGGGTATTCATTGGACAAATATATTATACTAGAACTGACATGTGATTACATTTTCACTCAATTTGTGTGCATAGATCCTGAGAAATCAGTACCCAGAACAACCACCTCTGACCGTAATAACGGCCTTGATACGCCTGGGCGCTGAGTCAAACAGAGCTTGGATGGCGTTTATAGGTACAGCTGCCCATGCAGCTTCAACACGATACCACAGTTCATCAAGAGTAGTGACTGGCGTATTGTGACGAGCCAGTTGCTCGGCCACCATTGACCAGACGTTTTCAATTGGTGAGAGATCTGGAGCATGAGCTGGCCAGGGCAGCAGTCGAACATTTTCTGTATCCAGAAAGGTCCGTACAGGACCTGCAACATGCGCTCGTGCATTATCCTGCTGAAATGTAGAGTTTCGCAGGGATCGAATGAAGGGTAGAGCTACAGGTGGTAACACATCTGAAATGTAACGTCCACTGTTCAAAGTGCTGTCAATGCGAACAAGATGTGACCGAGACGTGTAACCAATGGCACCCCATACCATCCGCCGGGTGATTCGCCAGTATGGCGATGACGAATACACGCTTCCAATGTGCGTTCACCGCGATGTCGCCAAACACGGATGCGACCATCATGATGCTGTAAACAGAACCCAGATTCATCCGAAAAAATGACGTTTTGCCATTCGTGCACCCAGGTTCGTCGTTAAGTAGACCATCGCAGGCGCTCCTGTCTCTGATGCAGTGCCAAAGGTAAACGCAGCCACGGTCTCCAAGCTGATAGTCCATGCTGCTGCAAACGTCGTCGAACTGTTCGTGCAGAAGGTTGTTGTCTTGCAAACGTCCGCATCTGTTGACTCAGGGATCGAGATGTGGCTGCACGATCCGTTACAGCCATGCGGATAAGATGCCTGTCATCTCGACTGCTAGTGATACGAGGCCGTTGGGATCCAGCACGGCGTTCCGTATTATCCTCCCGAACCCAGCGATTCCATATTCTGCTGACATTCATTGGATCTCGACCAACGAGAGCGGAAATGCCGCGATACGATAAACCGCAATCGCGATAGGCTACAATCCGACCTTTATCAAAGTCGGAAACGTGATGGTACGCATTTCTCCTCCTTACACGATGCATCACAACGTTTCACCAGGCAACGCCGGTCAACTACTGTTTGTGTATGAGAAATCGGTTGGATACTTTCCTCATGTCAGCACGTTGTAGGTGTCGTCACCAGCGCAAAGCTTGTGTGAATGCTCTGAAAAGCTAATCATTTGCATATCACAGCATCTTCTTCATGTCGGTTAAATTTCGCGATTGTAGCACGTCATCTTCGTGTTGTAGCAATTTTAATGGCCAGCAGTGTTATTAGAAAAGGCTATGAATTTAGGGTGCTTATTTATATACTAAAATCACTTTTCCCCCACCCAACTGAAACAGCCGTGTAGTCCAAAGTTGTGGGCAAGCAATTTCTTACTTTTTGTAACAAGACTGGCTGGCATTTCTTTGGTTTTAACAAGTATATAAATGATTTAATTACAGTTTCTATCTGTTACTTGTCTGTGGACTCCTCCTGTTCTCTTCATTAATAAAATTAATTTACTCGTCAAAAGAATTCCCAGCTGTAAGGAAAGTAGTCTGATGTCTCCACGGTCCAGGGATCAGACGTTTTATAAGGGAAGATAATTTTAAACTTATGGTAGGGGAAATGGCAGGCAGAACTCCTCGCTTCTTTAATTTCAATTTGAAATCACAACATATACAAGTCAAAAAGTCATGCAAGTAATTTACCACTCGTGCACTGATACATAAAATGATAGACGTCTGTAAGAGACCCGTTAGAGGTTGAATATAATGACTATTGCAGGATCTTAATTTCCGCCATCACAAACGATTTTACCGGAAAGCTCGCAAAATTGACAATAATAATTTGAACACAACACTTACTGGCATTACATATTTTTATGACCTCTCGCAATACGAAGTTATTTATAATTTTAGAATATAATACAGTTTAAAATCCAAACTAATTTTATGGAACATTACCTTACTAGTAGTTATGGGATTAAAGAAAGCTTTTATTTAATTTCACTACAATCTCAGGACTAAACAAAGGAAGGTTAATTATCAATGCCCCATTGATGACGAAATCATTAGGGACAGTAAATATGCCGAATCTTTTCCAGAAGAACTATCTGGGAAGTTATTCATGGAATACTGATTAAATGTATGTCTGAATCGCCGTATGTGAAGCTCAACCATAGCCATTTCGAGTGAGTAATACTATCATCAGAGAGCATAAAATGAAAGTTGTAGTTGTGGAACCTTTAACGTTACGTGGATATTAAAATAGTTAGAGGTCTGACTCAGTTAACCAAGTAAGGCTAACGAAATCATCCGTGCCCTGTTCAAAGGAACCATCTCTCCATTTGCCTGAAGCGGCGGAGGTAAACCACGGCAAACATCAAGTTGAACGGCTGAACAGGGATTGCAACTCACCTTCTGCTCTTTTCACCGCAACACTGGCGATTTCCAGTTTCTTTTGTTAATCCTATCTTTTCACAATTACTTTGCCGGAGATAACGAAATTAAGACACTACAACCATAAAGGAGATATGTATTGAACTATGGTGAAAGTCATGAAAACTGCTTTAAATATAAAGTCTGGTAAAAATAAAATTACAGAAAAGCTACAGCGAGAGAGGCTGGAGTACAGCATCTAGAAACTGAAGTGGTAATAAATCCAGCAACAGTGGGTTAATGTAGCGACCAAATTGCTCGACCGAGTGCATTCAGTAACGGAATGGACAGACTGCTAATAATGCCACATAACATATCAGAGAGATAACATCAGAAGCTAACAGGAAAATCAATGAATTTCTTATTGCCAGGCTGTCAGTTCCTCTTAAAGCCTTGTTTCACCCTCACAGTTTTGTCGAAATAGTTGCTACAAACAAAAATTTTACGGTCTTTCCCTGTTACCAGATCAGGTAAAATAATTTCCGTGATTTCAGTATCTCGTAAGGATTTCTTTGTTTCGCATTTGGTTGTTCCTAGCGGCCATTACCTTTATGTGTCAATCGCTGTTGTTATTTTCTGTTCAGATATGCAGAACAAGGCAATTAAAAATGGCCCAGACGAGTGGAAGCACCTGATCTGTCAGTGCGCAATTACCTTTTTGGGGAGCCCTCAAGTCTAAGGTGTATCGCAACAACCCTCATAGTCTTCAAGAAAAGCAGCAGAATATTTCGGATGAGACTGCAGCAATTCCAGCAGTCCAGCTTCGATCCACCTTCAGCAACTTGCTGACCGGGGCTCAGAGATGCCAAGAGATGATTGGTGGTCACTTTCAACATCTGTTGCAGTTAGTACTGTATTTCGTTTCCCGTGCTGTGTTTCTTTGTACCCTGGAACTCTGCTCTCCCGGCCACTTTTATTTGCTCCATACTATGTATGAACACCAGACTTTTGTCCTTGTCATTCTGCCGTTGTGCGTTAATCGCAGGTGCACTGTATTGTTTGTCTGCAGGATGGTGTTACTTTTTCTATCTCATATAGGCGTTACTTGTTGTGGATGCACTGCCTTCAAATTTTTATTTTCTTCTTTTTTATTTACTTTTTATTAATTGTGCTTTCTTGTGTGTGTGTGTGTGTGTGTGTGTGTGTGTGTGTAACCTTTGCTGTATGTTAAACACTACCTCGATCACGTAATTCAATAAATAATGTATATAATTTTCAAAATCAATCTTCCACTCTGAAGTGGGGTGAAATCTTCATCAGCTTACCTTCCATTCAGAAGGCTGTGGCACGCAGCGACTGTTATATTGAATTGTAAATAATAGATCTCAGCTATCAGTTGTCCTTTTTAAATTTTATTGGCAGATCTAAAATTCAGCTAGAAACTAGCCATTCTCAATGCACTATCATTTTTGATCAATGCATGTAATGCCTGTTGGTCGGGCTTCATCCACAGTTCATTGAATACTACCAAGTACTAACTTTTATTTTGAAGATGTATGGAAACAAGGCCTTTGATGAGTAAAACATGAGGAAAACAGCCTTTTATAAGTTCGTAGTGTATTCAATTAAAACAAAATGAACACTGTAGCTACCACCAGCACAAAACGAAAAATTCATTCACAACAGTCGAGGTCACTACACACAGCTTCTACGGTCACAATTCATTTAGACAACGTTTATGTTTTGTGCCCAATGGAGCATCATCCTACTCTGTACGTTTCGTACGACATTTCCTAATACATTGCCGCTTTCCGACGGCAAAGTCTTCTTTTTCACCTAAACACAAAGTGTTAGTAAGCACTGGATTATTTTTAAATAGGTCCATAATTTGGCCTCCTAGTTCGCCTGAGCTTAACCGCCAATATTTCCCGTACATGGGCACATTTAATGATATTAGTGTAGTAAACACCCATCGACACCGCGCAGACATTACATGAGTTTGCGTGTACTACGCGTGTTAACAACTATATATGCAACCATATGTGTTAGAACTAGTTTGTGATTCTTTGAGAGAGATGGCTAAAGAATGTGTTAGAACGAGTCGTGACCACATTGACGACCACGTATGGTGTCTGTCGTAGGACAGAATGTCTAATACTAACACAGGTGTATGTTTCTGGCACCGGCCGGAGTGGCCGAGCGGTTCTAGGCGCTACAGTCGGGAACCGCGTGACCGCTACGGTCGCAGGTTCGAATCCTGCCTCGGGCATGGATGTGTGTGATGTCCTTAGGTTAGTTAGGTTTAAGTAGTTCTAAGGTATAGGGGACTGATGACCTCAGAAGTTAAGTCCCATAGTGCTCAGAGCCATTTGAACCATTTATGTTTCCGGATATACGTGATGTGTCTAAAAGGTTCGCTAAATGGCGTCATATCTGAACGGCAGCTTGGCGCATGTGTGCGTGCATGTGCAGGGGTCTTCAGAACCTTGAGGAGAATCGTTACACAGCATGCACTGGATAGGACTGGCTTTGTAAACAGACTGCAACCAGTTGAACGTAGTTAGTGTGAGAGAAAGAGTGACAGAGCAATGGAGCAACGTGTAAACACTAAGTTCTGCTACAAATTGGGGAAGACTGCAACGGAGACACAGAATGTTGGTACAGGAGTACGTGAGGGAATCCATGAGCAGAAAACATGTTTACGAATGATTTAAACAATTCCGTGAAGGGAAGGAAACAACTGAGGATGAGCCACGTTCAGGTACGCCATTGACAAGCAGAACGCCAGAAAAGATCGAGAGAGAGCGACAAAAGCTGGCACAAGATCGGCGACGGGCTCTCAGAATGATTGCGGTGGAATTTGGCATTACCAAGGACACGGTGCACACCATCGACCGCGATGATTTGGGTAAGCGGAAGATCTGCTTCCGATTTGTTCAAAATGGTTCAAATCGCTCTGACCACTATGGAACTTAACATCTGAGCTCAGCAGTCCCCTAGAACTTAGAACTACTTAAACCTAACTAACCTAAGGCCATCACACACATCCATGCCCGAGTCAGGATTCGAACCTGCGACCGTAGCGGTCGCGCGGTTCCAGACTGCACACATGCGCCAAGCTGCCGTTCAGATATGACGCCATTTAGCGAACCTTTTACACACATCACGTATGTCCGGAAACATAAATGGTTCAAATAGCTCTGAGCACTATGGGACTTAACTTCTGACGTCATCAGTCCCCTATACCTTAGAACTACTTAAACCTAACTAACCTAAGGACATCACACACATCCATGCCCGAGGCAGGATTCGAACCTGGGACCGTAGCGGTCGCGCGGTTCCAGACTGAAGCGCCTAGAACCGCTCGGCCACAACGGCCGGCTCCCGATATGTACCGCACAAGCTCACAGACGAGCAGAAACCAAACGGATGGAAGCTTCTGGTGATTTCATTTCCATCTGTGACCAGGATCCATTACTTCTGAACACCGTCGCCACGGGAGATGAGAACTTGTGCTATCAGTTCGGTCCGGAGTGAAAACGGCAATCGATGTCATGGTGTTCACTGTCTTCCCCGCGGACAAAAAAAAAATGGCGAAAACACTTCTGATCGCCTTCTTCGACAACAACGGCACCATCCACAAGCAATTTGTTCCTGCAGGTGAAACCATTAATGCTGAATCTTACAAGTCGCTTTTGAACCGATTGCTACAGCGTATCCGGCGTGTTTGGCTAGGACTGGAAAATGGATGTTCCTCATGACAATCCCCCTGCACACTGTGCGATGGTAACTGTTCTCGAACACCGTCCTTACTCCCCTGCTCTGGCTCCTGCGGACTTCTTTCTGTTTCCTCGCTTGAAGGCGGCCATGAAAGGTAAACGTTGTGCGGACGTGAATGCCATCAAAGATCGTGTGGCAGCCGTTCTGCGATCGATTTCGCGGGAGGCCTTTGCTGACAGTTTCCAGACGCTGTACGAACGTTGTCAACAGGTTGTTGTAGCGGGTGGTGACTATTTATTTTGAAGGGCAATAAAGACCATTGTTTGTGTCTTTTGTTTTGTTTGTTGTCTGATAGCATTCACCGAACATTTTTGACACACCACGTATCTGTGTAGGATATTTTCCCCGCAAGCATAGGGGACACTTCTTTTAATATCCTGTTTACTCCTTCTCCGTCTGTCTCTCTGTAGTAATACAAATATTATTCCTTGACGTCATAGTGCAGTCATATGACTGACGTACGCTGTGTGATTAAAAATATCAGGACAGCTATTAGTCGACATTAATATGCAGTGTGTTGACAGTTTCAAATCATGAGGTCTCGCTGGGGACGTTCTCAGTGTGGTGTAGGAATGTATACGGGGGCAATTCTTCCTCAAGAGCCGAAATCAGAGAAGGTAACGGTGTTGGACGCTGGAGTCTAACTCATCCCCAAGATGTTCTATCGTGTTCAGGTCGGGATTCTCGACAGGCCAGTCCATTACAGGAATGTTATTGTTCACAGACTTTTGTCTCACAGATGCTGTTTTGTAAGAGGGAGCATCATCATACTGATACAGTCATCTATTCCAAACCTTTCCTGTACGTCACGCAGTACACAATGCTGCAAAATGTGTCCACGGCCTTTCGCATTCAGCCTTTTCTTAAGCGCAACAAGGAGGCCACACACTAGCCACGAAAGAAACCCCTATACGGGAACACCACCTTGTAAGGTGCCTCTTACGTGAGGAAGACATTTCTATCAGTTTTAATAAATTATTGTCTCTCATTGATGTATTCACGATAGTTAGGATATGCTGTAGTCCGTAGCCGGCCATGAGTCGGAGAGCATTTCGCACGCTGGCTGGCTAGGTGACGAAGTGACCATATGTCGCGCGTAATGGGGTGGGGCTCGGCGCAGGACCGTAGCGACAAGCGTCAGCCTGGGAAATATACATGACGGGAAGTACCGCCATCTTGGCGCCAAAGTCACCGATTTTGTTTATTTATATTTAATAATTAAAGTCATTTATGGCAACATGAGCACTAGGAGGAGCCTCTGGATGTTTAAAACTGTTTATCATAATTTTGCCTCGTTAAAATACACACCAGTTCATTAACAAATGCATGTCTTAGTAAGTACGAACTTGATCGGAAATCCACGAACTATGACGAAACTAGTAAGAGATACGGACTGCGTGCCAAAGTCGGCGGTCGGCGTTAAGAGCTCTTCCTGTCTTGTTCGATGGTAGCCATGGTCTGGGTTACGAGTAGTTTGTGACATGAGTGTTTCATTATTGATCTAATAGGAATAAAAGTGATATTACGGCATTCTGAATGTTAATTTCGAGTAAATAGGTACCCCAAAGTTGACAGATGGCAATTTCAGATAATTAGCTTCCACCGACAGAGACACCCAATGCTCCAATGAAGAATCAGCACGGGACGACACTTACGACAGCTGCACCGCGCACAGGTAGAAGGAAATTCGCCGACACGACCCACCAAGGCGGATCAAGAAAGGTCCGACTTACACTCGCAAATTCCGGGTGGAAATGGTGACCAGTCATACTGTACGTCACATATACCACCCTCTACGGACTCGCGGCTGAGTAATAACAGTATCAGTTTAGAAGCGAGGGGATCTTGCAACCTCCTCCGTACTTGACTGTTTGCACTGCATAGCACGATGGATAACCTCCTTCTGGCATTCGCCAAACCCAAACCGTTCAGTCGGTTTGCCACAGTATGTAGCTTGATTTATCACTCCAAATCGCCAGTTTTCAGCCAATTACTGTTCATACCTGAAGTAGGGCTTAGCAAAATGTGTGGCTACTGAAGAGCTGCTTGACCATTGTATCCCATTCTTTTTTTTAACTCCCTACCCACAGCCATTGCGCTAACTGGACTGCTGGTAGCACTATGAAACTCACGACTGAGTCCTTCAGCTGATTTCGTGCTATTTTTTTATAAGTACTTTCCGTAACGCTCGACAGTTCGTGTCAGTCAGTATGTGAAGTCTACCTGGTCTCGTTTATCTGTATTTGTTCCTTCGCATTGTCACTTCACAATTAGAACAGTCGACTTGAGCAGCCTAAGAAACGCAGAAATGTGTCTGACGGATTTGTTAACATGACTTCCTATTACTAGTCCACTTTCGAAGTCACTAAGCTCTGCTGAACGACCCGTTCCGCTGTTACTGCTTCCATATTGACAACACAGTATTCCCCGTCTTCTTTCATACTGGTGGATCCAACTCTCCTGATACCTGGCGGTCAGTTCCGTGTTACACACGGGTGTCCAGATACTTTTGATCAGGTAGTCTATGTCTTTCTGCCCATTCTCTCAGCTGAGCAGCACTGCTTAAGACAAGTTGTGGTGCTTGTTGCCCCTCTCCGGCGTCTGCAGTTTTTCCTGACACCTTTGAGGGTTTTCCTCTGTGTTCGTTCCTCTGAGTTTAGCACTGTTTCCTGTTGAATTCTTCATGTGCTCTTTGACGTCGCCTGTCAACGCTAGACTTATTGTTAAGCGAGAAACAATTTCTCGCCACTTCTCCTATTCACAAGGACACACTTTCGGTACTTTGTCTGGGTACTCCCACCTGGGTCTCATCTCTGGGTACTTTGGTCGCTCACGGGACTGTATTAAAAGGGAAGCTTTCAAGAGATCAAAGTACAATGAGCAGACAAAAGTCATGGCATACCTCCTAATATCGTGTGGGACCTTCTTTTGGCCTTCATAGTGCAGTAACTCAACATGGCATGGACTCAACAAGTCGTTGGAATATTGAGCCATGCTGCGTCTACAGACGTCCATAATACCGAAAATCTTGCCTCCACAGGGTTTTGGGCACGATTGTGTCCCATACTGTTCTATGGGATTCATGTCTGGCGATATGGGTGGTCGAATCATTCGTTCAAACTGTCCAGAACGTTCTTCAAACCAATCATTAACAGTTGTGGGCCGGTGACATGCCGTATTGTCTTCCACCAAAACTCCATCTATTAATGGCTGCGAATGGCCTCCAGCTAGGCGAACGTAACCATTTCCAGTCAATTATTAGTTCCTCTGGATCAGAGGGTCCAGCCCATTCCACCTAAACACAGTAGTGCCTTGTTGACAACACGAAGAACGTGGGTTCGTAGAGTCTCCATCACACTCGAACCGTACCATCAACTCTCAGGAGTCTAGGGTCCAAGCAATATGGTCTCGAGCCTAGAAGAGGAGCTGCATGCAATATCCTGCTGTTGACAAAGGCACTCGCATCAGTCATTTGTTGCCGTAGCCCATTAATATTTCCCAACAGAGTCCTAACGGATAGGCTAGTCGTACTACCATATCGATTTCTGCTTATCTGTTAGCACTGACAACACTATGCAAACACTGCTGCTCTCGGTCGTTAAGTGAAGTCCGTTGTCAGTGGTGAAGTAATGCCTGAATTTTGATGTTCTCGACATTCGCTTCACACATTGGATCCAGGAATATTGAATTCCCTAACGGAGGAGGGGGAGGAGATTAGTTTTTAACGCCCCGTCGACGACGAGGTCATTAGAGACGGAGCGCAAGGATGGGGAAGGAAATCGGCCGTGCCCTTTCAAAGGAACCATCCCGGCATTTGCCTGCAGCGATTTAGGGAAATCACGGAAAACCTAAGTCAGGATGGCCGGAGACGGGATTGAACCGTCGTCCTCCCGAATGCGAGTCCAGTGTGCTAACCACTGCGACACCTCGCTCGGTGAATTCCCTAACGATTCCGAAAGGGAATGTCCAATGCGTCTAGCTCCAATACCATTCTAATTTAAAATCTGCTAATTCGCTTCGTGCGCGAAAATCGAGTAAGAAAACATTTCACATGAACCACGTGAGTATAAGAAGCTGCGCCATGCACTGCCGTTATATACACTACTGGCTATTAAAATTGCTACACCAAGAAGAAATGCGGATGATAAACGGGTATTCATTGGATAAATATATTATACTAGAACTGACATGTGATTACATTTTCAAGCAGTTTGGGTGCATAGATCCTGAGAAATCAGTACTCAGAACAACCACCTCTGGCCGTAATAACGGCCTTCATACGCCTGGGCATTGAGTCAAACAGAGCTTGGATGGCGTGTACAGCTACAGCTGCCCATGTAGCTTCAACACGATACCACAGTTCATCAAGAGTAGTGACTGGCGTATTGGTACGAGCCAGTTGCTCGGCCACCATTGACCAGACGTTTTCAATTGGTGAGAGATCTGGAGAATGTGCTGGCCAGGGTAGCAGTCGAACATTTTCTGTTTCCAGAAAGGCCGGTACAGGACCTACAACATGCGGTCGGGCATTATCCTGCTGAAATGTAGGGTTTCACAGGGATCGAATGAAGGGTAGAGCCACGGGTGGTAACACATCTGAAATGTAACGTCCACTGTTCAAAGTGCCGTCAATGTGAACAAGAGGTGACCGAGACGTGTAACCAATGGCACCCCATACCATCACGCCGAGTGATACGCCAGTTTGGCGATGTTGAATACACACTTCTAATGAGCGTTCACCGCGATGTCGCCAGACACGGATGCGACCATCATGATGCTGTAAACAGAACCTGGATTCATCCGAAAAATGACGTTTTGCCATTCGTGCACACAGGTTCGTCGTTGAGTACACCATCGCAGGCACTCCTGTCTGTGATGCACCGTCAAGGGTAACCACAGCCATGGTTTCCGAGCTGATAGTCCATGCTGCTGCAAACGTCGTCGAACTGTTCGTGGAGATGGTTGTTGTTTTGCAAACGTCCCCGTCTGTTAACTCAAGGATCGAGACGCGGCTGCACGATCCGTTACAGCCATGCGGATAAGATGCCTGTCATCTCGACTTCTAGTGATACGAGGCCGTTGGGATCCAGCACGGCGTTCCGGATTACCCTCCTGAACCCACCGATTCCATATTCTGCTAACAGTCATTGGATCTCGACCAACGCGAGTAGCAGTGTTGCGATAGCATAAACCGTAATCGCGATAGGCTACAATCCGATCTTTATCAAAGTCGGAAACGTGATGGTACGCATTTATCCTCCTTACACGAGGCATCACAACAACGTTTCACCAGGCAACTCCGGTGTATTGCTGTTTGTGTATGAGAAATCGGTTGGAAACTTTCCTCATGTCAGCACGTTGTAGGTGTCGCCACCGGCGCCAACCTTGTGTGAATGTTCTGAAAAGTTAATCATTTGCATATCACAGCATCATGTTCCTGTCGGTTAAATTTCGCATCTATAGCACGCCATCTTCGTGGTGTAGCAATTTTAATGGTCGGTAGTGTACCCTGTGCACGGGACGCTGCGTCCATCTGCATATGTGAATATCGCTAGCCCATGGCTTTTGTCACCACAGTGTACGACCCGTCTAATGAAGTGCCGTCCAGCACACGGGGGTACCTCTGCTAGTGTGGCCTGAGGCGTGCAGCAAGTGGCGGCTGCCAGCGCAGGTGCGGGCGGCGCGGCGCGTGCTCGGCCCGCCAGGCAGACGCAGACGGCGCTGCCCGCAGCCCATTGTTCGGCTGGGTCGCCTGCGATCGACCCGCCGGCCGCCCACCGCCA
This sequence comes from Schistocerca piceifrons, assembly GCF_021461385.2. Classification (NCBI taxonomy): domain Eukaryota; kingdom Metazoa; phylum Arthropoda; class Insecta; order Orthoptera; family Acrididae; genus Schistocerca; species Schistocerca piceifrons. The sequence continues at coordinate 450,537,952 of NC_060138.1, read as the reverse complement.
GCGCGCACGCAGGTGCCATGTTGGACGCCGGCAGCTGGCCCCGCGTCCCTCTGCCAGCGCAGTGACACATCGGGAGAGGCGGTCTGTAGAAATCTCTGCGGTCGATGCATCGAGATCTTGTATCGCGCTAACCAATGTAGCAGATTTAAGTGGCACCATTGTTGCAATTTTGGAACATGTTGCTGCATTTTGCCCCTTTATAGCTGAGAAGCTTCCAGTTTCATTCTCACACCTTTACCAGAGTTTTGTAAGAAGTAATAAATTCCCCACTAGAATACGACATTATGTTTGTGCTTGACTGATTGCTCCCTTGGACGTGCATATAAACACAGGGTGTCTTTCCTACGACCGGGCTGAAATAACCGTTTACATCAGAAAAATATATTAATGATCGGTTTCCAGTTCATGTAGAAGTCATCTTCAGAAAATCTGGCTACTGCTGGTGGCTCCTCTGGTGCTCAAGCGGCAACACGATTGGTTACGAGTACTGCGATCCAGATTCTTGTTTCAACCCAGTTGCTGAGAATTCTTCCGGGTTGTTATGGCCGTAGTCGATGGAACTATTCCTGACGTTTCGTCCAAAGCTACCTTGGACATCTTTGGAGGTGCTCCTGGCTGTGCTGAGTCTTGCTGACTGATTAGTCGGACGTCGAAGAACGGCCTAAATACCGTGGAAAGTGGGCGTGGTCTGGATTTCACGTGATAGCAGAGATAAACCTTGTCAAGGATAAAATATAACTATCGATCCTAGGACCTCAAAGATAAAACCTTGGCATCGATTCTGTAGCGCCACTGTCCACATACCTCTGAGTTTCATGGCTCTTTCTATTCTGTTAAAATTATCCCCATGTTTATATATTTCGATGGCTTCTCTATATAGCCGTGGATAATAGTTCGTCATAGTACATAAAACTTCAGTTTCCGAAAAATTCGCTACGCGATCACCCGATTGAAGAGCGTGTTCCGACACAGCTGACTTGTCTGCTTTCCCTAGTCGGCAAATACTTTTATGTTCCTTCATCCGTGTATTCACACTTGCTGGCGGAACATGCTCATCAATCGGAAACTGAAGTATTATGTACTATGACGAACTATTATCCACGTCTATACACGGAAGCCATCGAAATATATAAACATGGGGATAGGGTTGGGTTGGGTTGTTTGGGGAAGGAGACCAGACAGCGAGGTCATCGGTCTCATTGGATTAGGTAAGGACGGGAAAGGAAGTCGGCCGTGCCCTTTCAAAGGAACCGTCCCGGCATTTGACTGGAGCGATTTAGGGAAATCACGGAAAACCTAAATCAGGATGGTCGGACGCGGGATTGAACCGTCGTCCTTCCGAATGCGAGTCCAGTGTCTAACCACTGCGACACCTCGCTCGGTCAAACATGGGGATAATTTTATCAGGAAAGAAGAAGCCATGAAACTCAGCGATATATGTGCAGTGGCGCTACAGAATCAATGAGAAGTTTTTACCTTTGACGTACTACGATCGATAGTTATCTTTTATCCTTGACAAGGTTTAGCTCTGCTATCACGTGAAATCCATACCACGCCCAGTTTCCACGGTATTTAGGCTGTTCTTCGACGTCCGACTCGTCAGTCAGCAAGACTAAGCACAACCAGGAGCACCACCTAAGGTGTCCAACGTAGCTTCGGACGAAACGTCAGGGATAGAAGAGTTACATGGACCACGGCCATGCAACCCGGAAGAATTCTCTGCTACTGAAACATCCGGTCGTGAAAGCCTTCATTGTATGATTAACCCAATTGAATCACCAGATCGCTGTTAGTTCTCTGGTCCAAGATGTTCAAATTTATTATCACTCCTAAGAGACCCAGCGAGAGGGTGCAGTGGTTAGCACACCAGTCTTGAATTCGGGTAGACGACCGTTCAAACCCGCGTCCAGCCATTCTCATTCAGCTTTTCCGTAATGTTTTTTCCGTGATTTCCCTAAAGCGCTTCAGACAAATGCCAGGATGGTTCCTGTGAATGGGCACGGACGACTTCCTACCCCATCCTTCACTAATCCGATGGGAGCGATGACCTCATTGTTTGGTCCCCTCCCCCAAATCAACAAACAAATTTCCTAAGAGTCGTCATCAGTATTTTTCCTGATGTTTCAGCAGATATTTGCAACTTCTTTTTCGCGTTATGTAGCTGCAGTCAGTCCAAACAAATAGAGCTCATCAAGTCCTTCATGCGACGTCCAGTGTTGACAAAAGCTCCGGTTTGTTTCCCGTTGCAAACAAAATTATGTCTACAACGGAATCTTGCATTCCCTTCGAGAGAGCTCTTCCGCATTAGTCTACAGTGATATTCGTTTTATCGATATGTGCCAACAGTGACTATAGAAGTCGAAGAATAACCAGTACTCTAGCAACGACAGCAGCGCCCTGTCCCGCGCTGACTCCTAACCCCAACCTCGCAACGCTACTAAGTCACTGCTCTAATGCTGTTTATTCTTCGATATTTGCTGCCCTTGTCAATACATATCAATAAAAAGAATATCGCACTACACTAATTTGAGAACGCTCTGTCGAAGGGCAGTTAAAATCCCGATTTAAAGATAATTTTATTTGTAATAGAAAACGTCCCAACGATTTCTATTGGCAGTGGACTTCGCATGAAAGATATGACGAGTAGGAATTATTTGGACTGACGCCAGCTATACGTTCCAAAACTGAAATAGCAGATATCTGCCGAAACACCTGAGAAAACGCACCTGACGACTCTCAGAGAGATAGCCGGTGTATCCGAGAGGGGATAAGAATGATAACAATGTGAATAGTCACTTTTAACATAAGTGGTTTGGCGAGTTTGAGAACATATAGTGCCTCAAAAAGTATATATACAAAGCTCATTGAGTGTCAAACCGTTAATAAGTATGCATTCATTGCTTTTAGGTACATTATGTTGATACCTAAGTTCAAAATGTTCAAATGTGTGTGAATTCCTAAGGGACCAAACTGCTAAGGTCATCGGTCCCTACACTTACACACTACTTAAACTTCTGCTAAGAACGACACACACACACACACACACACACACACACACACACACATACATACGCACACGCACACTCACACACACACATGACCGAGGGAGAACACAAACCTACGGCGGGAGGGGATACCTAAGGGATAAGCATATTTCGTTAGTATGTGGTACAAATACCGGGTGATCAAAAATTCAGTATAAATTTGAAAACTTAATAAACCACGGAATAATGTAGATAGAGAGGTAAAAATTGACACACATGCTTGGAATGACATGGGGTTTTATTAGAACAAAAAAAAACAAAGTATTGCTAGACGCGTGAAAGATCTCTTGCGCGCGTCGTTTGGTGATGATCGTGTGCTCAGGCGCCACTTTCGTCATGCTTGGCCTCCCAGGTCCCCAGACCTCAGTCCGTGCGATTATTGGCTTTCGGGTTACCTGAAGTCGCAAGTGTATCGTGATCAACGGACATCGCTAGGGATGCTGAAAGACAACATCCGACGCCAATGCCTCACGATAACTCCGGACATGCTTTAGAGTGCTATTCACAACATTATTCCTCGGTTACAGCTATTGTTGAGGAATGATGGTGGACATATTGACCATTTCCTGTAAAGAACATCATCTTTGCATTGTCTTACTTTGTTACGCTAATTATTGCTAATCTGATCAGATGAAGCGCCATCTGTCGGACATTTTTTGAACTTTTGTATTTTTTTTTTTTTGGTTCTAATAAAACCCCATGTCATTCCAAGCATGAGTGTCAATTTGTACCTCTCTATCTACATTATTCAGTGATTTTTTCAGTTTTCAAATTTATACTGACTTTTTGATCACCCGGTATATTTTGTTGTTATTAATGTGAACGCCACCATTTAGATTCACGAATCTAAAATTACATCCTTCTCAAGATTAAATCCAGAGTATGTGAAAAGTCATTTGCACAATTTCACCGAAAGCGAAATTAAAGAAGTCAGGACGGAAAGAAAATCTATTAGCACAGTAACAAAAATAATCAGCAGACCATGTCAAATTAATTCTCCTCGAAGTAGGGAAGCAAGAATAAGTCTAAAAAAAAAAAAAAAACACGGTACTTCCCGATCACGCACGTCGGTGCTCAGGAAGCGGCTCAGTAGGATCGCAGACATTCATTGCTGTAGATCTCCATCGAGTTAAGAGTTCGCATCCCTAGATTAAAGTAGGTGACAATCCCACCCCCCCCATTTTACCTCCCTTCTCTGCGAATGCCAGTGGTAGCGCCTGTCTACTACGAAGGAAGGAGCTACATAGCACGCATAGCAAGATTAACAATTACTCCAGCACGCCCCTAAACATACTATGGAAATCAAATACCTTCTCAAAAGTTTCTCAAATGTTTGGAGATTTTACCCTCAAATGCTAGAGCTCTGTGGCTAATCGTAATTATCGAAACCTTCCACACTGTTAAGTAATATAAAATCAAACTGACTCCTTCAGCCTTATTCGAAGTGTGTAGTGTTCAAATGAAGGTCCACATATATTTGAGCTCTCGCTTCCCACGCCCGGGTTCCCGGGTTCGATTCCCGGCGGGGTCAGGGATTTTCTCTGCCTCGTGATGACTGGGTGATGTGTGATGTACTTAGGTTAGTTAGGTTTAAGTAGTTCTAAGTTCTAGGGGACTGATGACCATAGATGTTAAGTCCCATAGTGCTCAGAGCCATTTGAACCATATGTTTGAGCATGTAAATGATTACCATTCGGAACTGTGTGATAAGTCTGTATCACCACAATAATCTCTACAAATAACATTCATTTACAATAAATTTCTGTTAAGTATTTAGATCATTAACTAAACATCAAATGTCCGCATTCCTGTAGCACACGAACAATTCATAGTTTAAGAAACCGTGAATATGCTGTGGCAGTTATAACAGTTCTGCTGCTTAATTTTTCTAGCTTATTTTGATTAACGCAATAATCTGAAGGATGTGTTGGCAGGGCTTCAGTTTTCCATGAAATTCATTCTATTTCAACAGAATAAAGGATTTTACTAAAAAATGTTGGGTTTGGTGTTTCGTTAAATCCCGTGTATTATGAAATTTTTTTAGTTTTGTCAGTTATCGCTTATTTCATCTGTGGCAGCGTTTTCTTAACGTCTAAAACTAGCGTCGTACAGAGCCTATATTATACTGGAAAACCAAGTTCTAATTTTATTTAGCATTCCTGGTTAATCTTATTTGATATGAGTCCCACATGCTTCAGCATTATTTGGGGAATGGACGCACAAATATTTTTAAAATCTGCTCCGTAGAAGCTGCTTTCAAAACCTGGAAATAATTTTCTTTTCAGTTTTTGTCTCCCATTTTGTCTTGGGTAGCACTTTCTAATCTCGAAGTCTCTGTCCCCATAGTAATCTCAACTGTGTTAATATGCGATACACATGTTTGAAAACTTTCGAAATTCTTATAAAACATCGCTACCAAATCCATTTTGAATATTTCCGCTGTGAAGGCTTCGATTATAAACGGTGCAGACCGTGCTTGGCGCCGTTATCTTGCAACTAACATATCGATCAGCTGACTAGTTTCGACATCAATTTGTGACGGACTTCTTATCACAGCGGTAGTCTTGTGCAGCCATTAGTTGCACCGAAAGATATGCAAAAGTAAGTAACATTTAGTCCCACAGGTAAAGATGTTTTAATAATAAAAAAAGAAGGCATTTCTTGAAAGTTAGGCTGTATGTTGTTCCACAGATCCAAAAGTCGATGAATAAGGAATATTTTGAAAAACTTGATGTTAATATCTAATACAACCCAAGAGTTTCTCTTCAGCAACGTTTTCTAGTATATTATCCTTTTTATCTTAATATCGTTTTGATTTTTGATATCTGTACTGGATTAAACAAAAGTCGTACAACATAAATGCTTATTTTGTGGGAAAATCGGGCATTGCTATTAGAAATCGATGTCATTTCTTATAAAAGCAAAATACGCTGAAGTGACATCAGTCATGGGATAGCGATATGCATATATACAGATGGCGGTAGCATCGCGTACACAAGGTACAAAAGTGCATTTCATTGGCCGAGCTGTCATTTGAACTGAGGTGATAAATGTCAAAAGGTTTCCGCCGTGATTATGGCCACACGACAGGAGTTAAATAACTCTGAAAGCGGATTGGTACTTGGAGCTAGACGCAAGGGACATTCCATTTCGGGAATTGTTAGGGAATTCAATATTCAGGGAGCCATTCCGTCAACAGTGTGCCGAGAATACAAGTTCGGACATCACCTCTCACCACGGACAACTCAGTGGCTTTCACTCAGCAACCGAGACCAGTGGCGTTTGCATAGAGTTAACAGTGCTGAGAGACAATCAACACTACGTGACGTATCCGCAGAAGCGCTGTGGGACGTACGATTACCGTATCCGAGAGGACAGTGCTGTGAAATATGACGCTAATGGGCTGTGACAGCAGAAGACCGAAGCGACTGCCCTTGCTAACTTCACGACGTCGTCTGCAGCGCCTTCCTGCTCGTAACCAAATCGGTTGCACCCCAGACGACTGGAAAACCGTGACCCCGATTTCAGTTGCTAAGAGCTGATGGTAAAGTTAGAGTGCGGCGCAGACTTCTCGAAGCCATGGACCCAAATCGTCAACAACGCACTGTGCAAGCTGTCGGTGGCTCCATAATGGTATGGACTGTGTTTATATGGAATGGACTAGGTTCTCTGGTCCAACTGAGCGCGCTATTGACTGTAAATGGTTATTTTCGGCTGGTTGGAGACCATTTTCAGCCATTCGTGGACTTCATGTTCCCAAACAACGATGAACTTTTTATTGATGTCAGCACGCCATGTTACTGTGCCACAGTTGTTCGGGATTGGTTTGAAGAACATTCTGCTCAACTCGACCGAATGACTTGGCTACCAAGATTGCCAGACACGAATCCCACCGAACAGGAAATCCTGTACCGGTAACACTTTCGCAGTTATGGACGGCTATTGAGGTAGCATAGCTCAATGTATCTGTGGGGGACTTCCGACGACTTGTTGAGTCCACGTCATGTCGATTTATTGGGCTACGGCGTGGGAAAGAAGGTCCAACAAGTTATTAGGAGGTATCAAAAATGGTTCAAATGGCTCTGAGCACTATGGGACTTAACATCTGTGTTCATCAGTCCCCTAGAACATAGAACTACTTAAACCTAACTAACCTAAGTACATCACACACATCCATGCCCGAGACAGGATTCGAACCTGCGACCGTAGCAGTCGCGCGGTTCCGGACTGCGCGCCTAGAACCTCTAGACCACCGCGGCCGGCTAGGAGGTATCCTTTGACTTTTGTCATCTCAGTGTAAATCATGTCATACGTATTGAATAGTCGGGAAACTGAATGCCTCCAATCAAATCGATAATTCGTCTTCTGCTCCTGTGCAAGCAGCGAACTAAATGACTCTCAGTGCTACAGAAACAGAAATTCACTAAACAATTCTGTCATTTGTAAAAAGAAAGAAACGTTAGCATACTGTTTTAAATTTTTTGTTGCCGTATCGTGTGGTCAAATGTAAAAACGATAACCACCGCACAAACACTGACAATTCGGAGGAATTAGAGAAACTTCCTACACATAATATGCCGTAGCAACACAACAATTCGCGCAGTTGTTTAATTAGAGAAACTTCCTACACATAATATGCCGTAGCAACACAACAATTCGCGCAGTTGTTTAATTAGAGAAACTTCCTACACATAATATGCCGTAGCAACACAACAATTCGCGCAGTTGTTTAACTAGCTACTTCACATGAAAATCACAAAATCTGCTCCTGTCGGCTTCATTTCGCGTACTACGTAATAACACGAACGCAGACGTTTGCCATTCGTCTCGTGATACGCCGGTTTCGAGTGTCAGCGGCAAAGACAGAGGTGCACGCGCTCTGTACGTATCTCTGATCCAAATACGAAGGTCTCAAATATCGTCAGCAGTCGGGAAAATTCTGCTGAGACATTTATCAGTTCCTACTTAACGAACAAGCTGCTATTGTTATGGCGTCATGTACGTTAGCTGATCAACGCCACATGTGCAAAAGCCAGCCAGTCTCTCCCGAAGGACACGTGCCGCCACCGTCGACTACGAGCCAGCGTCGCTACCTTTTCGGAATCCACCTACCTATCAGTTAAGACAACGAACATACATGGCTACAAGAAAACTAACTGCTTACCTGGCATGAAGTCTTCAGGGAGAAAAAAATAAGCACAAGATTTTCAAAAATATTTATGCTGTTTTACGTGTATATTTTCTACATGAATTTGGATTCACGAGATACGTCCAGATGATTGCGAAAATCATACCTTGCGTATTCTTAGTAATTGCATTCACTGCTGTTGCTACGCAGCCAGAGTTCATGATGGAAGATCAGGCGGCCAATGGTGCAACGCGACATCTGTATGCTCCTTGTCACCCTTTCGTTGTTGAAGCATCTCATTCTTAAGAAATGCTGTTACATGCAGTTGCTGTTGCATGTGCTGTGTTATATTACCACGGTTGAAATTATAGCAAATTACATTAACTTGGACAGTTAATTCTGCGTATTCTCAAAACACCTTTCAGTCCCGAAATTCGACTTGAGCTCAACTAATTAACAGCTTAAACACAGGTACGCCACGAAACATCTGGTTATTAATTCATAGTGTTTGGAAAAATAAAATAAAAAACAATAAAAAAACACTAAATCTTTGCCGTCCACAATACCATGACCTTGCTTTAAAGCTAGCTAATGGACATACAACCATTTCAACAGAAAAAGCCGAACTGTTTGTTGTAAGGCGCGCTTCAATTGATCTGCGCGAAAAATGGACAAAAGATATTCCTAAAATATACAGTTTAAGACCTTGGACAATATATTCAGCATTTTCACATTCTCTTTTGGGGAAATAAGGTCAAACGATTTGCAGCGTACTTTGAAGTTCGTGGAGTGAATATCGTGAACATCTGAATAATTTTGTGGTCGAGAACCTTCGGGGAGTAAGAAAGGTAATATGTGAAGAAGTCCTGATAAGTATTAGTCCTCTACAGATTCAGATTAAGCTTCCCTGGCTATCGTAAACCGCTTCAGGCGATCCCCACAATGAGTCTTTTGTATTTCTCCAATTGTATTAGTAGTTTGTGACGACGGCTTACTTCTTTTGTAACAAGAGTTCACTCAAACCAGATGAATTAAGAATCAACCGTTCAATGATCGTTCAAAATTACTAAACCACTTTATTACAATATTTTACCGTTCCGGTATAAAATCGGATTTTTTATTCTGAGTTTCAACGGCTTTTGTCACCAGATTTATGAGCGAGTTTGTGGGGCCTTATCGAAGCCACGCCAAGTAGATAACAAATATCTGAAAACATTTTGGTTACACATAAACGAATGTGAATTTATAATGTACATCACACATCCCAGTTTTGAGTTCTGGCAGCAGCCAACGTGACGTGACATGCAAGGTTAAAACGATAGTAGAATTTCGTTTATCCACTCCTTATTAATTCGGATCTCCATTTCTCCCGGGTCGTAGTTTTTGATTTTTTTGTTTCTTTTTTAGTACATACAATATTTCAAACTCTGGAGGTAATACTGGCAATAGTTGAAGATGATAATCGTGAAACAGTAAAGTGTAGTTTAGAGTCTGTGAACTATGTAGTCGGAACGAATAGAAACCAAGAAATGATTCGAATATTCCGATTATGGTTCCGTACCAGCTGTAGAATAGTTCAAAGCATATGGAAATTTATACCGGGCCGGGACTTGAAACCGTATTTCCCACTTGTTGAAAACAGTCGCTTCAGCCACGCCTTTTTCGCATTCCTGAAGTTATCTAAAACTACAAAAAAAAGGGAAGCTAGTGCCACCACCTCTTCTGCCTAAAATTTTCAAGTCCGAAAACAAAAGCTCTACTACTTCAGGCGTTAGGCCCTATGAAGACAGACTCCAAGTAACTCCTCCCACGAAAATAAAAAAAATAAAAATGGGAAAAGGAGTATACAAGAAAGGTGCCATTTTAAACTTTTTAATAATACTTATTTCCTTTTATTTATCTATTTTTTTAATTTTGAATAGCTCCGTACCCGTGGTCGAGGGGTAGCGTCTTTAATTCATAATCAAAACATCCTCGGTCCCGGGTTCGATCCCCGCCACTGCCTAAATTTTGATAAATAATCATCATTGGCGGCCGAAGACTTCCGGCATAAGAAGTCAGCCTCATTCTGCCAACGGCCTTGTCAAAGAGGGCGGAGGAGCGGATAGAGGTTCAGGGCACTCTCTTGTCCTAGAGGTGGGAAATTGCCCCTAAAGGCGGAAGAATCAGCAATGATCAACGACATGAGGATGCAGAAGGCAATGGAAACCACTGCATTAAAGACACGTAACGTGTATCCACAGGACATGTGGCCTGTAATTGAAGAAGTGTCATGATGCTCTCTCCATTGGCAAAAGATTCCGGAATAGTCCCCCATTCAGATCTCCGGGAGGGGACTGCCAAGGGGGAGGTTACCATGAGAAAAAGATTGAATAATCAACGAAAGGATAACGTTCTACGAGTCGGGGCGTGGAATGTCAGAAGCTTGAACGTGGTAGGGAAACTAGAAAATCTGAAAAGGGAAATGCAAAGGCTCAATCTAGAAATAGTAGGGGTCAGGGAAGTGAAGTGGAAGGAAGACAAGGATTTCTGGTCAGATGAGTATCGGGTAATATCAACAGCAGCAGAAAATGGTATAACAGGTGTAGGATTCGTTATGAATAGAAAGGTAGGGCAGAGGGTGTGTTACTGTGAACAGTTCAGTGACCGGGTTGTTCCAATCAGAATCAACAGCAGACCAACACCGACAACGATAGTTCAGGTATACATACCGACGTCGCACGCTGAAGATGAACAGATAGAGAAAGTGTATGAAGATATTGAAAGTGTAATGCAGTATGTAAAGGGAGACGAAAATCTAATAGTCATGGGCGACTGGAATGCAGTTGTAGGGGAAGGAGTAGAAGAAAAGCTTACAGGAGAATATGGGCTTGGGACAAGGAATGAAAGAGGAGAAAGACTAATTGAGTTCTGTAACAAGTTTCAGCTAGTAATAGCGAATACCCTGTTCAAGAATCACAAAAGGAGGAGGTATACTTGGGAAAGGCCGGGAGATACGGGAAGATTTCAATTAGATTACATCATGGTCAGACAGAGATTCCGAAATCAGATACTGGATTGTAAGGCGTACCCAGGAGCACATATAGACTCAGATCACAATATAGTAGTGATGACGAGTAGGCTGAAGTTCAAGACATTAGTCAGGAAGAATCAATACGCAAAGAAGTGGGATACGGAAGTACTAAGAAACGACGAGATACGTTTGAAGTTCTCTAACGCTGTAGATTCAGCAATAAGGAATAGCGCAGTAGGCAGTACAGTTGAAGAGGAATGGATATCTCTAAAAAGGGCCATCACAGAATTTGGGAAGGAAAACATAGGTACAAAGAAGGTAGCTGCGAAGAAACCATGGGTAACAGAAGAAATACTTCAGTTGATGGATGAAGGGAGGAAGTACAAACATGTTCCGGGAAAATCAGGAATA